>NC_077227.1:321654726-322015976 GCF_027887165.1 Monodelphis domestica | reverse complement strand
CGAATGCTTGAAAATGAAATCACACTTCAATCTTTCTTGATACTGAAGTGTCACTTTTCAAGAAACAAAATCTTGATCTTGTTTCCATCCAAAAACATTATGATTACAGTAATCTACAGGAATGGAACATTACAAAATGATTTGTGTACCTGTCTTAAGACCACTAGTAGATTGCAAGTTCCTTAAGCAGGGGTAGTATCTTCATTGCTCTTTATATTTTCCCCACAGAGACTTGTACATAGTAGGCTTTCAATAAATTTTTGTAGAATGAATAATACTAGGATTTACTAGGAACAATCACTTTTTGAAGTAGTATACATAGTGTAGTGTACAATTTGGGCTTCTAGTGTCTTCCCCATTTGTAAACAACTTTCTAAATAAAAAGAGTTAGAAAATAATACCAGGAAGGTAATGTAGGTGATGCTGCTATCAAAGAGTGAAATATTAATATATCTTTTCTCTCTTAACCTATTTAGCTGGCATACTGTGTAGTTCAATTTTTAGAAAAGGACAGCACACTTACTGAACCAGTAAGTATATTATTTTATTTTGGTCAAATTCATAATTTTACTGTGAAAATATTTATATTTTGCTAAATGTAAACATTAACAGTGTGGGTTTGTTAACAAAATGTACAAGTATTATCATTTGATAAATAAGCTTTGCCCATCCATTTATTTCTATCTAGACTATAAGGTCCAATCATATATAGGTTTTAAAAGATAAGTCATTTGACTAAAGTAATTAGTTCTGTAGCAATAAGCATTTGTTATAATTTTAAAATATTTTCTCCTGTCTTAAATTTTAACTAGTTCTTTTTTTTCTCTTGAGCTCAATGTACTTTAACTTCATTAAAGTATGTACAATTTAATCCCATTGTTAAGTACTTTGATATTTTCTACAAATGACCAGAGTAAAGCATGGTATAAAAATGAAATGTCTGAAATGCTGTTATAAGCAAATAGACTTTTAGTCCCAGGGATACATAACCTTTTTTTGTGTCATGGACCCTTTTGGCAGTTTAATGAAGTCTGCCTATCACTTTTTAGAAAAAAAAATTTTTTTTAATTCATAATTAAAGGTTCAGTTAAATGTAATTTCTTCCTATCCAAGTTAACAACCACCCTCAAATCTATGTACAGAACTGGGAAGTAGAGGGAGGTAAGAGTCCTACTCTTATCTGTTTTGTGATTATTGTTTCACAGTCACAACTGTTAGCAATTGTTAGTTGGATTCTCTGTTTTTATGTGCTTTTTCATTATAATTTTAGGTTATGGCTTTAAATTTAGGAATTGTATATTTTAGACACCACTCAGAAAGGTGTGATTTTTTTTAAATAGTCAGCAATTTAAAATAAATAGGATTGATACTTTATATTCTAATAACTATCTTCTACTACTTCACTATTAAAGTACCAACTTTAATGTAGAAAAAAATGTCAAAAATTCATAATACAGAGATTTTTGTCAGGTCAACTGAGAGAAGTTCAAACACTGACTTGACAATACTGACTTACTCTCAGGTTACTTGATTGCAACCTATATCACCCATAAGAATTATAATTTCCATGCTTGGATCCTCTCAAATTTCTCACAATATAACAGAAAGCTCTTGATCATCCTCCATCCGACACCAACAAACAATAACAAAAAATTCTGCTGAGGTAATGTGCTCAGAAACCAGGTGAAGTAGAGCACTGGGCTGACTTAATCTCTGCCTCCAACCATCTTAAGGAGTGACCTTTACTCTGCATTCTCCACCATAGGATTCCCAGGAACTATCTACCATATTTCTGTCTGAGACTTTGGAAGCCCCAAAGGAATTGTATCAAATCTTATCAGACTTCAACATCAAGCACAGTTGAGGTACTGAATGCCATGTAGAGGATACATTATTTTTATCCTCCTTAATTAAACTGAAGACATGTTTTGATGGTGGAAACGCAGCTGTGTTATTGACATAAAGTGCTTTTTTTAAAACCTCTTTTTTTTTTTCAGTGTGGCATAACCTGATTTCAGTATTTTCAAGGTATTCTCCAAATCAGACTCAAAGAGATTTCATTGTTATAGTCTTTTTCTGTCCAGAAATTAAATTAAAACTATGAGCATTGCAAAGATAGTTCTATTAGTTGTCAAGACTCAGTACTAATTATGTCCCCCAAAAGCACATTGGAAGATTTTTCAATTTACCATCAATGTACTTGTTATTAAGTGGCAGCAGGGTGTAGTAGATAGAGAATTAACCTCATTAGGCAGACCTGAATTATTAGTTTAGTCCCTCTTCTGATACATTTTGACCATGTGACTTTGGAAGAGATAGTCTCTTTTCTCTCTGTGCTCCATACAGCAGAGAAGGTACCAGTCTTCATGAATAAAGGAAGTTCCTCACTACCAACTCTCTTCACAGATGGAATCAGGTCTGATGTAGAACTGTTATGAAGTAAAAACAAAAATTACATTTGTTATTAGGGCACTTTTGTTAATTCACTTAATATTATTTGAATATCATTTCCATTGAAAGTAGGCATGAAATTATGTCTTGAAATAGAATAGAGTTCAAAGCATTATGGTAAATTCTAAAGAAAATTATAAAGTCACAGAGGAAAAAAATCTCTAATTCCTGAAGTTCTGTTTGAACTATAGTCATCTAGAAAAAAGTAAAGTGGATTATAGTATTCTAATCTTACTGGTATATCTGTGGAAAGCCATACTACATTATATCTCTATACGTTTTCCACTTTGAGGTATTTGGAAATAGCCAAAGGATTTTTAGCTTCTTTTCAAATTACTTGTTTAAGTGATAATATTAAAGTATAGGCTGTTATGTACTTAGGCATTCTGTTAAACATTGACAAAAGTACAGTGAAGTTATAAGTTCAGTCTTACAATTAAATGTTTTCTTGAGATAGCTTTTCTCCTGAAATGGGGTGTTTATTTCTTTTACTGTTAATTAATTTTTTAAATGTTCAGGTTAAACAATAGCATTACATTATTACTCAACTCTTATAAAATGTTTGCCACACCTTAAACGATTTCTGGGTCCATATACAAAAAAACAAAATTTAAAGGCAGCACTTCTAAAAAAATATTTAACCTCTCTTAAAATAAATTCTACAAAAGTGAGATATATAGTTCTCATCCCTTTGTCTTTGAGCAAACCTGGCCAACATAGAATTTTTGAGTCAAGTACTTCAGTATAACAAGTTTCCTACCTATCCCCTTTTCCACTACATGCCAAGTTAAAGGGAAAATGCTAAAGCCAGACAAACCACAAGCCTCAAACCACCCCCTGACCTCAATTCTCCAAATTTAGGTCTCAGAACCATTAATAAGCTTGACTTTCAGAAGGGTTATTTCCAAGGAAATTAACTAAGAAATTTAGTCCTTATAGAAAAGTTTAATTTCTTGAATTGTGCTCAAAAGTAAATAGCCATTGTTGATCAGAATTAGCATTCCCTGAGCAACTCACTTTCCTCAGAAAAATACTGTTGCATTCTGAACTTGCAGAAATAGCTTAGAGTTGTTTAACACAGGAATCCAGGTTGTCTAGGTTCTGATTCCTTCATATAAATCCTAAAATAGCTTTGCAGGCTATTCAGCTATGCAGCTCTATCAGAAAGTAGAACCTTTTTAAGAAAAATTTAATGTCAGAGCCAATTTCTGTTTTACAACTCAGAGATTGACTTTTTCCCCTTTTCAACCAGTAGAACTATATTATATAAGTGAAAAAAAGGAAAAGTAGGTGTAAAGTAATTTTTATATACAGGGAGGCAGGATAACATGGTGGAAAGGTACCTAGACTCAGAATCAGAAGACCTGAGTTTGATTGATGGCTCCTAGCACTCACTAACTGGTGTGTACCTTCTCACCTCACTGAAATATAAGCCTCTATTTCCTCAGGTAAGCTAGAGACAAATAGTACTTGTAACACCTTCACAGGGGTGTTGTGAAAGAATTACTTAATAAAATGAAAAACTAAGGGAACTTGAGTTTTTTGTTGTTATCATTGTCATCTGAGTTTTTTCCCCAAATTGTAAGTTTGAGATGGGAAATAGGGAGTCATCTTATATTGACTCATGTGAATACTTTTTTTAAAATAGTAAATATACAAAATTTCACAACTAGAATTACAAGTAAACAACTATTTGCTTTGCAGAAGAAAAGCTTCTAAAAGTACAGAAATTTTTCAAAACTAAGTCCAGACATTCATCACTCTGAATAATGGCACAGAGATTTGGGAATGATACAAAGGACACAAAGGACGTGCTTTCATGTGTCACTAAAAATTTTGTAGCTGGTCCAGTCCACAAATAAACTAGTGTATTACATCAACCATATTAATCTATTTTTAGTCACCTCAGTTCCCTTTATCCTTTCTTACTCCTGACCACCTATTTTATTTCCTTTTCAAAATTTATTCAGAAAACCAACCTTGAGACAATGTTTAACTAGGAAGAGTAGGTTACATAAACTTAAAACATGGATTTGAATGAAGTGTAAAGTAACATTCCCCAATTTTAAGAGGCTAGGTGTTTTTACACTTTATCATACCTCTTTTTACAAGCAAGCAAAACCTTTGTTTTAATTTGTTTATACAAACCAGGAATTTTTAGAATGAATTGGAAAAAGTCCATAGATCAAGAATTGAAGGGCCTTGGATGTACAGAATTTTGATGTGATTTTTCTTTTCCTAGGTGGTGATGGCACTTCTCAAATACTGGCCAAAGACTCACAGCCCAAAAGAAGTCATGTTCTTAAATGAATTAGAGGAAATTTTAGATGTTATTGAACCATCTGAATTTGTAAAGGTCATGGAACCTCTTTTCAGACAACTAGCCAAATGTGTTTCCAGCCCACATTTCCAGGTGTGTATTGTTGGGGGAGGGGAGCAGCAAAATGAATAACTAACTCTATAACATTAGGTTTTGTTTTGTTTTGTTTTATTTTGAAAGCTATACCTTGAAAATTGGTGCACAAAACTTTGCTACAGTGTCAAAGTTGTTCAGTGTAAAACGCAAATTAATAAATATTCACTTGCTTTCTAACTAGTCATGCTACAAAATATAATAGTATACTTTGTGTCACCATTTCAAACTGCTCCTCCCCTATTTTTAAAATTTTAATTAAAGTAGACAGAATTATTGTTAACTTCTAACACCAGTATTATCTTCGTGTAAAGTGCTACTTCCATAGCACATAGTATAATATTTTAAACTATGTGGTTACAATGCGATTGGCTTTGTTCTCTAAATCGTACTTCTCTTTTCCAGTGAGACTTTACCACATTTATCCCTTCCCTCTTTAACATCTTCAGCCTCTTCCTTTGTACAGGCGCCTTCCCTTCTGCTTTTAGACATAAGCAGGTCTTTATGTCCTCTAAAAAAGTTTCCCCAATTACCTTGTCTCCCTTTAATCCTTCCTTTCATTACATATTCCTATAATGTGTGATTCATTTCTGAGCCTCGCCATGTTTTCTCTATGCCTTCTTCAGCCCTTACATTTTGACTTTGACTCCTTCCACTTCACTGAAATTTTTCTTAAAGATCAATAATGATGAAAGAGTGGAATGAAGCAGGAAAGAGACTGAGATATGACTTCAAGAGATTTAAGTTTAAATCTTGACCAGGGCTGCTTACTACTAGGCAAGTTACTAAAACTCTTCAAGAATCAATTTCATATTCATAAAATGAGAGAATTGTAAGATGATTTCCAAGACTCATTCCAGGTTCAAAAAAGCCAGCTTGTGATGGGCTTTATATGCAATACTGAGGACTTAAAAACTTGATCCTGGAAATGATAGGGAGCCACTAGAGTTTTGAGTAGGGGGATTTACAGAGAGAGACCTGCACCTTTGGTACCTGAACCAGAGAATGGTTTAGAATGGAGAGGGAGATATAAGGCAAGGAGACTAGTTGGGGTGCTATCATAGTAGTCCAGAGAGAAGTGATAGGGGCTTAAACTAGGCTCTCTGAGTTTATGTTTGTTTATATATATATATATATATATATATATATATATATATATATATATATATATATATGTATGTATATACATATATATATAAGATTTAAGAGTAGATTGCCTATATATATAGGACAGAGTGAGAATGGAACATTGAGGATGACTTAAAAAGATGATCCCTGCAGATTTAGAAAACCAGAAGTTTAGTGTTATCTGTATTGCATTGGTTTTTTTATTTATTTATTACATTTTGATCTGGTTGTGCCACATACTCTATAGCAGGGTGGGGATGAAGGGGAGGGGGAATTGCAACAAGTCTGACACCTCTAACTTAGGGTGTACTGGTTTGAAATGTCCAAAAGGCATGTGAGGACCGGAGCAAGAGAGAAACTAGGACACATAGCATTTAACACTTTATACTATTAACTATCCTTTTAATTAATTTTTAAAGTATCTGTTGTTTGCTTACCATGTGATAGGTGCTATGTAAAATGCAGTCTGACAGGAAGGATAAGACACATCCTTGAAAACTAGTATTTGAAAGCAAGTACAGAGCGGCTAGTTGCTTCAGTGGATAGAGAGCCAGGCCTAAAGATAGGAGGTCCTGAAGTAATATCTGGCCTCAGTCACTTCCTAGCTGTGTGACCTTAGGCAAGTGACTTAACCTCAATTGCCTAGCCCTTACCACTCTTCTTTGTTGGAACCAATACTTATAATTGATTAGAAAACATAAGGTATGGGTTTAAAAAAATAACAGCAAGTGCCCCAAGAGTAGTCAGAGAAATGCTTCCATGCATGTAGAGATCAGTTTCTGCTGGAGTTATCTAAGAACATTTCATAGAAGAGATAGCCTTTTAATTGGTCTGAAAAGGGTTGGTCTTCCAACAGACAAAGATAGAGGAGTTGGGTAGGGAGGGTGAGAGGTAAAGTTACAGAGCAGGGGACAACTAGGTTGACAGTGAATGGCTTGCCAGGCCTGCAGTTGAGAAGGCTTGGGTTCAAATGTAGCCTCATTTTCTAGCTTTGTGACCCTGGGCAAGATGCAACTCCAAGTGCCCAGGCCTTGTTGCTCTTCTGTCTTAGAATTAATACTAAGGTGAGGATTTTTTTGTTTTTCTTTAATGCAAGGCTAGAACATGCATACTGTGCTCAGAGAATACAAAGTAGTCAAGTTTGAAGGCTATTATGTACATGTTGCAGAGAAATAAAGAAGATGAGGCCAAATTATGGAAGGCTTTAAATATCAGGCTAAGGAACTTGGATGGAAATTGGATTCATTGAACAATGAGGAGCTATTGGAGGTTTTTAAGCAGGGAAATGAAACTACCAGAAATGGCTCTCTGTGGCAATTAATCAGGTGGATATAAATGAATAAGAAAGGAATTCTTGGGTATGGAAATCAATTATGGTGAAAGATGATAAAGGCCTAAATTAACCTGATCACAAGCATCTTGGTACAAATGGTATGCTGCATTTGGAGTCACTTAACTTCTCTGAGCCTCATTTTCCAAATCTCTAAAAAATTAAATGGACTAAATGACTTTGAGGTCCTTTTCAGACCTAAATGTGTAAAATGAATTTTAGATTGAGTAGTCATTATGATACCTATTCTTGTCCATCGCATCCCCAAATTCCTCTGAGTGTACCCAAAATTTTGGAAGTGTTCTTCTTGGCTTTTTACACAATAGATATGACATTTGATTTTTTTAAAAGAAACACTTGAGCTGTCCCTCTGATCCCTCTGACCCATATGACCAAATGATCTTTTCTGATCATACATGTCTTAGCTGATACATTTTATGCCACTTTTTCTGTGCAGGTTGCCGTTGGTAATATGCTACCACCTATTTAATAGCCAAGGCACCATAGTCTTTCTCTTACCCTTTGGGGCAGCCACAATTTTGATTATTCATAGTATGGGGTATTCCATCAATCATAGTCTTAAAACATCATTTCTAAATTGCTGTGTCTAACAGGTAATTTTTTGATTCAGGGAATAATTTGGAATTGTCAAAAGTACTGTGTATAAAATTATCCACCTCTAATATCTATCTACATACACAGTGGTCTATCCATCCTCCTGCAAATCTTAGTCTGGAAAATAGCCATTTCTTATCCATTTATTTTTTCCTTGTGTGAATTGATAAGCCAAACTCTTGAGTGACTGAATCTATAAAATCAGTCCCTGAATAAACGTCAAAATTCTGTCACCTTAAGCATGATTTTCCTCTAATGTATGCTTGATATGGACCAGTTGTCCTTCCTATGTTATTCTTAAATACCATTTTTAAATCTTCATTTGGCACATATGTAGCTAAGGAAAAGCCAGGTATGATGGTTCCACTTTCAAAATGCTGACAGATCTGTTTGGTGTTTTTTTTCCAGTATTGTCTAAGTTCATCATGAGAGCAAGGAACCTCCCATTTTTGTCTCTGAATCCCCAATATCTAGCACAATACCTTAGCCAGAGTAGATATTTAATAATAATTGATCACCAAACTAATTTATCTAATAAGGTTTGTTCTCTTAGACCTGGAAAGTTTGAGAGGCATTCAACTTAATTTAAATTTATCTACTTATCAAATTATCTAACAAATTACCTTGTTTTATACAAGGAAAAAGAGAATTTGTTTCAGTGTATATTTCTAACCACATTATTTTTTAGTATGGTTCTTGGCTTGACCTAGTAGTAAAATTTTAATAAAATGTGCTTGATAAAACTTAGTAAAACATTTTACTGACACATATATATAAACCTCAATTTTGACTTTATTCTAGACTGCAAGACAGTAGCAAATACCTTTTGCAAATCTATGTCTCCTTTAAAATTCTCACTTGGTATCATCAGAGGCTGAATCAGATGCTTTTTTAGAGGAAACAAGCAAACAGAGTAAGATCTTGTGCTCTTTACATCTTTTAGTCAATTAGGTTACTATACAAATATGAGCTGCCCTTTTGCAAAAGCCTGCCTATTCCCTTATATCTTCATCAAAGATGCTTTCAGCAAGTATCTAGACTATTCTTATAAAAACGCTGTAAAAAAAATGGGCAGGTAAGCGTATGGGTCGATAGTTATTGACATCTTCTCAATCATCTTTTGGCAGGGAGGCAGTTAATAAGTTCTTTTTTTTTCCCCAAGAACTTGATGTCCTTACCCTCACTCAGATATATTGAAACTTGATCCCTTAGTGCCCTCAAAATTGCATTTCCTTTAGAATAGACTTTCTCTCTGTATAGTAGATCTAGATCACCTATTCATCCTGTCTTTATTTTCTTTACTATCATTCTATTGCTAACTACAGTACATAAAGGACTGTGATGTTAGTGTCCAAATGCAGTGAATCCACTATCACTAATGGAGAAAAGAGTTTTTCAGAAAAATATTATATATTTTTTTTCATTTTTTAGTCAATGTGCTAAGAGCTGGGAACACCCCCCCAAAAAAGGCAAAAGATAGTCATTGATCTCAAGGAGCCAATAAATAAGGCAAATGGCAAATAATAGAGGGAAGGCATTAAGGGGGGTCAGTAAAAAGCTTTTCATAGAATTTGAAATTTTAACTGGGACTTAATCAAGGAAGTAGAAATGAGGGAGAATATGACAGGCATGTAGAATATAAAATAAAATGCCCAGAGTCCAGATACAGATTGTCTTATCAAAAGATCAGCAAGGAGACTGATGTCACTGGATTGAAGAGAATGTTGGGGAGAGTAAGGTATAATAAGACTGGAAATATAGGAAAGGGCCAGATTATAAAGAGCTTTGAGTACCATAGAATTTTTTTTATTTTATCCCAGAAGTAATAAGGAATTACTATAGTTTACTGAAGTGGGGCTTGGGGAGGTACAGGATAGAGATGACGTGCTCAAACCTGTGTTTTGGAAAAATTAATTTGATAACTGAGTAGAGGTCAAACAAGACTTGAAACAGGGAGAACAACCAACAGGCTATTGCAGTAGTCTAGGAGCAAAGCAATGAGGGTCTGTACCAGGGTTTTTGGCAGTGTCAGAGCAAAGAAAGGAGTGTATATGAGAAATGTTATGGAGGTAAGATTGACAGAATTTGGCAATAGATTGTATTTAAGGGTGGTGGAGAGAATGAGGAGTCTGATGAAATTTGGGTTTCAAAAGCTTGGGTAAC
Source organism: Monodelphis domestica (assembly GCF_027887165.1). Taxonomy (NCBI): domain Eukaryota; kingdom Metazoa; phylum Chordata; class Mammalia; order Didelphimorphia; family Didelphidae; genus Monodelphis; species Monodelphis domestica. Next base: position 322,005,876 of record NC_077227.1, on the reverse strand, counting down.
TAGGAGGAAAGTGGTGCCCTCAACAGTGATAGTAAAGCCTTAAAGTTGGGAGAGAGGGGTTTGAAAAGAATAATGTTTGATTTGAGCCATGTTGTGTTTAAACTGTCTACAGGAAATCCAGTTTGAGATGTCAAATTGTCGATTGGAGATGGAAATCAGAAGGTTAGAAGAGGGGGTAGGCCCAGATAAGTAGATATGATGATAATCATCAGTATGAATATTGAATGAAAATAGCTGATGTTTTCACCTAGTGAAATAGTTTCAAGAAGAGGATTAGCAGGGAATACCCACAATTAGTGGGTGCTACCTGAATGAAAATCAGCAAATGAAAATAAGGAATACAGGTAGGAAGAGAACCAGGAAATAATAATGCCGTTTAAACTTAGAAAGAAGAGTATCAAGGAGAAAAGGATAAAATAAAAGGATAATCAAAGTCAAAGACTTACAGAGAGGTCAAGGATGAGGACTGAAAAAAAGACTCTTAGGAATAGAGCACCAGACCTGGGTTCAAATGTGACTTCAGAGACTTCTTAGTGATGTGACCTGCACAAGTCAACTTAACTCTGCTTAGCCCTTGCTATTCTTCTGTGTTAGAATCAATCCTAAGACAGAAGGCAATGGTTTTTGTTTTTTCTGGTTGTTAATTTTTTTAAAAGCCCTTAGATTTGTCAGTTAAGAAGTCATTGGGAATGGGGACAGGTGCGTAGCTCAGTGGACTGAGAGCCAGGCCTAGAGACAGGAGGTCCTAGGTTCAAATGTGGCCTCAGACACTTCCCAGCTGTGTGACCCTGAGCAAGTCACTTAATCCCCATTGCCTAGCCCTTACACACTCTTCTCCCTTGGAACCAATACATAGTATTGATTCTAAGGTGGAAGGTAAGGTTTTAAGAAAGAAAAACAGAAAGAAAGATCATTTGTAACTTTGAAAAGAGCAGTGCCAAATGAATGATGAGGTCAGAAACCAGAGTATGGAGAGTTAAAAAGAAGCCAGCCTTCTCAAGAACTTTGAGAATAGGCATATTTGTAGGCAGTAGAAAAGCAACCAGTGAACAAAAAAAGATTCAACACAAGTGAGAGTGGACACAATTTGAGAGGGCAATCTACTGCAGCAGTTGGAATCAGTTGCACAAGTAGAAGGGTTTTGCCTTTGTAACGAGAGGAGCCACCTCTTCATGTGATAATGATAACAATATATAGCACTTTAAGCTTTACAAAAGATCTTACAAATATCTTATTTAATCTTCACAACAACCCTGGGAAGAAGATGCTGTTATCTTTATTTTACAAATGAGGAAACCTAAGTACACTGACTTGCCCAGTGGGGTCACATAACTAGAAAGTATCTGAGGCTGTATTTGAACTCAGTTCTTCCTGACTCCAGGTCCAGAGCTCTAATAACTGAGCTGACCACAGCTGCCTGTGATATGGTGTTGAAGAAGGTAGTGAGATGAGGAGAGCTCAGTAAAGGGCCTCAATTTTTTCAATAAAATATGAGACCAGGTTCTCAGATGAAAGGGTAGGGGGAGGAAAGCCATGGAAGGTGTGAGGATATATGAAAAGATTTGACAGCAGTTTAAAGGCCTTAGGATAATCTGAGTTAAGTGAATCTCTTAAAGAGCTTTCCATAAATTTAGGGTTTTTTCCTCCACTGCCTCATTCTGTTTTATGTCAATACCATTCATAAATTGTAACTATTCTAAGATTCTTAAAACTTTTTATTGATATCTTTGTTTCAACTTGACCTTCATTTTCCAAACATATCCCTCTCTTCCACAAAACCAGAGACATCTGTTATAACAGAATAAAAAAAAAGAAAGAAAAATAAACGAGTCACCAGATATAGAATCAAGATAGCATATGCAGTTACATACGCTTAGCCACCTCTATGTTTTGCTTTGTTTTTAGTTTTTATTTTTTTAAGCAGAGACTGTTTTTTGTTCTTTTTTTAAGTTCCAAATTGTGTCTTTCTTCATAATCCCTCTCCCACCCAATGAGAAGACAACATATTACAAAGCCGCATAGTCATACAAACAAATTTCTTCATTAGCTCCCTCCATGAGTAACCAAACAAGCTTATATTTTAAACCTGCATTGCACCCTGATTGCTAACATCTTTCTGTATGGCAAGAAAATTGTGCATATGCTGAGGCAGCTTCTGTGCTCTGTTTGTCTCCTTGTGGTGATCCATTTACAACAATTAAGCTTTGATAGTACATGGTAATGGTCTGTGTTAATGTCTGTTATTTTTCTGTTTCCCACTTTTAAAAATCAGATTGGAGGGACAGTTGTATACCATATCTTCTCATTTTCTTCTAGTTTGGTTTGATTTTTATATTTTTAAACCCTTACCTTCCGTCTTGGAGTCAATACTGTGTATTGGTTACAAGGCAGAAGAGCAGTAAGGGCTAAGTATTGGTGATTGAGTGACTTGCACAGGGTCACACAGCTAGGACGTGTCTGAGGTCAGACTTGAACCCAGGACCTCCATTGATCTGTCCCCTTTGGTGTTGATTTTTATATATGCTCTGACAAATCAGTTTCTTATGTGTATACAAGCAAATGATCTAGAAATAACTCTCTCATGGTGGCCAGCCATTTTCCAGATGTTAGTTTGGGGGGGGAGTTTTGTGGTAATGTTATTTGGTGCTCCCCATATCTAGTACCTCCTCACTCTGTTTTTTAAAATTAAAAAAAAGGGATTCCTAGTGTACAGGTGTGACTCTTCTGGGTAATCTATAAGCCTCTCACATCTCTTGTTTTTTACTCTCAAACTATGAACTAAAAACAATTTTTTTTTACATTCTCCTTGTTCTCATCTTTCCATTGATATCACTGAGCATTAAATACATCTTGATTTAATTCAGAGAATTCTAATGAGTTCTTCGTAAAACTTCTCTTCCTCAACCTATACAACAAATAATTACAGCATATGTTGAATCTTCATGGTGATAACTCTGCAAGTATATTTGCGATGACATGGTATCTTGTAAAATGATGTTTCTTGTTGTCCTTGAATGGTCTGTAAAACCACCCCTTCTAGCTCTGTTATTTGTCTTTCCGTTCATTTATCTTTTGGTGTCAAGAATGATATGATGGGACAGCCAGGTAGGTAGTAGAGAGCCAGGCCTAGAGACAAGAAGTACTGGGTTCAAATGTGGCCTCAGGTACTTCCTAACTCTGTGACCCTGAGCAAGTCAATTGATCCTTACCACTCTTCTGCCTTGGAACCAATTCTGGTCTTGATTCCAAGACAGAAGACCAGGGTTTTAAAAAAAGTGATATGATTCAGCTCTTCCTCATCAAGTGCCAGGCTACCATTACCTCTTGTTCAGGGTATCTGCAGCTGAATCAATATTTATAGACAGAAAACTGGTTAATTCTTAGCACCTTTTGCTCCCTTTTCTACCACGCTCCCACTGTGGTAGCAAAAACAGAAAAGCCTTTATAGGACTGAGAGCTACATTGTATTTTCCACTGTACTGTGGGCTGCCATAGTCCCCGAGTACAGCTCTTGGACTGCTAGTTGCCAGTTGCCAGTACTATACTAGAAACCTCTGGAGGATAATGGAACCTGCCAGAGCCTCTGTGCAATAGGTGCATCTTTGAGGATCTAGGTCATCTCCATGCCACAGTGAAGCATTACAATAGGACTTTATGGGAGAGATGCTTAAAATGCAAGAAAAATAACAGGTCTTTTCCTGCATTTCAAACCATATGACTTTTAGTTCTTACTCTAATGAAGTCTTACCTGCAGGCTCATCTTCTATCCTTGCCTACTTAAATGCTGCAAAATTCAACTGCTCTGAGTTGGTTTTGGTTTTTGTTTTTTTGAAGTTTAATGTTCTTTGATCATGTATGCCCCATGTGCCTATCTGGATGACATACAGAATCGCATTTATATATGGATATAATCATTTGGGGTTTTAAGTTCATGATTAAAAGTGATTGTTCATTCTGAACTCCTACAGGACTTCATCCATAGCATCTTATGGCACTTTTCTCATTCTGTCTTATATGTGCTTTTTATTTGTATATTGAACTATAAGCACATTAAGGTATTCTCCACAAGTGTCCTACACAGGACTTTGCATCCACCTATATTCATTGTATATTTATTGAATGAATAATATGTTTTGACTAATACCATCTTAGGCATAGGCTACTAGGTTCAAGAATCATGTGTGGTTTCCACAGAAGGTCAAATATGAATGGATATTTGTCTTAAATGACTTAATAGAATACAGCCATGCACCACTTAATGTTTCATTGGCCAACATCATTTCTCAGTAAATTGGTAATGATATTACTTTGACTGAACATCTCGTATGATAAAAGTGTTTAGCTTCTCATCAAGTGGCTCTTACTCTACTTTTAGCTCTTTTCCCAGTATACATTTCCCTATATTTTTTCACTAAATGATCTCAAATATCCCTTCCAGCTGTAAATCTTTTCATCCAGTTTGTTGAAACCATTTTATTACATTAGGAGGTATATGCCTATATATACCTGTTTTCAGGTTGTGAATTTGTTATTTACAGATTTAAACCTCTTTATTATAGAAAAAATTGTGTTTCTTTATTTTTCAGGTGGCAGAGCGGGCACTCTATTACTGGAATAATGAATATATTATGAGTTTAATCAGTGACAATGCAGCAAAGATTCTGCCCATCATGTTTCCATCTTTGTATCGTAATTCAAAGACCCATTGGAATAAGTAAGAAAATAAGTCACAACTTTGACCAGTAATGTCTACACTTTGTCAGTTTTGCTGAAGCTTCTTACCAGTTAATGTTAAAATCTAGATTTTAAATGTCAGTAAAAAAAACCTGAATGTGAGTCCAAATTTACACAGATTCAAGTAATACCATGGATTCTATCAGTGACTCTTTAGCTGCCAAGTTAACATCATGACATATTAGTTGACTCAGTCTTTATGGCTTCCACAAAGGCAATATCAGGATCTCACTCAGAGAAGCCAAAGTTTCCTCCTGGTGTTGGTCTAAAGATGGTGCTGGAGGACTTGGTAGCTAATTGTTGCCCTGGAATGTCTTCCATGTCCCTGAAAACAGAAGTGCAGTATTCCAAACCCATGCACTGAGGAATCCTTGCAGCATAGGAGTTAGAGTAGCTTCCTTTATACCACCAAGATTTGTAAAAAAGGGGAGAGAATGTGCTTATTAAAAAAACTAATAATATCTAAAAGAAATAAGGACATTTAATTTTCTTTCCTTCCAAATTTGTATTCCTCTATTTCAAGTATTTACTTATTGAATTTCTTCTTTTAAGACATAAAAAACTTATTCTGGATTTTTCCACATAGAATTTATGCCTTCCTCTACCAAAATCTTGCTCCAAGCTTTCATGAAAAGCTATACTATCAGAGCACAAGTTATGGCAGGCACTACACAGTGCAAAGAATAGGTGCAATGGATTTGAAGTAGAATATAGATTTGTTTTCCAAGGATCAGCCAATCCAAGTGCAAGAATCATTATCTCCACAACAGTGGCCAACTAAAGAAGAATTGTTTTAGTTACACAGCATATATCAGTTACAGCATAAAGGGATTCTGTTCTAAATTAGTGGAGGGATTACCCATAGAGATAAAATCATAATTTTGACATCATATTCTAGAAAGACTCTTAGACATATCCGCGTAGAAACACAGAATCACATAGCTGGAAGGGACTTTGGAGTTCATGTAGTCCAACTTACATCTACATAGGAATCCCTTCATCCTCTTTATGATATCCTTGACAAGTGGGGAGGCAGTCTTTTCTTGAATAAAACTCCAATAATGGGGATGTCACTCGAGGCCCCTATTATTATTTTGTGCAGCTCACAGTGGTATCAATCTAGGAAGCTGAGGTTTGAATCTCCATTCTAATATATACCACCCCTTGGATCATAAGCAAGTTGTTGCTTCACTTCTCTGAGATTGTCTCTCAGACCTCTAAGATAGGTCTAATACATTATACTGCCTGTCTCATTGGTTTGTTATGAGGAAAAGTGCTTTATTGGCTTTAAAGAAAAAAAAATGCAAGAGAATATAATTGTCATCATTGGAAGAACTGCCAGAAGAATATGTCTATTGTCTAACACTAGCCTAGATAAGTTAAGAGAGTCAGATTACCAAGTTGACTGCAGAGTAATCAGCCAGAGCAATTTGGGGATGGAAGGAATACTCTGATGAAATTACAAATCATTTATTTTTTCCATTTTATTTTTTTCATAATCAAGCAAAACAAATTCTCATTATTGCTCTTGTCCAAAAATGTGACTCATTTTCCATATTGGTCCCCCATTGCCTCAGATGAAGCCAAGAGAAGGGACATAATTGGCCCACTTCACACAACTAGGGAGCAGCAGAGCTAAATGAAAAAATTTCCTGATTCCTCAGTGGATATCTTTGACAATGCCTTTTACTGATGATCAGATTTGCACCCAGTCCTTTTTTTTTTTTCATCAACATGGATGATGAATTTGAATTACAAATAAGCAAATAAGTGGATGTCAAAGTTGGCACACCTTGTAATTATAATGCTATTCAGGATAACTTCATTACTTTTGATTTATTATTTCCTAAAATAAGAAACATAGACTTTTCATGACTTTTATGTTTTGTTTTGACCTTTTTACTTCTGGACTAAGCTCAACTTCCAAGCTAGCTGACAATTTTTTGTCTGGCTTATAAGTATGATGTAAGCATTATTAATAATAAGGAATTAGTATCTGAAAAAGACAAATTATTGGATGCCATTGATATATTCTAATTTTTCAAAATCTGAAGTTTGTCTCCAAAGGAATTTGTCTTAAGTACTATAAGTAATGTTCATTTTATTAAGATTTAAAATTTTGAAAATATGAGGATAAATTTAAGCAATTTTTCTTGAGCTTAGACTATCTAAAAACTAAAAATCAGTTTTTTAGGTAGGGGTTGGACTAGGTGATCATTAATGATTCCTTCTTGCTTTACAGTTTCTTTGATTCCTCAATTAACCCAACTGTTTGATGAGACCATGTTTAGTTTAGTCTTAAAGATTTTTGTTCTTGTCAAATTAAATACCTATAAATTAAATGTTTTCCCAAACTGATTTAATTCTCCGGTTATATAGCTAGCTACTACTGACCAGTGTAGTACATTTTTTAGCTTAAAATATTAAGTTTCAATCTGAAATTTTACTTGTAGAACAATACATGGTTTGATATACAACGCATTGAAACTCTTCATGGAGATGAACCAAAAACTGTTTGATGACTGCACGCAACAATTTAAAGCAGAGAAAATGAAGTAAGTTGTATTCTTCAAAATACATCATTTCTAAAGTGCTTTCCTAATTGTTGCTTATCAGTTTCTGCTGCTTTTCCTAGAAAATTCCTCTTAGCTTTAAATTAAAGTAAAGCTATGGCCCTTTTTCTCATAATTAAGAACTTTTACTTTGGTCTATAATAACTTTCTTGTGGACATACTTTATGAAATATACTGTATACAAGAACCATTTTCTGCATTCAGTAACTATTATCACCTTTTTTACATTTGAGAAATTAATCACAGAGAAGTTAAATGACCTGTCCATCACCCTGCCATTAACAGGTATCAGGAGAGGACTTCCAAACCATGTTTCTCCCGATTCCAACTCTGGCACTTTGTCCCCATCTTCCCTCTCCTCCCCCATTTGTCACCTCCTAGGGTCACTGGCAGAAAAGCATAGAGAAGATAGGAGTGTGTAGCAGAGCTTAGTTAAAGAGTCAGAATGACCAGAAAAGAGAAGCAATCCATCTTCTTGCCTAGGACATTTCAGGAAAGGGAAAATGGCCTATTTAGCCATATTGAATGACTAACAATAATGGGTCCCATCAAATCATTTCCTTTCATTCCTTTGACCTTATTAAGAACTTTTTTTCTCCCCACTGGCAGTTGCTCAACCTAATTTAGTAAGAATGACCAAATGGTCATTTTTCCCTATGTGCCCCATTGATATGTCATTTTATAAAAGATAAAGATTTCATGTTATGAAATATGCCCATTATCTAGCTTCCTTCCAAACATAAAAAGCTTTTTGCATTTCCCAGAATTGCATATACATTTTCATTCACATCAGTATTTATATATTTTGAATCTGTGATCTCTTCAATATGGGTACTCCCTCTGGCATTTTAATTTGACATTTTACTGTTTTTCAGAGAGAAGCTAAAAATGAAGGAACGAGAAGAAGCATGGGTTAAAATAGAAAATCTAGCCAAATCAAATCCCCAGGTACTGAAAAAAAGAGTAACATGAAAACATTTGGTGTTTTGTTAATGTCATTATAAGATCAGGTATTTGATATCATCTTAGAGGTGGGAAAAGAAACCAGTTCTACTAATAATGTATATGCACTATCTGCAATAAAAAATACTTTTAAACTTTGTAAACTTCCTCTCGTGCAAGTACTTATTTTGTGTGTCCCAACACTCCCCAAAGGCAAAAGAAAAGTTACCTTAGAATGTATAAAGTAAGTTTTTTTTTAATATATACTTGATCTAGTTATAGCTATAAAATGTAAACTCATTAATTATGCCATGGTTCAATGAATCCCTCAGTCTGGACCTTGGACCTTTAGATCACAATCAAAGCTTCTTTTCTGACAACTGCCATAGATAAAAAGCCTGAAGCAAAAAATTGCACATTCTCTTTTCATTTTAAGATAACACAAATTTTTTAAAGAAGTTGAATTCAAATTTAAAGAAGCTAAAATTAAATTTTATTAAAAACAAAGCAGTTAATTTTTTTCTCCTAGAACTGCTTTACTCTTTCCTAATAACTAAGCACCCAGAACATTACTACAATTTCACAGGAGTTAGAACTGGAAGACACACTAGAGATCATCTAGTCCAACCCCTTATTTTACAGATGAGGAACCTGAGGCACAGAGGTCACGTGACTTGGACAAAGTCACAAAGCTAGTAAGTAGCAGAGCCAGGCTTTCTGACTCTGAATCTGGTCCTGTTTCCCATCAGCCCAGACTGCTGGGGCAGGTATGCTAACAGTCAGTCTGTCCTTTATCTTCATTCATCAGAGTCGTACATATCAAAAAAAAAAGTTGCTTTTAAAACTGAAGGCAGTTAAAATATTTTGTCATATAGTTGTAGTTCCCAAATTGATTCCCCAATTTGGAGGGATAGCTCTTTGAAATGGAGACCTTCGGTTTTGTGTACATGTGGTATTTGTAAATTCAAAGCAGCATCAGTTGTGAAACCTTCTGCCTTCTATTTGATATGTCACTCTGATTCTAATGATGCCCTTTATTGAATATCAGTCTCTGAGTCTTTTCCACACCAAGATTTTATTCCCAAGGTTCCCTTCCACTCTGCTTAAAAAAGATAAATAATTTCCTAACCTGGTGAGAATCATAGGTTGAATCAAGATGCAGAGACACCCCATAGTTTTCCTATTAGGGTCTATAGTTATTTTTTGTTTTCTTCTAGGAAAAGTTCAAAAAAATTTTTAAATATAATCACTCAAATTTATTTGATATGCATCTCTTTCCTCTCATTTATTACCGTTCTAAGCCCATAGGTTTTTGGCAAGCAGTAAGATTAAATCCTAGGAGTAAATTTGAAAGGGGCAGCTAGGTGGCTCAATACATAAGAGAGCCAAGCCTGGAGATGAGAGGACCTGGCTTCAGATCCAGCCTCAGACACTTCTCAGCTGTGTGACTCTGAGCAAGTCACTTGGCCCCGATTGCCTAGCCCTTACTACTCTTCTGCCTTGTAACCAATATTTAGTCTCAATTCTAAGACAGAAGGTAAGAGTTTTTTAAAAAATAAAAAAAATCATAAAACTTCTTTTTAAAAAGTAAATTTGAACAAGTGAAACTCTGAAGGTAATGTGAACATGATTTGTGTCATAAAATATGTATTATTTTAAATTCTCAAAAATTGTTTATGAAAGAATGGTAACAAATGAATTAGTTTTATTACCACTTCTTAAATGTTTATGAAAACAAACCTATTGATTTTTATTACCTTTCTGTTAGAGCTTCATATTAAATCTCAATAGTTACATCATTTTATGTTATTTCATAAGCCTGGAAAAGTTAACTTCTTTTAAGTCACATTACATAGAAATATGTTATTATTGCTTTAAATATATAGTATATAATATTCAAAGTACATGGTGAAACTTTTTCAAAAGTTTTTAAATTGTATTTCTTTTTGCATACATGTTTATGCTAAGCACTTTCTGCTTAATAGGTTCCTGGTATATGGTGTTTGGAATTTTCTTAAGCAAATGAATTTCAGATAGTATTCTTAAGTCCTCTTTGGAGGTTTCTTAAAAGATACCATCAAACTGTACAACTGATATAGATCTTGAAGCCTTAAATATGTGTGCCTAATGTTGCAAAAGTATCTTGCTTAGATAATAATAATTTAACACTTAAACTGTACCAAACAAATTGTAGTCAGATTTACACTTAAAAATCCACAAACTGAGAATTTTTTCTCTTTGTATACTTGAAGTCACTGTCTTTAAAAGCATATATACATACACATATGTAAAAAATAGGTCACCTGACTATGAATAAAATACAGAAATTAAGTTAAAGTAACTTTATGTTTTAACTTGGAAGAACCAGTCAGGTGTGTAGACATTCAGTGAACACGGGTCTAATTTGGTACTTATTATAACATAATCAATGTTTTTTCTTCTTTCTTCCTAATTGCTGGATTTTCTAAAGTTTGATTGTTATCCTCTTGATTGTCATTCTTTTGCAATATTCTTGTAACTCTACCAATCATGTAAAAGTAATAATTTTAACCCACAATCATAGTCTTCAAATAAACCACCTTGTGATGGCAATTACAAACTTCTGTAATACTGTACTGTGAATTTTAACATTGTTCTGACTTCTCCATCTTTGTCTGTACCATTTGTGACTAAATCATAGTAACATCTGTTAGCACCTAACTATTACATGATAGTATTTGAAAATGGAAAATACTTCATGGGTTAAAATTTCAGAGTATGAAATTACAATGGGCTTAGCATATATTCTTCAAATTATTGGGAGAAAAGACTAGTTTTATATGCATTTTAGCATATTGCTTACGGTCTTGTATCTAAAATTTTGTAGGTTCTATTAACTTTATCATATAACAACCTAATACTAAATAGTTTCCAAAGATAATACTTTGAGATGATTGAAACCTAGTTTTCAGTCCCAGATCTAACTTTTGGTAGAATGTGTCATAATTGTATTATTTTTACACTGGAATTGCCAATGACTTACCATATGTCCATTGTTATATATTTAGAAAACTTGTATTTTGCTTACTCATTGCTCACACGTTTTTCCCCATTTAAAAAAAAAGTTTCTATTTGCATCTTTTTCTTGGATACAGAAGGCAACTATATTTAGAGGTTTGCAAGGATTGGGGTACTTTAAGAAGGATTCAGTTCCAATCAAATGCATTATAATCAACCTTTTTAGTTATCTAAAATAAATTATTCCTTGAATTAAATACTACTTCACATAGCGATAAATGCTTTGAAGTATATGGTAGTTCCTTCTTAACTGAGAGTGACAATTTTAACAATTTGCATTTTAGTACACAGTGTTTAGTGAAGCCAGTACCATGAATCTCCCAGTTGCAATGGAAACAGATGGGCCTTTATTTGAAGATTTACAGATGCTGAGAAAGACAGTCAATGAAGAGTCTCGTCAGGTAAAATTATGTGGAGATAAGTTGAGCTGCTCTTAATAAATACTGACATTTTAGCTGATGGTACTATACATGCCAGTACCTTTGTCTTAAACAAATCTATATTATAAGCTGCTGAAAAGTGACATAGCAAAGTTCACCCACTGGTCTTATCTAGTAACGGGATCACTAATAATATTAAATGGTAGTTTATTTTTTTAATTAAATTGCCTGAATCCTGTATTTTCTTTACCTAATCAGTTAATGGCAGTAATTGAGAAGCTAATAACACTAGCTTTAACTCCTGTACAGCTCTTATTCTTAAAAACAGTAGCAGCCTCCCACCTCCCCAGCCCTTTCTTCTCCTGCTTCCCTGCTATTTCAGCTGTAACCCTGAAGCAGTCTCTTCTCTGTCTTCATCAAAATTACTAATTGCCCCTGGCCACACTGGAAGCTACACAATAGAACAGTTCTTTTCCCTCTCACCACTTAAACAAGAACACTAGTTGGGGAATTGGAGGGTCGGGGGGCATCCTACAGAGGTCAGTCAAACTGGCCCATCTGGCCTGGAGTTGTGATAGAGGCAGATGGCTAGATTCATGGAGGGAATATTGAAGAAGCACTCACTCTGTACTTGATGTTGTGCAGTACTATGCACACAGGAATGAAAAGCAATCACTGCCCTCAAGGAACTTATATTGTCATGGGAGAAAACAACACTGAATTTTCATTGTTATAGGGAATTGCCTATGGGCTGACAGACCTCCCTCTACTTGGGAACCCCAGCATCTTCTCTGCTGTGTCTTAGAAAAGTGAGGCACTGAAAGGTTGTCTATGCCCATACAACTAGTGTTTATCAGAGGTGAGACTTGAACTCAAGATTTTCAGTCTCCGAGAGCCTGTTTTGTTTCCATTTCATTTGGCTTCCTCTGTGTCCATTTTATTTTTGTTGTGTCTTTCAAATTACAAATCCAGTGTAAGTTAATCAGTTGAAGCAACATGGTATAGTGGGAGAAGAGAAGGGAATAATAAGCATTTATGTAGTGCCTAATATTTGCCAGACACTGTGCTAAGTGCTTTTAGAAATAGGGTCTCATTTGATCCTTACAACAACTGTGCAGGAAGGTGCTGTAATCCCCATTGTACAACTCAAAAAACCAAGGCAAATAGATTGAATTCCCTAGACACTTCACACACAACTAGTGTCTGAGGTCAAATTTGAGCTCATGTCCTCCTGACTCAAGCTGAGGCAGCACAGTATAATGGGGTCAGAAGACTTAAACTTTCTGTTCCTATCTTGGCAAGTATTGATCTAGATTATCTTGATTACCTTCCAGCTCTAAAATTCTGTGGCTATCAGAGTTCTTGGTAAATCAGGTTTCACTGTCATAATCCCTTCTCTGGATGTTTTCTAAGTACTTTTGGCCTTGGCCTGCAACTTTTGTGGGGTTTTGTTTCATTAGTTATAGGGAAATTTGATTTCTTCTTCTGGCTTCATTACTTGCCATAGAACTTGTTGAACCTTTCTGGACCTGTTTTGGGAATTGGAATAAATCCCTACAGTCTCTTCCAAGCTCCAGTTCTGTGTTTTATGAGCTTTTGAAGTATGCCTTTGGGTAGTAGTAGATCCAGATGGGAAGTCAAGTCGACCACTCTGGAGTCTGTTTCACTAGTTCTTCACTTCAGTGTTTTCATTTAGCCTCTTCCAAGATTTAAGCAGTTCTTTTACTTCCTCCATCATGTTCCCCCATTCATATGTTAAATGAATAAGCACAAATTTAACCTTAAGCAGATTCAGGAAAACTGAACCTAGAAGCAGATTCACTCCAGTATAACATATTATATCTTAAAGGTGTTTTGGGCTCTCAAGAACTATGAAAACTCTAGCAGAGCCTGTCAAGCTAAAATGCTGTCAAGAACAGGCCTCCAGGTAGTCTGTCAACTGTCTGAGGACCAAAGTAGTTAAGTTTGGAGAAGTTTACCAACCAGTAAAGGATTTTTCAGCCACAACTCATGTTGGGGATTGTGATCTGTATGGCAATAAGGATTATCCTTGCTGAATTAAATCTCTGTGGCTGCTTTGCCCTTTGTCCACAACTTATTCCTTTAAGAAATTGCAAAATTAGTACAGTGAAATAGATTTTTTTAAACTGACCCTTCATTGTAACTATGAACTATTCTGTATGATATATAACAAATTACTCTCTGCTTTACAGCTAATTGCTAAACCCAATTAATACAAAAAAGACTATAGTTTTGTTGCTTTTTGTTTTGTTTTTTCAAAATTCAGTAACTCAGGGTACATGCCACCAAATTAATCATGGATTTAAACAGATGTAGTAATGATTTTTAAATAATGTTTGATAAGAAAGTTCAATGCATTAAATACCAGAAATCAGCAGACCTTTTTTCAAACATCCTGGATCAATAGCACCTGTGTCATCTCTAAATCTGGGTGTCCAAGTAGGTCAGTGAGCATTTTTTCTATCTCACTGAAATTTTAAATTATGACCATTTCCAGGCTTAAGGTAGAAACAACTCCTTTAAAAACATGAGTAGTCCATATGCTGCATAATCTGTTAATCACTGGCCTTTATACTTCTGTGAGATAACTCAGTGCTCCATGAAATAGAATTATTTAATTTTTAGAGGAGGGGTGTTTTACTTCTTTTTAAAAGTAAAGGGGAAATAATTTGAATTCATTCTTCTTGACTGTCCCAAAAACCAGGCATTTCCATTTTAGGTTTGCTGAGTTTATTTGAGAGAAATAGCCTGACGGTATAGTTAGAGAGATGACCTTGGGGTCTGGAAGTCCTGCCTCTGACCTACACTGATAGAAGTTTCCTATGACAGTGAAATCACAGATCAAGTCTCTGGCACCATAGGCCATTAAAGGTTCATTTAAAAATACTGCTACAGAGGCAGCTGGGTCGCTCAGTGGATAGAGAGCCAGGCCTGGAGACAGGAGATCCTTGGTTCAAATCTGGACTCAGACACCTTTTTTGTGACCCTGGGCAATTTAACCCTAATTGCCTAGTCCTTACCCCTCTTTTGCCTTGGAACTGATACTCAGTGTCAATTTTAGGACAGATGGGACAGAAGTGTTTTCAAAAAAAACAGCCTACTTCCAAGGGGTCAGGAGCTCTGAAGGCCCATCTGCCTAGAATAGCTTTGAATACCTGTACAGTCGTAACCTGGGTATCGTCAGAGGTATCATTACTTGCTTAATCTGAGACAAGTTCATTACTAGAGAGCTGGCTATCATGGGATCAATTTTTTAATTCATGAAGACCTTCCAGTTGTTGATCACTAGTAACAGCTCCTTCGTAGAACAGTGAGGAGGAAGGTGCTGTCTCTCCCACAGGTTGCCTTTCCCCTAGCACTGGGCCTGGAACAGAGGAGACACTTCATAAATGTTTCTTTGCTGGGCTTGTCTTGTTATCCTAGAAGAGTTTATTTACCTACCATATTTCCTGAGTGCTTCCTTTTTGCAGTTGGGGGGGGGGGGGGGGGGGGAGCAGAGAGCACACCCTGCTTACAGGCTGTTACAGTCTAGCTAAGGGAACAGACTATACAAATAACTGCACCCCAGGCAGCATGAGAGAAGCAATCACTTCACATGGGAGATAGGAAAGGGAGGGGAGACTTACAGGCAGTCCTTGGCTTTTTTTTTTTTCATGAATTACAAATTTAGATCTGTGTGGCTGCCATATAAGTAGTTCTAGTCTGACAAAAACCATTAGTCCATCACTTCCTGGGGACCAAGTTAAAATTCTTGTCCCAAACGTCAGCTGTTTCTAGACAATCTCAGTAGTTCATTGTCTACATACAGTACCAGGGCTGGAGTCTTCAGAAGATCCTGGATTCAGGTCTGGCCTCAGACATTTCTGGGCAAGTCACTTAACCCCAGTTGCCTAGCTTTTGCCCTTCTGATCCTAAGACAGACGGTAAGAGTTAAAAAAAAAAAAGATCCTCCTTTTATAAAATGTTGACAGGATCTACTTTTGAACGTTTAATGCTGTTTTAAAAATTAGTTAACTTAATATATATTTATTTGCCAAATTAAGTTCCCCCTGATTGTTTGGCCATTATATTTTTAGGAAAGCAAAGAGAACTAACAACTAGAACAATTGCCAGTGTAAGGTTTAGGTCTAGTTAAATGCCTTTTTTTAAATGTTATAATTGAATTTTTGGCACATTAACCTTTATGCTATATTGATATTTTGCACAATGGGTTGTTTTCTGTAGTTTTTAGTTTATTTCTTACTAAATTTATTTTTGCAAAGTAATAAAAGTATTCAAAAATAATTTGTATTAAAAATCAGGAATGGTCACAGAACTTGAAAATTGTTATGTTAATTTAAAGAATAAAGAGAAATATCTGGAGAAGGAACCACTAAAGCAATTATTATTTATATTAATCATTAAAAGTGTTCATTTCCATTCCTCTGTAGAATTTCATTGAAATAATATAGTTTGGGGGAATATGTAAAATCCAAATTTTTCATTTGGAAACTTTGTAAAACTTGTGTGAGCTCCTCTAGTACCTCAGATAAAATCTACTAAGTTAAACATGGATCATATTTTGAACAGAGAAATTTAAAATGTTTGCAATTCTTATTTTGACAGTCGGTCGGGAGAAAAACAGTTTCACCCATGCAGATAAGGAAGGTGTAAAAAGATGCAAAGTGTGAAGTTAAGGTATTAATTATTAAACATGTACAATATAAGCCCTAACTTTAGAAAACAACAGACCTTTTTAAACTACATAATTTTATACATGAAGTATTTTCCTTTTTTCATGTCATTCCAACTTTGTAACAATAGTCAAGAATTGTTCTTTAGAAACTTCAATCCCTATCTAGTAATAGTTTTATCCTGAATTAAATTATAATGAACCGCTAACTCTACTAGTAAGAGAGCAATGAACCATTATAATATCCACCTTATTCTCTTACTTTTAATATTTATTTAAAAGCCTTAAGAAATTTCAAAAATGTATCCCATTTCACTCTCACCTGAAGCCTTATGAATTTTTTTAAACCTGCTTATTTCAAATCTATGGCTAAGTGAGTTTTTTCCAGTAATCATTCTAATAACATTTGTGATTGTCATCTCCTCCAGCAAGTATTATTCATTAAGTCTGACGGTTTGCATGTCTGTCTTCACTTCTGTTTTCTCATTTTCTTCCTTGCAAATTATAAAATTATTCTCTTTTTGACCCACTAAATTATAATATCTAGTTACAAAAGTCCAGTATATGTGTATGGCAGTTTTTTGCACTGCAGAAGCCTCTCATGTCATATTGAAGTTTTCTGAATTTTGATTAATCGGTTCCAAGGTTTTAATCACTGTCATTACTATTAAATTGGAATTATAAAAGTCACTGAAATACCTGCTTCTAAAATCAGTAAATATTCTAGATTGATTTTTTTTCTTAATGGCTACCATGACTTGTTGGAAGATTCAAAGAAAAATCTAATAGTACAGAGGAATAGTGTATAGGAAGGCTTGACATCCAGAATTTCTTATGTTGTTGATTCTGTCAGACCCATTTCTTAACTGAACTTCCATACCTTTGCCATCTTTCCTAAGGAAAAAGACTCAAAAGATAAATCATTTCCTTAAAGGAATTAGAATTTTTTCATTATGGTGAATAAATAACAGTTGATATTATAGAAAGTAGTCCTAAGATAACATCAAATTAGGAACATTTTTCAGTCTTAATTTTATCACTTCAATTGTCAGATGATTTACTATTAAGGAATAATTTTATCTATGTGTTGATAAAACAGTCTCAACAATTAATTGTTATGTTTTAAATATTATGACTGGTTACACACACACACAAAGCTTTAAGATAGTATGTATCTGACTCAACCAAAAGGAAAGAAAAGATGGCTGTTTATATATTATGTGATATGGTTTCTAATTAACTACCTTTTTCTAAAATAGAACATTTTTTGTGATATCTGCTTATTATTTATATTTGGTAACTTACTAATTTATTGCCTCAAAAGTGTGAATTGTCCGCTATTCTAGAATTTATTACTTTAGAATATTATTGTGCTCAAGCTATATGAATATTGCTCTTTTCACTACTCTTTTAAAATCTCATTGATGGAAATAGATTGCTACAACTAATCACCTCCCCAAATACCCTTGATATTGAGGCTCCTTTCGTTAAAGCCACATTTATTCAATTCTTCATGCAAAAAGGAGGCCTTATTTAACTAAACCAGACCTATTTACCAGAAAGAATAAGACGTATCCTAAATTGCAAAGAGAGAGGAGGAGAAGGGGCAGACACATTTTATTCTCCGAAATGAAATTATTAAAATATAATTAAATACATTTCACTAAATTGCCCTTTTAACTTTCATTTGTTATACATCTTTTATTGGTTTTAATATATGTTAAAGAGTTGGCATTTATTCTCTTACCTTCCAGTAGAAGTTGAAACTGTATGAAACCTCTCTGTTCAGTATGATTAATAGATAACTGTTTTACAAAATAAAAGGAAATGTGGGTTCAGGAAACTTAGAGAAACCTGTAAAGTATACAAATAAAATAGATCATTATGAGCTTATTTACAAATAATAAAGATGAAAAAATGCCAACATTTGACACATACCATTTCCCTTTCTTATTTCATTTGAAGAAAGCCCCTCTTGCACGTTATTGTTTGGTATTCCCAGCAACACAGTAAAGCCTTTTTATGATATGTATTTAGCCAATTTTAACCACTTTTCTGAAATGTATTTCGTTCTTTCAGATAGCTTAGTTTTTAGCCAACTTCATTGCATTTTTAATTTCAGGCACAGAAAGATCAGAAAAAGGATCGTCCAATTGTGCGACGCAAGTCAGATCTGCCTCAGGATATCTATACCATGAAAGCCTTGGAACCCCATTGCAGAGATGATGAAATAATATCACATGTAGCACATGATGGGCATTAGCTTGCTACCATGGAATATATGGGAAAGAGACATATTTTTTTTTATTTAGTAGAAAATATATACATTTTGTGCCATACAAATCAGTTGTACTCAAAGTCAAAAGCTTTCTTCAACCCAGTTCTGTTGGCAATAACTTAATTCAGCATACAGCTCAAGATTATTAGTTCAAACAATGGTAAATTGTAAATTATCAGGCTCCATTTGCAGAACCCTGGGTTGATAAGTATTCAGTGACCACATTTTCAGGTGGTGGTGCCGTCATAACCCCAGCATATTCTAAATATGAGTATTTCAGTTACACATTAGAGCCAAATAGAAAAGCACCCTGATCATCATCAACTCCATATTTCCACAGAACAGAATTTATATCCATTAAAAATAGCTGGTAATATGATAATGTCAAATGGTTCCAAATCAAAAGTACACTTTAAAGTATTACACATTTTAAGACTTTCCAACCTTGAAATTTTTTCCACTTTGTTCTATACCAGCAGTTTTTAAGTACATGAAAATGATTCTTCACATTTTAATACAGCTTACAAAAGTTGACTTATGACAATCCTCAGTCGCTCTTGTTTTTCTGTTATTTCTTTACTTTGGATAGAGACATGTGTATCATGTCTTAGTAGTTTTACATATAACTAAAGCCATATCTTCAGATCTTTGATACAGCACCAGTATTCCAGGAGTACACTGGTAGAAGAAATTTGTTTTCCCAAGAGCTTTTTCTATCTACCTTAACTAGAATTGGATTAACTTTTTAAAAATGCTTCATTTTCATTGTCCAAATTTTATTTTGCCTTCAGTTGAACATTGTTGCCCCTTATTCAGGCTCTTGAACCTTAATAAAATATTTGGGCTCTAAGAGTTCAGAATGTTGTAGAAGAGTCGGAAGAAAGTCATTTTTCAGTTGAATCATTTCTCGGCCTAGCCCAGCCTGCTGCCTTCCAGCAACACTAAACATCAGTTCTAAAATGTGACATTGTTCTATGTCTTTGAGGAAGTGTTGGTCTCAGAGCTTAGAGGAAGCAACAGTGTTGGTAATTTTACGTAAATGTATTTTTTTTCCTGTTGAAAAGAGCACACATGTTACAAATACACCTCACAAATAAAATGAAAATGCATCTGTTTCCATTGAACTTCAAATGCTGCTATATATTCCACAGACTTACTTGCATGTAATGTACTTTTTGTTTTAAATGGAACAGCACGGGGAGGGGGAGGGTGGGTACTCTTTAAACTTAGTGCTTTGTCTATTTTTTATTTTCTCTCAGGGTGGCCAGTATTTTGACTTATTTATCCTGCTTGAAAGCTGTTTGAGATGTGTTCTGCTATTCTAAATGGGTGATTTTAGTTTCTTTTGTCTGACAGTAAGATGATATAACTTTACTGTTAAATGTCAATGCATAAGAAGATAAAATATGGCTTCTTTAAAGATTTTTTTTATTAAACAATAAAATGAGGTCTCCTGCATCCATAAGATATTGTGAAAAGCAGACATATAGAGGACTTGTGCAGATATAGTGCCTGCTATCTGTCAGTTTCATTTACAGTCCATTTCTGGTGTTTATTTCCTTTTGTTTCGGAGGAAAATCATTTGTTGGGGGGAGGGGTTTTATTGTAAAGAGAGAGAACTTAATTAAAAGATTATACCCCTGCTTTAAAGTGGAAAAGTCCACTTTGTAAGAACAAATACTTCCTGTGAAACTTGAAGAGTATCTGCTTTACCATTATGAAAATCTATAATTTAAGAAAAAAAAAGTTTAGATGCCTTCTCCTTTTGAGGGAAAAAGGGTGCTTTTTTATTGTATAAAGCAGTGTCTTATGTATTTTGATATACCATTGTTTGAACTTCCATCTTTAGCTGGTAGATTATCAATAGATTTGATTTGGGGTTTTCACTATGTTTGTGCAAGAGATTTCTGGAAAGAGTGTCTTTTTTGCCCTAGGGGGGAAAAGCATATATATCAATGTTTGGTTGATTATGTAAAAGCTCAGCTTTTAAAGAACATCTCTAAGTTTTATTTCTGCTCTTTATCGAAGTTAAACATTCACCAAAAAGAGATAAGTGATGGTTTTTTTAAGAGAAACTACTTTCTGCTGAGGTCAAAAGTATGACCTGATATGATACTTTGGCCCATTCGAGTTTTCGTAGTCACTATACTAAGATTCGCTATGCTAACCGTTCAACTTATTATCCAGGTATATTGTGTAATTTATACTGAGCTCATTTTAAAACTACATCCATCAAAAGGAAGCTAGAGTTTTGGTGACTGTTTTTCTTCATGAAGTTCTATGTTTAACATCCTTACATTTTCCATAGCATACCTGTGCATCAGGAATGTCAACAATATTACAAGTGTCTTTTTAGTGTGGCTTTAGTATGGCTTCATTTTAATATTGTACATACATTGTACTTTCTTTATGGTAATAAGTAATAAAACTGTAGACTTCATATTTTGTACAAAATGTCCTATGTACAGAATAAAGACGTTCATAGAAACAGCAAACATAGGTAAGTGGCACAATTATTTTTCCTTAGACAATATCTGTAACTTTATGCTTTAGTGAAATGTTAAGTTCAACTGTACCTACATATTTTTTAACATTTTGTAATTCAAGACTTTTTGTTCAGACATTGTTTATGAAGAGAAACTTCATACACTTGCCATTTAATATGCTCTTTTATCTAATTTTAAATTCTAAAAATGGTGTATTATATGGTCTAAATAAAGAACATGTGAATTTTACTTGTTCATCATGAAACTAAATTTAGCTGCAGGGCTGGGTAATCTGCTCCTGGTGAATACTCAAAATAACATTGGATTGTTCTCTCTTCATCCAGAATACATAGATATTGCTATGAACATTAGAAAGGGGGCTTGCAGTTAATTATCAATTCTTTTTGAAAGTGCTCCATAAACTAATTTTTAAAGCTTTGTAAATAAAAGTTTTCATAGACTGATGTCTTTTTAAAATTGCTAGCCTGACCCTTTTTCTGATCAGCTAACATGAGCTAGAACCAAAGGGGAATTAAAGAAATTTCAGAAGGAACATTACTTGAATTTTGTAAGTTCTTATATTTAAGAAAAGTACTAACCTAGCAAAACAAGTCTTCAAACTGTAATAACCATTTATAACATTGGATCCCAGATAATCCTTTTCCCTACCCCCCCCCCATTAAGTTGATCGCTGTGATCAGTAATGCTGTTTGGAGAGTGATATATTAATACATATATATGTATGTGTGCGTGTATATTAAATACTCCTTAAAGGAGAGAAAGCATTGTCTAGAGGAGGCAGGAGAACAAGGTTCTTGTTCCCTTTCCACCATTACCTAAACCTGCCTTAGGCAAAGCACTCTCTACCCAAAAGCACATTGCAGACCCCTAATGTGTTATACAAATAATTGTGTTGTTTTTTTTATGTGTAAATAGAACACCCTGGAGGTTCAAAGAGACTGTTAGATAAGTTTAGCTTGATAATAATGTACAATATTAATGCATACTAGAGATCAAAGAACTACCATGAGCGTTACTTCCTTCTCCCTCCAAGTTAATATTTAATACTATAGGAGTTCACTAGAAATACAATGAAGAAAAAGAAGGCATTTAACCTCCATCTCCCAAAATACTAGCACTTGTAGTAAAATCATGCTAATGGCTCTTTTAAAATGAAAAATTCTATATTGGTTGTTCATAGAACAAAACCAGAAGGGAGCTAGACTCGCTTTCATTTTACATAGGAGGAAATAGGCCCAGAGAGAAGAACTGACTTCACTCAGTCACAGCAAGTTAGTGGCACTTAGCTAGACCTCAGAAATCTTTACCCCAGGCTCCTTTCCCCCCAGATTACTAATCACATTAGTTCAGTGACTCTTAAAGCACCTATGTTCAAAGCACTGCTAGCTAGGGGCAAAAAGATTAGACCTGACCAAGCTCTCTCTCCAATTTAGAGAAGGGTTAGCACAGACTCAAGGTACTTACTCTCTGTGGCACCCACTAGCTAAGTCTGTGCAACCACCGGGCTAAGTTCCTGGGAATGAAATGAAGCCATCATATATTAAGGTTTGAAGGGTTAACAGCATCAATGGAAGACACATTTCATTTTCATACAACTTCCCAAAGTTGGGGTATCTCATTTCCTAATATCCAGATAAAGCTAACATTGCTTGCTTTTATTACAAAATCAAGCTAATCTATAGAGACTTTGTTGAGCCTTTACAATTTTTGAAAGATAGCCATAAGGATTAGTTAATTATCATATGTTTGTTGCTGTTAACTAAAAGGGGGAGGGCAGGACCTTTTTCAAAGTCCATTTGGCAGGGCTTTCCTGGAAAACACATGGAACCTCAGTCAAAATGCACACGTTGGAAAAGGCTGCTGTGAAATCTGCCAGAGAGAGAGATTATTATCCCAAAGTCATGCATCTCAACCTCTAGAATTGATGACCTCTTCCCAGGCTTTATTAGTTTCCCTAGAAAGTGTTTTGTGATAAATTGCCTCTAAGCAAGTAAGTACTTTATAGCCATTTTCCTATCAACTTCCCTAGTAATTCAACAGGACCACAAAATCCACTTGATTTGGGTCTCAAATTCTTACTTGGTCTTCAGTTTCAGATGAAGACATCTGCATTAGAAACTAGCTGTCATATTCACCTCTTTCTAATTGCATAAACAATAAACAATCAAAATTATTTCTTGTACAATTCTCACTAAAGGACTAACTACATTGCACACACTGGAAACAATTTTTAACTCTTGGGAAAATTACATGTGGGTTCAGACAATGACACTGAAACACTTTTACCTGCTAACTTTGATTTTTGCTTTTCTGTCTAGTAAAAATAGAATGGCCTCTTTTATGAGGTCTTTCCCCCAATGGTCCCTAATGAGGGAGAAATATCTTCCTATATTCTAACAGATTTACCAAATCTTAACTGGTAGTCTTTATTTCACAGTCTGAACTGGAACTAAAAGGGAAGAAGGAAAATCACTGCCTTTTAGATAACTGTTTCACAAAACCTTCTTTGCCCATTGCTAAATTCCAGTCAGAAAATTCCATAAGCAAATCAGTTGCCTACCTCCTCAGAGTCATCTGAAAAACACAAAATGAGAGGCCTCCCAAAGTATTCAAGTGAAAACAAAACACTTTCAATGCAATTAACAAAATAACGTGAATTTTTAAAAACGATATAAGAACAAAATATCTGCCTGAGAAGAGAGCTTTTTAGATAAAGCAGAGTTTACAAGGACTAAAAACTAATGTAAATTTGTAAAAGACGTTGACAATTCTTACTAATGGAACGAAGAAACCAAATTTTGTTTCAAACTGCATTTGAAGTAGAAATAAGTAAACCACCTCAAGAAGCTAGCCTGTTTTCATTAACTTCAAGGTCAAACAACTTGTACTCTTAAAGTGAATTAGATACCATTTTCTGAGATTCCAGGGAGTTGTTAAACGGGCACTGCTTTTCACTTAACATGCTTCCCACCACCAAAAAGAATATCTTACTGTCAAGGGAACTGAGATGTATATATCTTGCTTATTGAGGAGGAGGCAATGAGTACAGAAAGATAACTTGCCAACAGATTTTCCTAAAAGGGATCTTAGTACCAGTGCATCAAAAAAGCAAAAAATAATCTTTTCTTCTCTAAACTGACAGCTGGAGTCACTCTGACCTTGTTAGAAAAATTTTAATGGACATTAAACATTTATTGGAGGCAAGAAAAAGAAGATAGTCTTTTAGAAACTTAAAATCACAAGACTTCAGACCAAAAGGTCTGTATATCACATGGTATAAGTACCTTTGATGTCAAATACTAACCATGGAGCAGCTAGATGACTCAGTGAATAGAGAACCATACCCTGAGACGTCCTCTGTTCAAATTTGGCTTCAGACCCATCCTAGTTGTGTGATCCTGGGCAAGTCACTTATCCCTTACCAGTCTCCTACTTTGGAACCAATACTTAGTATCACTTCTAAGACAGTAGGGAAGGAAGGGTTTGAAATATATATACTGATAGAATCTTATAAGGTATATATGTTAGGAATTGGCTATTTCTTTGCCAGAGTCAAAAATTTTATTCAAAACATTGCCAGAGTTCCTTTTTCAGAATCACCCTCTGAATCTGAGCCACAAGGAAATGTATCGTACTATATGGTCATGCATAGGTTGAGGTTTTTTGCTACTTTCAGATTTTTCCAGAAATTGGAGTAATGAATCAATATCGGCAACATTAAACACCCACAAACTTCCACAAGTTAGGATTAAGGGATAGTTCCATTTGGATCTGTTTTCAGCAAATGGAGGAGCAGATGTGTTTTAGGACAAAGAAATTTGAGACATAGTAATAGAATCTAGCAGAAAAGGGAAACAATATGTTTAAATAATTGGCCTTGAACATACTTAGCCTTGATTTTAATGGTAAATGTGAACCTACATAATTGAAAGCATTCTCCAATTAAGCTAATATTTACGAAGCACTTATTCACAAAATCAAGCGCTGGGCCCTGGTGACAAGAGACTACAGAGACCTGCTGTCAAGGAGCTGAAAGGTCTGATAGATTGTTCTCCAGACGTTGCTTCTCAAAGGGCTCCCTGGTTACCGAATCTTTAGAGTTGGAAGGGACCACAAAGAGCATAGAGTCCAACAAACCCAGCCTGATAACAGGCCTAGGGTATCCCTAACAAGTCATCATCTAGTTGATGCTTGAAGACCTCCAACAAGAGGGGACCTGCTGCCTCAGGAGGTAGCCCATCCAGCTTTGGAAAAGTCCTTTTGGTAGAACGATTTTTCCTTAAATCAAGCCTAAATCTACTTCTGCAGCTTCACCTGTTTTCCCAAGCTCTACCCTCTGGGGACAAGGAAAACAAATCTAATACTTCCCCCCCTCCTCCCCCCCATGCTTGCAGACTGCTATCCTTTCACTTCCTAAGCCACCACCTCCTTTCCAAGGCAAAGAGACCCGAACCTAGTATGGTTGTGGTCCTGGCCATCACCAACTTGTTTGCTCTCTTCTACATGCACTCCGCCTTATCTTCCTAACATGTAATGTGTGGAACAGAATACTGTGTTCCACATGACCAAATCACAGCATAATAGTGAAATTATTCATTTTCTTCCTCAATGCAGTTTTGGATGGTATTAAATTTTCTGGTTGCCATGTCACTCTGCTAATAACTTATTGAGTCCACTAAGAACTCACAGATCTCTTTCACAAAAATTATTGTTTAGCCACATTTCTTCCAACTGATATTTGAGGAATTAATTATTATTTTTCAAACCCTTAGCTTCCGTTTTAGAATCAGTACTAAGTTTTGGTTCCAAGGCAGAAGACTGGTAAGGACTAGACATTGGGGATTAAGTCACTTGCCAAAGTCACACAGCTAGAAGTTTGAGGTGGGATTTGAACCCAGGACCTCAAGTCCTGGATCTCTATCCACTGAGCCAGCTAGATGCTCCCTGAAATAGATTTTTTTTAAACTCAAGTATAAAACTTTGCATTCGTCCCATTGAATTTCTTGTTAGTTTTATCCGAATGTTCATCCAATATCTTGGCAGATCCTTCTCACCCAAATGTTATTTGCAAATCTGATAGGTAGTTTCATATTCGTTAACATTTTGAGTAACATGTGCCCCAAGGCAGATCCTCAGGCTACTCCTCTAGAGAAACAAACACATTCCCCTCAAGTTTATATGAGCTGGGGTAGCTAAGCTGCCTGACCTGGAATCAGGAGGACTTAGATTGAGTCTGGCCTCAAACAGTCCTAGCTGTGTGGCCCTGGGTAAGTCACTTAACCCCAAGTGCCTAGCCCTTATGCTCTTCTTCCTTAGAAAATGGATAGTATTTTCTCTCTAGAATTTCTGACAGCATCAGAATCAACACAAAGACGGCAGGCAAGAATTTTTTAAAAGATTAAGTCAACTTATGGCTGCTTGTTATGTCCAGTCATTCAATCAATTATGGCACCTAGCTTAACCCATATCCTTCTGTCCTGTTTGCACAGCTAGCATCACTGTCAAATGATTTACCAGAGTATAAACATATAGTGTGTACAGGCTCTCCCATTCTAGTTACCCTGTTTAAAAAAAAAAAAAGTTTACAAAGAATAGTAGTCCATTCTGGATGTCATCTTGGCTTTCACTTATCACTATTTCCCCTTCCAAGTACTGAAAAACTATAACATAATGTGGTCTACAATTCTGCCGTGAACAGAAGTCGGGCTCTCCGCCTTATGGACGGAGACTTCGTCTTCCCTTTTTGGAAAATCGGAGGCAATTGTTTTTCTGCAGGCCTTCGAGACCTCTCTCATTCTTCGTGGCTTTTCAGTGGTCGATAAAAGCCTCTTGAAATCACACCCAGGGCTTCAGAGTCCTAGAATAGAAGTCTTAGACTCAGTGGCTCACACTCCATCTTGAGTTTTCATTTCCTGATAGATATTTTTCTCCTATTGTTCCCAGTCTGGAAATCATTCCCCCTAAATGAGAACACAAAAATAGGACATATAATTTAGCTTTTTTTTTGTCTACCCCTATCTAGTGTTCCCATTCCTTTCATTGACTTTTTTCCCCTGGGTGGCTAAAAATCCCTTGTTAATGAGAGGGTGAGAGAAGAGAAGGAAACTAGCTTTACAAATACAATCTCTCATTTGATCCTCACAAAACCCCTGTGAGGTAGGTGTTAATCTTATTCCCATCTTCCAGTTGAGGAAACTGAGGCAGGGGTTAAATGGCTCTATCCCAGACAAGCAAAGGATCTCTCCACATTCTCTTAAGAGACACCATAGGCAAAGCACTTCGCTCCCCTCAGGGCCCTAGGGTTCAAATGTCCCTCTCCAGCATCCAGCTCTACTCTTCCCCTGCTGGCGTTGGGTGTCGCCCTAGTGGCCATCCTGTAGGTGTCTCAGATTTAAGGTGCCTAAAAGAGAGCTGTCTTTCCTAGGGGTTGAGTTCTAGGAGGGGAAAAGCAGTGCCCTGAGGGAGAAGGGAAAGTTAAAGTTCCACCCAGGGGAAAGAAGAAAGGAAAGGGAAGGAAGGAAGGAAGGAAGGAAGGAAGGAAGGAAGGAAGGAAGGAAGGAAGGAAGGAAGGAAGGAGATTCCTTATAATCAGGCTGTACCTGTGGTCGGGGAAGTGTGGCTGAACTCAATCTTGAACCGCACTCTTTAGCGAAACTGTTCCAGAGAAAGTAAGACACACACAGTTGGCTACTAGAATAGACTTTGCTCAACAAAAAGAAGAGCTTTAGGGAGGGTATATTAAGTATTAAGGGAGAGGTATCGAGGTGGATAGAGCACCAGACCTGGAGTCAGAACGGTCAGAGTCCAACTCCAGCCTCAGATACTTGCTGTAGGAGCCCAGGCAAGTCACTTAGCCCCATTTGCCTTGGTTTCCTTATCTGTAAAAATGAGCTAGAGGAGAAAATGACGAACCATTCCTGAATCTTTGCCCAGAAACCCCCAAATGGGGTCTCAAAGACTAAGAGAGGGCTTTGTCCTAAACACACAAACTCAAAAGTTGCACTAGGGGGCAGCTGGGTGGCTCAGTGGATTGAGAGCCAGGCCTAGAGGTCCTGGGTTCAAGTCTGGAGTTTGACCCTGGAAAGTCACTTGACCCCCATTGCCTAGCCCGTACCACTCTCCTGCCTTGGAACCGATACACAGTACTGATTCCAAGATGGAAGGTGAGGGTAAAAAAAAAATTTTTTTTAAGTTGCACTAAACAAATATCAATAATATGCAAATAGGTGTTGATCAAAGACACGTAAAATGGAGTGGAATTGCTAAGCTATGGGAGCCAGAGGGAGGAGGGGAAGGAAAGAATATGAATCATGTCACCATGGAAAAATATTCTAAATTAATTAATTAAATAAAAGTTTCCAAATTAAAAAAAAAAAAGTTGCACTAAAGTATAGCTCTTTGAGGTGACAGAAAATGAGAGCGAGGAGGTGCCCATAAATTGGAGAAATAGATGAACAAGTTCTAGCATAATATAAATGGGATGGAATACATAATGGCCAACCATGGTTCCAGAGGATTAATAATGAATCATACTCCACCCCCCAAGATAGAGAAGCAAAAGACTCAGAATGAGACAAATGGGGAGGGGGGGAATAGCCTATGTGGGAATTGGTTTGGATTGACTATACCTACACAAGTTTGTAACGGGTTTTATTTTTCTAGTGTTCTCAATGAGGTTGGGGGATAAGGGTGATGTGGGAGGTGGCAAGGCAGATTTTGGCAGATTAAATCAAAAAATGTTTTTAATGATTGTTCTGGTATTTCTCTCTTCAATCTGAATCAGTTCCTACAAATCTCAGATTAACCAGAAACCATCCCCTTCATCCTACAAAAGTACTCCATTGTTCGGCCATCCCCGCATTGATGGGTACTCTCTCAGTTTCCCATTCGTTGCTGCCTCTCAAAGATCTATAAATATGTTTGTGCATCCTTAAAGTTTGCTATGTTTAGGACTTAATCCACCTTCCTTCTAATTGGCCCTTCTCCCTTCTGCCCTTTTCCTCCTTCCCTCTTGTGGAATGACAGGTTTTTCTGTGTGTATGTGTATTTTCTTCCCTCCATGAGAATGAGTTTCAAGTGTCAGCCGCTCCACTTCTTCCTCCTTGTCTTGTGCATCCTGATTATGTGAGATAATTTTCCCTAACCTTCCTTTCCCTTCCTGATATAGTCCTCATCCTCTCCCTTTCCATTTTCCCCTTAAGATCATCAAATTCAAATAATCTCAATGATATCTGTGTTCATATCCCCACATCAGAATTAAGCAGTTTACTATTGTTTAGTCCCTTCTGATTATTCTTGTTTACCTTTGTATACTTCTCTTGACCCCTGTGTTTGCACTTAAAGTGTCTATTTTTGCATTGGGGTTTTTTCCATCAGGAATGTTTGGAAGCTATTTCATTAAAAACCCATTCTTGCCCTGCAGGATTATTCTCGGGTTTGCTGATGAGTACATTATTCTTTGCTGTGAGCATATATCCTTTGCTTTCTGGAATATCATGTTCCATATTTTCTACTCTATTATAGTGATGGCTGTTAGAACATGTAATTCTTACTGTGACTCCTTGGTACAATAATTCTTTCTTTCTGATACTTAACAATACTTTTTATTTTACCTGGAAGCTCTGCATTTAGGCTATGGTGTTCATAGGAATTTTCATTTGGAGGTTCCTTTCAGGAGATAACTAGTGGATTCTTTCTATTTCCACTTTGCCTTCAAATTCAGAGGTCTAAACGATTTTCCTGATCATTTCTTCGTTTTTTTTAACCCTTCCCTTCTGTCTTGGAGTCAATACTGTGTATTGGTTCCAAGGCAGAAAAGTAAGGGCTAGGCAATGGGGGTCAAGTGACTTGCCCAGGGTCACACAGCTGGGAAGTGTCTGAGTTCAGATTTGAACCTAGGACCTCCCATCTCTAGGCCTGGCTCTCAATTCACTGAACCACCCAACTGTCTCCTCATTACTTTCTTAATGAAACTGTTCCCTGAGTTACCAGAAATATTCACTGCCAAATCTGATGGTCTTTTCTGGTCCTTCATGTTTTTCAATCTATTTGCATTTGACTCAACTTCCCTTTTCTTCTACATACTTGCCTATCTGGGTTTACATGAAACTACTCTTCCCTATTCTCCTCTTGCCTGGACTTAGAATCCTTTGCTGGCTTATCCAAAGCATTCCCTCTAAGTGGCTTATACCCCAAGGTTCTGCCCTAGCCCTTCCTCTCCCTGTTTGGTCTCAGGGACCTCCGGAGGCTTCATTATCATCTCTAGGCAGAAAATTCATAGCTGTACCTATCCTGCCAGTCTCCAGAGCTCTAATTCATTATGAACTGCTATTAGACGGTTCAGAATGAGTGCCCTCAAATTCAGTACGCCTAACACAAAATTTACTGTCTTTCCCCCCCCCAACCCACCTCTCTACCAAGCTTTCTACAAGGGCACCACATGGCTTTGGAACCCCAACATTATCCTTCCCTCCTAAACCTTAGCCTTGTATGTCTACCTCCCCTTCTGCCTTTTCCCTGCCTTTATCTTCACTCCTCTCAGTTGCCAGATTGTTTCACTCCTACCTCAAACTCTCATCCATCCTGTTGTCTCTACTCACACACTGAAGTTCTGGCTCTCATCAGTATTCACCTGGATTATTTCTACCCAGCAATGTCGTTAGGAAGGATTGGTCTCCATGCCTCAAAGTCTTCTCCACTCCACTCCATTCTCACACCTTGGAAAGTGATTTTTCTCAAGCATAAATCAGACCGTATCACTCCACCACACAATAAGCTACAATGTTTGGCTCACCCTAGTTTTCCAGCCTCCCCTTCCTGCACTCCCTACGATCTCTGTTCCTCACACATCTCTACATACATTCCACTCGTCTCTCTCATCTCCTTGCCTTTGTACTGTTCCTAAAATGCACGCCCTCGGCACCTCCACCTCACACTTCTCTCTCCTACCTCTCTACCTGTACAGTGAACCCATTCCATCTTCTCCAATAGATTGCCCTCTTTCCGTCATCCCCACTCTTTCACTATGTCTCTCTGTCTATTGACTGCTTCTCTGCTGCTTACAATACTCCCTTGTCTTCTCCATCCTCGAGAAACTCTCACTTGATCCATTCATTCCCCACGAGGTTTTTTTTCCTCCCTATTATGGCTAAATTCCTTGAGGAGGTCATCCCGTCTGTAATCGGTGCCTTTTTGTCCTTTCTTTTCATTCTCTTATTTACTCTGCTGTCTAGCTTCTTGACTTTCATCATTCAACCAAACTCTATTCTCTCCAAGATTACCAGTGGTGTTTGATGCCAAATCTAGTGGCCTTTTTCCAATCCTCATCCTCTTTGATCTCTATGCAGCCCTTGTCACTGTTGATTACCCTATTCTTTTTTTTAAACTCTTACCTTCTATCTTAGAATCAATACTGTGTATTGGTTCCAAGGCAGAAGAGTGGTAAGGGCTAGGCATTGGGGGTCAAGTGACTTGCCCAGAGTCACATATCTAAGGCCATATTTGAACCCAGGACCTCCCATCTCTAGGCCTGGCTCTCAATCCACTGAGCTGCCCCCTTTGATTACCCTATTCTTGATGGTTTCTTTTATCCAGGTTCTCATGATACTGATCTCTACTGATTTTCCTCCTACTTGTCTGCTTCTTCTCCATCTCCTTTCCTGCATCTTCATCCACCCACTAATAGCCTGGAAGGATCTACTGAAGGTTTTTAAACAGAAGGATATAATTCAATATATGCCTTCAGAATGATCACATTTTGGGGATACGGTGGGGTTGGAGGGTAGGGAGAGCAAAAGAAAAGAAATATTAAAAATCAAAGAGACCTTAAAAGTCCTATTAGTTTATTTTCTCCCCTGAATGTTCCTTCCATTCTCCTTCATCTTACACTAATTGCCTAGTATATCTATCTAACCTTCACTCCCATAACACAAAAGTATAATGGAAAGAAAAATGTAAAGAGAACCAGAAAACTTGAGTTTATATATTGATTTTGACATTTTTTGTGTGATCTGGGGAGCCAATTAATCTCTTTAAATTTTACTTTCCTTTTGGGGGGGAAGGGCATGATTTTTGAATAATTATGAAGAGCCAATAAGAATATGCAGAGGGAGTGCCAACCCCTTGCTCTAAGAAACCCTAGTCTGCTATTTTCTTTTTGATTATGCAAACCCTTCCATATTGGTCATTGTAAGAGCACATTTGTACATAACCAAACTCCAAAATAAAACCAAAAATACACTGATATGAAAGATATTGTAGTAATTAGAATCTTGAACCCTTGGACTACATTTCCCACAATCCCTTTTGTTTATCTGTATCCTTTATATTATGGGTTTTAAGCTGTGGGTAACGCCTCCCTCTCTTTTCCACATGGAATGCTGGTGAGCTCTCTTGGTTTCTCTAGCCTTTTACTTTCCCTTTGCTTCAAGTTAAATATTAATAAATATTATTAAATATAATACTTGGTATCGAATATTAATTTTTAGAATTTACAATATTATGCTTTGATCTGCATCCATCAGACTCCAACAGTTCTTTCTCTGGAGGTGGAGAGCATTCCCCATTATAAATCTTGCAAGATTATCCAAGATCATTGAATTGCTGAGAGCAGACAAGTTTTCAGAGTTGATCATCATACAATATTGCTGCGTGTAATGTTCTCCCAGTTCTGTTTATTTCACTTTGCATCAGTTCCTGTAGATCTTTCCAGCTTTTTTCTGAAATCATCTTGCTTATCATTTCTTAGAGCCCAATAGTATTCCATCACCAACATAGCAAGAGGAGAGGATAGCCTTGAAGTCTGTACAAAACAATGCATGCAGACTGATTCCTCTTTCTTGTGAGTGGCTCACCTTTTTCATATTAACACTATTAAGCAAGCTATGTAGTGTTTTGGGTAAAGCTATGTGGGTTTGGTACCATACTCATCATCAAAATCTGCCCACTCATCCTGTCTTGGGGTGAGTTACCCATTGACCTCCAACTACCTTCTAGCCATTTTGAATGCACATGGCAAGCAAAATGCATCCCCCATCCCCATCAGGAAAGTGAGCAACAGGGTAACTTCCTGCTTATAAACCCAGACGGAACCCCTCGATTCCAAATGTTGTATTGATAATACTGAAGAAGTTTTCTGTCATGAAGAGAACAAGACCCTTTACACATATAAAGTATTTATTCAGCTTTACCTACGGGTCAGTCATTGGATTAAGCACTGGGCATACAGATATAAGAAACCAGGATGGTCTCTATTTGAAAGGAGTTTCCATTCCAATACAGGAAGACAAAGCATAAAGGGGAGATGGGAAGGGGAGGAAGAGAGGCAAAGCTGCTGAGAAGGTAGGGCAGTAGGGAACGTGGCTAAGACCCCTCATGAAATAGCAATCCTGGTCAGGCCTGCTATTCTGGAGAGCAAGTCCCGGAGCAGGGGTGTATCTCAGATTCCTAGTTCTTGAGTTTTAGGGGGATGATTGACTAGAAGAGAAATATGTTCCAGTCTGGATTTAAGGAAAATCCCTATGGCTTTTGTATGTAATATGGATTAGAGTGAAGATAGGTTTTGAAGCAGGAAGAACAATTGGGAAATAATCATTTAGGGGAGAGGTGATAGTACCTAAACTAAGGAAGTGGTTATGTGAATAGAGAGGCATGATGGAAAAGTAGAAATGGTGAGATTTAGCAGCTGACTTGGATATATATATATATATATATATATATATATATATATATATATATATATATATATATATATATATATATATATATATATATATATATATATATATAAAATGAGGGAGAATGAGCCGTCAAGGATATTGCTGAGGTTGCAAAACTTACTAAAAGGATGGAGATGTGTTTGCTAGAAATAGAAGAAGAGGAAGAGGAAGAAGAGAGGATTTATAAGAGATCAGTTCAATTTAGGGCATGTTACATTTATATCTCTGGGACCTCAAGTTTGAAATGTCCAGTAGGTAATTAGTGATGGAGGAGTAATGTTCAGGGAAGAGGCAAGGACTGGATTTATAGATCAGTGAGCATCTGCATAAAGCTGATACTTAAACCCTCTGGAGTTGATGAGGTTGCCTTGAACTCAGAGAAAAAAAGAAGGCCCTGGACTAAACTCTGGGAAATACCTTCAGGCATTTTAATTAGGGAAATGATTGTGATTTTTTTAAATCTCAAAAGTCATTAATTAAAAATAAGTACAACAGGACAAAACATTACAGAAGGAGGGAAAATCATATTCATCAGAAAAAGATAATCCACTGATTTATATTCACCTTAACCGGAGGACTGGAGCAGTGGATAAAGAACCTGGTGTGGAGTCAAGAAAACATCTTCCAGAGTTCAAAATTGACCTCATCTAGACACTTACTAGCTGTGTGACCCTAGGCAAGTCACTTAATCCTGCTTGCCTTAGTTTCCTTATTTGTAAAATGAGCTGGAAAAGGAAATGGCAAACCACTTCAGAATCCTTGCCAAGAAAACCCCAAATGGAATCACAAAAAGTGGGACAGACTCAACAACTATAAACTTGAATATTAGTTAATTTGAAATTACAAAAGTTTTGCTACTTTAGAAAGGTGCCTCAGGGTCTGGAAGACCAGAGTTCAAGATCTATTTCAATTCCTGTTTTGTGATTTGGGGCTAGGTGCTTTATCTAATGAAGCTCTCAACCAACTCTCTAAGACAAACTTGTAGAAAAAAGCAAAGGGAGCTTCTTCAACAAGAATTCCTAATAAAAAAAAAAGGGATCTTATTCTCTGTAAAGTTATATTCCATTATTTTTCATCCTTGTGTCTAGAGTCTGGAATACTTTATTTAGTGAAATACAAATTTAATTAGGTCCTAGTGACCATTTTACCAAACTAAAGGCTTTGAGCCCAAGCCTCTTGATAATTTGCATCTGTTCTCAGATGATGAATTTTGGAGACTGGTGTGGAAGAGCTAAGATATGGGACAGTAGAGGAAGTGCCGTACCTACTCAAATGGACGTAACAGGGAAGTTTTCAAAGCACTTCCTTCTCAACAATCCCAAGAGGTAAACAGAAAAGTTCTATTTTTCCATTTTATCTCCGAGGGAACTGTAGTTTAGAGCGATGTCCAAGGTCACAAAGCTAATAAGAGGCAGAGTCCAGATATGAACGAAGGTTGGGTCTAGACCGAGTTCAGTGCCGCCTCTCTGCCAAGAGTCAGATTTTAGATCCTTTTCTGAGAGCTGATGTTGCTGGGGGGAAGGTGGGAGCATGAGGGCAGGGATTATATACAGAAGATAAATCTCATTTGCATCTTCACATTACCTTGGACCTTATGAGCTATTTCCTTAGATCTCAGACCTGTTTCCATCATTCAATCAACTGGGCATTTAATTAGTAATTGTGCTCAGCAGGCGTCCGCAGATTTTGGAACTATAGCCCTTACCCTATTACGTACGTACGTGCCCGCGCACGCGTATGTGCCTACATGTGTATTTCTCTTTTTGAATAATGCACGTGTAATAGGTCCACGATTCCCTGGCTGGCTGGGATTGCCTTAAACTTGACCTTTACCTATTTGGACCACTCCAAGGCAATCGTGCCAGGACTGGGGGCATCCGAAGCACCTAGATATTTTTCCAGTGGTAGAAAGTCTGATGACCTCACCGATGCTGGGCCCGCGCAGCAAAGAGGACCCCGCCGCAGCTTACAAAGGGTTTTCGCTTTCCCCGCAAGCCCGACCCAGGCCAAACGGGAAGCAACGTAGTCAGGCCTCTCCGCTAGGCGGAGTCCCCAGAAAGAAAAACCTAGAGAAGCGAGCAACTGGGTGTCTGGGGGAGGAGTTGGAGGGAGGTGACGCCGACGCATGGTTGCTAGGCAGCAGAGTCAGAGTCCTCTGAAGCCTGATGGGGGCTGCCGGGAGTTGTAGTTGGAAGACAAGCGGAAGGCTTCAGTGCTGGCATGACGGGATTGGCTGATCCTCACTGCATTGGAATGGGGCTGGAAGCGAAAGTGACCCTGAGATTTCTCAGGCAGGAGGAGAAATATCGCAGAGCAGCGTTTCTTCTCGCTTGAGATGGGAGGGCAGAAACACTCCACCGGGCATCTCGGGCATTTGTCAGGTCGTCCAGTCGGATTGTTCCAGGCAAGGAATGACGGACAAGCAAGGAGAAATTTAGCACAGCACCTGCATACTAATGCCATGCATTAGATTAATAAATGTCCGGCGAGTTATTGATGCTGCTGTTAATAATAATGAATTTGGCTTCCGACACTTCCTAACTGTGTGACCATGAATAAATTACTTAACTCCAATCGCCTAACCCTGACCTGAATTCTGCCTTGGAACTGACACTTAGTATCGATTCTAAGACAGGAGAGGCCACCCTGAAAGGACCCACAAAAGGACCAGAGAATCCAGGAACAAGAACGGGACCTTAACTATCAAATAGTCCACATTCCCTTATTTTACAGATGAAGAGCATGAGCCCAGGGAAATTAAATTATTTGCCCCAGGTCACAGAAGTTGTCTCCCATATACTGTGTCTACTTGTTCAGACCCCCAAAACAGTTCTTAGTACCCCTGACCAGAGCCCTGAGAGTTTGAGATTGCCTGACTGGCACTCCTTCACCACCACTCCACTGTCCTCCCTCCTGAAGAGCACTGGAGAGCCAGAGTATCTCAGGAACACCATACAGAAACTCTGCCATTTGCTGGATGGCTCAGCAAGCAAGATCAGGCCTAGTCAGTCCTGGCTGGAAAATCTGTGCATAGGGAAATTATGGGTTTCTAAATTGTATGACTTGTAGCCTTGAATATAGAAGCTTTTTGAGATGCCTTGGGATAAAAAAAAAAAGACCACCCACTCAAATTACAAACCTGCAGTCAGAAAGTGAGAGTAGAAGGGACAGAAGTTTATTTCTTCTTCCTCATGATGTGGGAGAGCTTGGAAGTAAAACCCTGGGTCTAGACAGGCACCCATGTCAGGAATGACAGACTCCAATAATTAGTTTAAAAAATAAAAGAAAGATTTATTACAGTAGAATGCAAGTTGAATGTCTGGGAGACAGGTGTAACACCGCCTCCCAGAGGAGATGGGTTCTAGGCTTCTTATACCATTTAGACAACAGGGGATACTCGAACAGAGAGAGATGAGGAGATGGGATGATGTTACTACATAATCAGAAGTGGGGTGATGTTTGCCACCTGATCAAGGATGGAATGATGTTTTGTGTCTTCAAGACATAAAGGGTGACCAGAATAGTTCAAGGGATGATAAGATGTAGCTTGATGCTCATCAGAGTAGAACTGGGAGATGTATATCTATGTTCATCACAAAATCTAGGGGAGAATCCAAGGAAAATGTTTCTCTCAGGGTTCTTTCCTTATCGTGGGTCTCTAATGCTCAGGGTTACCTTTTCCTCAACACTACAAAAATACAAGGAAGGAAAGGAATTTCCTGCATCCCTTTTGACCTGGAACACTTCTGGAGTTTGGGGTATCCAGAGGAAACCCTGGGTCCCATGCCAATGAGAAAGGGCAAGTGCCCTAATGGGTGAATGCAATTCATGGGCACAGATACAAACAGTATATGGGTTCCTGATGTAAGACTCTTCCCCAACTCCTCTGTCTGACTCCTATTGTCTAGGAGTCAGGACTTACAATCTAGGCACAAAGTCTACCCCAATCAGAAAACGGCAAGATACATAGCATGGACCCTATTTGGGAGGGGTAAGGTTATAGGGAAATAGTCATGTCTTCCAGAGTGACTCCTTTAGCTTCTAAAGGTATGACAAGTGATATACTGCCTTCCTTGTTTCTTAAGCTGTGTCAGAATGTCCTTAGATAAAAAGCATAAGGGACCTCCAATTTCCCCAACTCACCAAGCCTGCTTCCTAAATCTACTAAGCAAACAATCAAGAAGTCTTGAAATTAAAACAGACTTGCTTACAAGATCCATTCTTAATTGGGGGTGAAAGATGTATATTCACCTTGAGAATGACACATAATTTTATTTCATTCAAGGACTTTTTTTAAACAAAATTTGATTCAATATAAATATTTATTAAAACTATTGTAATGGATCATTCATGGGGGCAGCTACCTGGCTCAGTGGATAGAATTTCAGGCCTGAAGTCAAGAGAACCTGAATTCAAATCTACCCTCAGACGCTTCCAAACTATGTGACCCTGGGCAATTCAGTTAACTTCAATTGCCTAGCCCTTACAAATCTTCTACCTTAGAACCAATACTTAGTATCCATTCTAAGACAGAAATAAAAGGTTAAAAAAAATCATGTGATCTTTCTAATTATCTATGAAATAGTAATTAAATGAAAACCTGGATATTTTTCTAAAGCATTATTGTCTTCTTATATAGGTGGATTCTTTTATGTCTCGAAATGACCAAGAAGCAAAATCAACACAGTCTGAAGCCACTAGAAAGCTTCTGCCCTAACCCTCAGCTCCATCAATTTCTGGATTTTAGGAAACCCTAGCCTAATCCATGTTATAGGGGTAGGGGGAGCCCTGGCAGATATGTCTCAACACAAATGGCATTGCTTATATATCTTGGTTTAAGACAAATTTAGTGACTGCAGGGCCATTCTTGAAGATATCAAGATAAGAACAGAGAACAGAGAAAACAGCATAAATTGGGGGTCAGCTTAGATAATTACCCTGCCCCCACTTAAAGAAAGTGGCAAGATACATTTAACACATCTCAGTTGTTCACTACCAATGTGGACAAGACCTGGACACTTTCAATGAATCAACCAATCAATCATAGGCTTTAGCCTAATTGCAAAACAAACAAACAAACAAAAAACCTTGATTACTTTAGATCTATGTGAAATCCATTGCATGAAATGGAATGACATGGCACAGGAAGTGGTTCAGAATGACTTAGGAAAGTTGATTATATTCTGGATCAACTTGGTGACTAAGTGAAAGAGAAGCCAGCCTAGAGATGGGGAGAAATTTAGTTATATGACTGAATATATCAGCCAGCTCAGAATTGAGGGATTTAGTGAGTGCCTTGAAATAGTAAGAAATCTCTAAAAAAAGGTGCTGAAAAGGAATCATTTGGCAGGAAAAGGAAAGTAACTTGGCTTCAGTCTGGACTCCTTCACCCCCAACCTTGTAAACTTCAGAAGATCAGAGTATTTAAACATTTTCTTTTCTTTCTGCCTCACTCCCTCCCTCTTTTCCTTCCTCCCTCTGTCTTTTCCTTCCTTCCTTCCTAGCTTCCTTCCTCCCTCCTCCCTCTCTTTCTTCCTTTCTTCCTTCCTTTCTTTCTTTTCTTCCTTCCTTCCTTTCTCCCTCCCTCTCTTCCTTTCTCCCTCCCTCTCTTCCTTTCTCCCTCCCTCTCTTCCTCTCTTCCTCTCTTCCTCTCTTCCTTCCTTCCTTCCTTCCTTCCTTCCTTCCTTCCTTCCTTCCTTCCTTCCTTCCTTTCTTCCTTCCTTTCTTTCTTCCTTCCTTCCTTCCTTCTTTCTTTCTTTCTTTCTTTCTTTCTTTCTTTCTTTCTTTCTTTCTTTCTTTCTTTCTTTCTTTCTTTCTTTCTTTCTTTCTTTCTTTCTTTCTTTCTTTCTTTCTTTCTTTCTTTCTTTCTTTCTTTCTTTCCCTTCCCTACTAGCCACTCTCCTCTCTTTTCTCCATCTTGACTCATTAGTGAACCAGTTCAAATCTATACTGCCCTTTTCTTCTGAGTCTCTGACTCCCTTATCATATGACCAATTTCACTTGGCCAAAATCATTCCCATCATCCAATACATTCATTCCTACATGCTTGCTGCATGAACAAAAGTGGAGGAAATCTTGAAATCATTTGGGTCCATTACAATGTTGTACAATCTCAACTGGGCTCTCCCTGCTGCTAGGTAATTCTTCTGTACCTCCCTTATCTATTCAGTATCCCATTCTCCAAAGAAACTCTTTTAAACCTTTTAATCTTTCTCAAATCTTCTATGGTTCCCTCTCCTCCCACCCTCTCAAATGAGAACCTTACCTCATATTTTACTGAAAAAATTGAAGCCATTCACCAAAAGCTCCCTCTCCCTCCCTCCTCCTCATCTGATAACACCACTATCTTCTCCACCCCTTTTTCACCCAAAAAGGTAGCTCTACTTCTTGTTGAGGCAAATTTCTCTATCTGCACATGATTTCAACAAATTTTGGCTTTTTCTCATTCTTGAACCTTTTTTGTAATCATCAAGTGGAGGAAGGTACGGTTTTTAGATTTTTAAAATTTATTTATAACATTCATTTTTAAGTTTTAATTTTCATATTCTTTCATATGGAAGTAGTTATTGCAGCTAGGGAAGGTGCAAAGTAGAGTGCAAGGATTGATTGATAGCCCTCAAGCCTGGATTCTGTAGGTGAGCTAGCTGGGTCAAGATTTTGAGCTGATGGAGGAAGAGCTTTCAACTGTCTGTCTGAAGCTAGATTTCAACACTGAAGATATGAATCTGGGACTCTCCCTGGAAAACCCATCTTTCAAGTTGCCTGCCTTAGATTATCATCAAGAAGAGATTGAGAGGAATCTCCATTCATTCTGGTAGACAGAGTGATTTCGGAAGAGAATTTCTCCTTTTCCTGGATCTTCTAAGGAATTTACAACTAAGGAACTACAACTGCAGCTTGATCCACCAAGGACTCTGGAGAGAGTGAAAATCTGGGCTTCCTGTTTAGATTTTATCTATTAGTTAACTTTCAGTTTAGTTTAGTTTAGAGAGGTTAAGCTTAGTATAGAAACTATATTGGGTTAATTATCTGGGGTTTTAATAGTCAGATGGTCCATTAACCCTTTCCCTTCTCCATCATTTCCTTTATTAATAAACTTATTTATATAATTGTATGTTTCCCTTTCCTACAGCCTTCCCCCTTCCTTAAATTCCCCTATAACAGTTTTGGCAGAGCCACATAGGTTAGGACTTAGAAAAATAGGCTTTAGTAAAAGGAAAGGCAGTTAGAGGCTGGGAAGGTTCTATTTTACTCTCAGCAGTACTCCAAAGGTGGGGACAATGGAATTCTGGGACTCTAGCAGAACTCTAAAAGACACGTAAACTTTTAAATCTCCCTGGCACATGGACTAGGTGGCCATCTTGGATTTTCTTTTTGTTGAATTTTTAAAATTATTTTTCTTGTTCTTTAATTGTGTGTAGATAAATAGTGATCACAGTGGAGTATAACACTACTGATTCTGTTGTAAATACCATTCTAATGTTGAATGTAAACATGTCCCCAGACATGTTAAAGGATTTCTTATATATATTTTGGGATTGTGTTGTACATATCCCTTACATTGTTTTTTCCTTATTTCCCAAAGATTGTTATGTGCTGTTTGATTATCAATGGATGTGTTTATCTGTTTTATCCTAGTTCCCTTATTATGTATCTGTTTGTTTATTGTATATAAGTGTAGAGTTGTGATGTTTAATATTGGACATGGATGTAAGACTGTATTAGTATGGAAAACTAAAGACTCTGAACTGAAACAAATGATAGTACTAATGAAACAACAACTCAATCAAATGGAAACATGCATTAGGGGGGAAAGGTTTATTAATAATGATTATGATTTTAATTTAAAGAAGAAAGATGATACAGCTCAGAATTTAAACAGGCTGCAAAAAGAAGAGGCTGGAGGCAGGGTTACCTTATTCCCTCTAAGAGAATTCCCAGTGGTTTCTCAGGATGAGATATATAAAGTGAAAACTCATAAGAGATTTACCCCCAGAGAATTTAGAGTCAATAAAAAGGAGAACGCCTTCCTTTGTGAAAGAACCAAACAATGTAATTAGGGAAATACAGAGAGCCATTGATATTTTTGATCCAGACTATAATGATTTCTCTTATTAATGAAAGAACTTTTAACTAAGAGGGAGAGGAATAAGTTTATAAAGGAGACAAGGAGTGACCCCTTACTAACACCATGGCCAGAAGATTATCAAGACACAGATATGAACAACAAAGCACAATATGAATAAGTGAAAAAAGCTAGACAATCAATAATAGATGTTATGAAAAAATACACAAAAAGGCCAAATGCATGGTCTAAGTTTGAGGGAATTAAACAAAAAAAATGAAATACCTACTACCTTCCTTGATCGCATTACAGAAGCTGCTGAAACATATCTAAACATATAAAAAGACTTTTTGTAAGGAATGCGATAATATCCCTAAAATCGAATTATTTTTTAAGAATAGTTACCCAGATTGGGAGGAGATGGAATTAGAGGATCTAAGGAAGGCAACATACCTATGTACTGATAATGAGGACAAATATTAGGAAAGGGATAGTTTTATAGAAGATCTAAAAAGAAAACTAAGGAAAGCAGAAAACAAAGCTAAGATCAGTAAAATTAAAGAAGTTAAGGCACTGGCAGCACTAAGATCCATGTAAACTAATAACCACTATAAGAAGATCTGATCCCCAACGGTGTTCCTTGGGTAATTGTACTGGGAATTTTGTCATGGAATGCAGATATAGAGGTCAATTTTCAAGGCAATTGAACAGAAATGGAGGGTTCAAGAGATGAAATAACTATAACAATAATTGGAATTATAATAATAACAATAACTGGAATAACTACCAAAGGAGGAATAATATTAACACATGCTGGAATGCTTGTTGTCAGGGAACTCAAGTACAAGACCTAAATACCATGCAGACTGGGTTAAATCTGGAGCCAGACTCAAAAACAGTCAAGTTGTTAAGGGTGATCAAAACAAAGGGGCTTGTTCCTTATGAAGGTTTATTCAGAGTTCTTCTGTATTTTAACCAAGGGATAATTAATTGAGATTAATGAAAGTTATTTTAATGGTAATAAGGTTAATGAAGTTATAGATGATGTGATTGAATCAAAGGATAATGTAATTAGTGTTAATAATTGTAAGGAAAAAGAATATTGTAATGTTAAATTAGTAGAAAATTCTAATGATTGTGTAATAATAGTAAGTAGTGAAGAATGTAAATTGGATAATGATAATGTGATTATAAATGAGAACAATGATACCAAGGTAGAGAGTATAAGGACCAAGGATAGTAGTATAAAAGATGATGATGGTGTCAAAGATGTAAAATCCTGGGAATATCATGCAGTTCAAGCAGATGTAAAATGGTATGGACAGGAAATGACTGAACTTTGTACCGATGTTACTATGCTTGCACCAGTATTGGAAACATTTCAACCTCCAAAAAATACAGAACCATATGTATCTGTCACTATAGGAAACCAGATTTATG
The DNA here is from genome assembly GCF_027887165.1 of Monodelphis domestica. NCBI lineage: Eukaryota > Metazoa > Chordata > Mammalia > Didelphimorphia > Didelphidae > Monodelphis > Monodelphis domestica. Next base: position 321,962,491 of record NC_077227.1, on the reverse strand, counting down.
ATCTTTTGGTTGATACTAAAGCCAGTAAATCAGTTTTGCAAAGTCTTCCTAAGAATTGTAGAGCTGTTGATATAATGGAAGTTATAGGAGCTACTGGTAAACTAGAGAGAGTAGCAAAATTACAACCAAAAATGATTACTTTAGATCCTTTATCTGTGGAGCATGCTTTTCTTTGTATGCCAGAATGTCCAATGAATCTTTTAGGTAGGGATTTATTATGTAAATTATGGGCAACAATCCAATGTACTGATAATGGTAATATCTCATTACATCTATCAGAAGAATCTCCAAAAGATTTTCCATTGCTGTTCTGAGATTCAGTCAGTACAAAGGATGACTTAGGTTCAATCTATCCTATAACTGAGGATATCCCTGAAGATCTATGGTCAATGTCTTCAACAGATGTAGCTCTATTGAAATCAGCTACTCCTGTAAGGGTGAGGACTAAGGAAGGACCAGTTCTTTGTATACTTCAATATCCCTTAACTAAAGAAGCAATAGAAGGTATAAGACCAATCATTGAATCCCTAATCCAACAAGGAATCATAATACCTTGCTTCTCAGAATATAATACACCTAGTCTTCCAATCAAAAAACCAAAGTTAGATCAAAATGGCAAAGTGGTATATAGATTCATACAGGATTTAAGAGCAGCAATCATTGAATCCCTAATCCAACAAGGAATCATAATACCTTGCTTCTCAGAATATAATACACCTAGTCTTCCAATCAAAAAACCAAAGTTAGATCAAAATGGCAAAGTGGTATATAGATTCATACAGGATTTAAGAGCAGCAAATGATTATGTGATAAAGACACATCCTATTGTACCAAAGTCCAGCTGCTATAATTTCTTCCATTCCAAGTCAGGCAAGATATTTCACTGTGGTTGATTTATGCTCAGCTTTTTTCTCAATATAAATTTCATGAGGATTCTCAAAAGATCTTTGCTTTTACCTGAGAAAAAATAAGGTGGCCTGGATTCATCTTCCACAAGGATTTATGAACTCACCAAGCCAATTTTCACAAATTTTAAATTGAGATATAAAAACTATGACATTTAAAGAAAGTAAATTGGTGCATTTTGTGGATGATATTCTCCTTTCATCCCCAAATGCTAAAGTGTGTCTCAGAGATAGCAAGATTCTTTTGTTAGAATTATGTAAGCGTGGGCATAAAATCTTCAAGGCAAAATTACAGTGTGTTTTACCTTGAGTGCAATATCTTGGATTTGTATTATCAGAGGGTTCCAGAAATATCACACAGAAAAGAATAGCAGATATCCAGAAACTGAATGCTCCTAAGACCAAAAAGCAACTCAGAGCTGTTATTGGAACAACTGGTTTCTGTAGACAATGGCTACCTGGGTATAGTGAAATTACTAAATGTTTAACAGATCTAACAGAATACAGAACCAGAACCTCTGAAACTCAAACCTGAACATCTGCAAGCCTTAAATAAGCTTAAGGAAGCTATTTTATCTGCACCAGCTCTTGGAATCCCAGACTATACAAAACCATTTCAACTATTTATAAATGGAAACTAAAGGTATTGCTTCTGGTGTACTGACACAGACTTTAGGACAAAGTTATCATCTAATTGGATATTATAGTTGTCAGCTTGATCCAATAGCTGCTGGTACAGTTCCTTGTCTATGGGGTGTAGCAGCTACAGCTATGTTAGTCGAGAAATCAGAAGATTTGGTTTTGGGATGTCCATTGACTGAGGATTGTTCACATCAAATAGAAGCACTAATGAGAAAATTTCATACTCAAGCTTATTTGGGTCAAATAATATCTAAGTATGAAATTATTCTCCTAGGTAGTGAGAACACCCAGTTGAAGAGGTATGGTGTATTAAATCCAGCTGTGCTTCTTCCTGATTTGCCAAAGAATAGTGAACCATTATGTTAGTGTATAAAAGTAGTAGATCTAGTAGATCAACTAGGATGCCTAGGATGGATTTGAAAGACATTCCTATTGAAAATCCAGACCTGGTGTTATTCACTGATGGATCTTCATATTTGTGTAATGGAATTAGATGTACAGGTGCTGCAGTTGTCACAGAATTTGAGACACTGTAGTATGGCTCATTACCTAGTAACCTTAGTTCTCAAGGGACAAAATTGGCCACTTTGAAGCAAGGATGTCTTCTAGCTGAGGGTAAAAGTACAAATATTTATACAGACTCTCATGCATTTTCTGTATGTCATGCTACAGGAAAGATCTGGAAACAGGGAGGCTTTATTTCTGCATCAGGAAAACCAATTGCTCATGCAGAAATAATAACTGAGTTGTTGGATGCTATCCAAAAACCTAAATAGCTAGTGGTGATCCATTGTAGAAGTCATACTAGTGGCAGAGATTCAGTCTCTAAAGGAAATCATAGAGCTGATATCACTGCAAAATTTGCAGCCAGGAATGTTCCAGTGTATGTAATGAATTTGTCAACTATTGAATCTGATGATTTAGAAAAAAAAAACTTATGTAGACTCTGAAATTCAGAAGTGGAAGGAGAAATTTGGAGCAAGGAAAGAACTTGGAATATGGGTTGCAGACACTGGAAAACTGCTGTTACCAAAAGATTTGTATACCTATTTGTGTCAAGCCATCCACACAAAAGGTCATTTTGGTTCTCAAGCTGTAGTAGACTTTGTAAAAAGGAAATGGGTAGCACCAGGAATAAGTACTGTAGCAAATAAGATCTGTACAAATTGTTCTGTTTGCTAAAAATTCAACCAAAGGGCATTCAGACAGAAAGGTTTACATGGTAGATCTTTAGCATATTGTCCATTTGAGAGTTTGCAAATTGATTACATCAGCATGCCAAAAGTTGGAAGATACAAGTTTTGTCTGGTAATTGTGGACATATTGACAAAATGGCCTGAAGTGTTTCCATCAAATACAAATACAGCTAACTTTGTGGTGAAAAGTGTTTATTAAGAAAATTATTCCTAGATTTGGTGTACCACTTACCATAGACTCTGACAAAGGATCTCATTTCACCCAAGATATCCTGAAAAGTCTCTAAGAATCTAGGAATAACACCTAAATATCATGTTTCTTACCACCCACAAAGTTCAAGTCAAGTGGAGTGTGTTAATAGGGTACTCAAGACTATGGTGGGGAAAATCTGTGCCAAAACTCATCTAAACTGGCCAGATATTCTTCCTGTAGCTTTGTTTTACCTACATACAAGACCAAGAGCATATTTACATATATCATCTTATGAAATGCTCTTTGGACATGCCCCATTACATGCAAAGACTTGTAAGACAGGCTATACATCTCTCAGGAGGAGATTGTCAACTTGCTTCATATTTAAGTGCTGTCAATCAATCTGTGCACTCTATTTTGCACCTTCCCTTGCTACAGTATAAAGTGATAACATTTGTACAACCCAGTGGAATTTCTAGTCAGCTCTGGGAAGGGGGAAGAAAGAGGGGAAGAAAAGAAAATGAATCATGTAAATAATGAAAAATATTTCTTAAAAAAATAAAAATTTTAAATGAAAAAAATTTAATATTCTTTCCTCCTTCCAAGGTCTCCAATGTCCATTGAATATGATACCTATTATGCATATGAAGCCATGAAAATATATATGTTTCTATATTAACCATGTTGAGAAAAAAAAGAAAAAAATTTTAAATGAAAAAATGTTTGACTCTGCCCTTAAAGTCCATCAGTTCTCTACAGATGGATAGTCTTTTTCATCATAAATCCTTAGAAATTGTCATGGATAATTGTGTTAATCAGAGTAGTCAAGACTTTCACCATTGATCATTATAACAATATTGATGTTATTATATAGTGTTCTGGTTCTCTCGCTTCATTTTGTATCAGTTCATATAAGTCTTCCTAGTTTTTTTCAATATTAATTTTATTTTATTCTTTCTAATTTTTCCTGAAACCACAGAATGGGTGTAATTTTTTAATTCAACATTTGTGAAGTGTATATTATATGCAAGTTTTCATATTTGTTGAATATGTTTTTATATTTATTTAAGTACTGTGCAAAGAACTGGATCTACAAAGGCAAAGCAAAATAGCTCCTTACCATAAAGAACTTATAGTCTACTATGTGATCAAAATGGTGATCTATGAAGATTAACTAATAATGTTTTAGAACTCATTGGAAGAGGGAGACATGGAAGTCAGGGAGAGGAGGTAAGAGGCTAATGGTTGACTACAATACATAACAGAAGTTCTATAGCAGAAAAAAAAATTCCTTTCTACCACTAGAGGGTGAAAAACACTTGCTGTATTCTCTATGGAGAGTTTTTCTCAAAATGGAAACCATTAGCTCAGTTTTAAGACTATCAAACAATATGATTTGGTTGAAGTTTTCTTATGCTGAATCCACCATGAAATAGGAAAGGGTAACATTTCCCAAACTACTTTAGTCATAGAACAATAGGGAGTTTGAAATGCAGTGAAGGAAGCCATAAATGCAGTGATGGAGAGGTAAAGTACAACCTGCTGAAGGCACAGGTTAAGACAAGTACAAAAAAAGTGCTTGTGAAAGTTAATCACAAGAGTAAAAAGTACCCAAAACAAGATGGTATATTCCAACTGCCTTCTAGAAGGAGCCCAGAATCATTTTAAAAGCCTGAGCCTGCTGCCTATAGGAAGAGAGAAGATGTAGGGATGATGCTCAAATTCTGACTTCTTGTTGTTATCCCTCAGTTTCAGGTGCCAGAGGCAATCCCCATGGGACTGAGAGTTGAAGTCATGGCAATCTTGGAGTCAGGAGTGGGAATGGAATTAACAGAACCAGTCAGCTTGGCATGGAAGCCTAAGAAGCCAGCATGTTAGGACTGAAGCCCCAGGAAAGTTTGGGACTTGGAATTAAGCCTATGCTTGAAAGGAACCAAACTAAGCTATAAACCTAATTCTCTTCCCCTTCTAAGAAACTGAGATGATGTAGATGAGGAGGAGGATTATGCCTCATGTTTATCAAGGGAGTAAATCTGTATAATTGTGACTAAATCTTTGAAAGTAAACATTTCTCTGTAAAAAGCTGATCTGTGGCTCAGTAGATGGAGAGCCAGGCTCAGAAATGGTTTAAATCTTAGGTTTAAATCTGACCTTAAACACTTCCTACCTGTGTGACCCCCATTGCCTAGCCCTTACCCCTCTTTTACCTTAGGACAAATATATAGTATTAATTCTAAGATGGAAAGTAAGGGCTTAAAAAATGCTAATCAGTTTTTTAATAGCAAAATGAAACTGAGATACAAAGGGAATACCCCCTACAACTGAGGGGCAACTTAGGTGGGAGTTGGAGCCACTAGCAGAGGGCCTAGACACCTCTCAATCCCTTTATGGGTACTAGAGAACCCTAGTGAAATGACTTTCCAGGCAACAAGAGTCAGAGTAACCTGTATTACCCATTGTAATGGCAGAATATCACAAAAGGGAGATGAAAAGGTAAGGGGTTAAGGGGTAGCTGGGTAGTGTAGGATTTAAATTAATGTCCAAAACTCCAAATATTAATTTTACAAAGTTTATTAATAATCACTTGAAGTAAAGGAATAAAAAAAAAACAATTATCCACCAAACCTGATCACAGAAAGAGAGAGCAAGAGGCAGGGCAACACCAAATTCATATCCTCCCTACATCAGCACGTAACATGAGAAGAAACATAGAATGCTGGGAATTGGAATTCTAGGGTACAGAAATTAATTACACAGTGGTTCAGTGAATAGAGAGCTAGACAAAGAGATTGAAGGTCCTAAGTACAAATTTGAGTTCAGACCCTTCCTAGCTGTGTGACCCTGGATAAGTCACTTAACCTTAGTTTCCTAGTCCTTACCATTCTTCTGCCTTAGAACCAATACACTGTATTGATGCTAAAAGGATGGTAAGTGTTTTTTAAAAAAAGAGGTAAGGGTGTGAATGGATGGGAATGAAAAGAGAAGGTACCTGAACAGGGGCATAGTAGCAAATTGTGGAGAGTCAGAAGCAAAGCTAGGAGGGAAATAATACTCGACTTGGGCCTTTCACCAAAATGGAAGACACTGGGAAGCATTCACCAATGAAATAAGGAGGTCAGCAGGGCAGTGGGATGTTTCAGAGTGAGAAGACCTCAAGCACTGTTCCAGGTTGAAAAGATAGCTGAGTGATAGTGTCAAAGTATAGAGAGTACAACCAAGAAGGAAATCATATAATTAATATGAAAAGATAAAGGATGATGATCATCTATCTCCTAGGGGAAAACCAAACTGTAGAAAGTAGCAAAGGAAAAGAAAATTCAATCAACAGATAGAAGCAAGAGGACCACCATCTGCTAGAAATGGAAGAGAACTTAGAAGGCATCCCTTATCAATATCCTATCCAAGGCAAGACTATAAGTTACAGAGGTTTTATGGGTTATTTGGGGGAGAATTACTTAAAGGTAGTAGCATTACTTTCTATAGACCTAGATTTGAATTCTGTTTCTATTAACATTTAAGCAAAACTGTTAATATTTTGAGCCTTGTGAACCTGCATGTTTGTAAGGGGAGCTGGTGACTTTTCTTGGAGAGTACAAGATACTCAGAGTTCCCAGATTATCTAGAAAGGGGAAGTAAAGGTTTCCAAAGTATAACTGGGCTTTTGTTTCAAGAGAAAACCTCTGATACACAAAGATTATATATTAACCCAAGATAAAATTAATGAGTCAAGCATGTAGTTTAAAAATCCATAAAGAAATATTAAGAAAATTCAAAATCAACAATTAATAGTAAAAGAATAATTTATTATTAAATAGAAGCTTGACTTGAAAAAATTAAAACTGATAAATCATTACCTAATTTAGATGTTTGTTTTTTAAGGAAGAAAGTAGGAAAATCTACCAAATTACAAAAGAGAAGGGGAAATAATAAATGTAGAGGAAATCAAGTTTTTAGTGTATCCCTTTTGGAAAGGCAGCAAAGGACTTGTGTGGGTATCTTTCTTTGGCCCCAAAAGACGTTGCCCCAAAGTAATGATTTCTATCTAAAACCAAAACAGGGCATCTTCTACCTCTTATTGCCAGCAATGGGAATAGAAATAAGACTTGGATGGTTATCCATTTCCCACTCCTTACTGCCCAATTCCTTTCAACCTTCCCACCAAAGTTTCAACCAAATACCACCCAGTCCTGCCCTATGAAATGCTTGTTCTATAGGTAACAAACTTCCTTTCATTCTAAATCTTTTCCTTTCCCACTCCTTTCATCTACTGGCTATTACTGAAACCTGGCTTCCCAAAGATGACACAGCCTCCCTGATCACTCTTTTCAGTACTGGTTTCATCTTTATTCAATCTTCTTTGGCTCAGTGGTCAGGGAAGGAGAGTTGGAATACTCCTTACTTCCTGTGACCACTTTTAGGTTCTTCCCTCATCTTCATCACTCAGAAACTTCTCTTCCTTTGAGGTTCATACTATTCATATCTATTTTCTAATCAAAATCCTGGTAGCTATTGTCTAAAGACCCCCATTCTTCCTTCCTTCCTCAATGAGTTCAGTATATAATGCAACTTCCTGAACTCCTGTCCTCGTATAGGGAGAGTTCAACATACTCTTACGTCAAACATCCTAGCTACTTAGGTCCTCCAATAGTCACTTCCCATAAACTATTTATCTATCTCACCCTAGCCACATAAAAGATAGTCATACCCTTAATCTTGCCATCAACTACAAATATAGGACCTCCATGTACAAGATGAGACCCCCTTATCAGATCACCATCTATTAAGTTTTCACTTCTTCATCTATCTTCCCTTAAAAACCCTACCTTTCATCTGTATCATGTCCTCAAATCCTTTGACCATTCAATCTCCCCTAAGTTAGCCACTCTCTCCTATTTTCCCATATCTTAACCTCTGTTAAATCAATTCAACTTTATATTGTACTCCTCTCTTGAATCCCTGGTAGCTTAATCATATCAGTGATTATATACCCTGTCAAGCCTCAGCTATTGACCACTCCCACCATTCACCATCTTTGTGCCTACACATTTGCTGCTGAATGAAGATAGAGAAAAATCACACAACTGTTCTCACTGAGGCCACCACTACAAATTTATGTTACACAGATTCAACTGGGATCTCACCACTGATAGGCAATCTTGCCATAACTCCCTTATCAACCCTACTCTCCACAGTGGTTCTTCCAAACATTTTCTTCCCTTCTCAAACCTCTCACGGTTCCTCCTCCCTTATTCTCTTGAGCTGAGATACTTGCTTCATATTTAGCTGAAAAAAAATGGAGCCTATCATGAGTTCCCTTTTCTTCCCTCTTCCTGATGTCCTGTGTGCCTTCTGCCACAATCTTCACACCTGTCTTACTTAATGAAGTGTCCTTATTCCTTACCAAGACTAACCCCTCTCCTGTTCAAATGTTCCCATTGCATTCCATCTCTCCCAACAGATTATTCCCTCTGTAATCTCTACCCTTTCATTTATTTTTCTCCTAGTCTTTTGTCTCATTCCCTTCTGCCTACAAACATGCCCATATCTCTCCCATCCTCAAAAAAAATTCTCATTTGTTCTTTCCATTCCTGCCAATCATCCTCTCTTTTGCCCTTTGTAGCTAAATACTTCAGAAAAAGCCATCAATGATAAGTGCTTTTCACTTTCTCTTCTCTCTTCTTCATCCCTTATAATCCATCTTCTGAACTTATTCACAAAAACTGTTCTCTCTTAGCTGACAAATCTAATTGCCTTTTCTCAGTCCTAATTCTCCTCAGTCTCTCTATAGTCCTCTCCTCCTTAACATTTTCTTCTATCTTGGTTTTCAGGACACTGCTCTCATCTAGTTTTCCTCCTACCTATCAGACTACTCCTTCTCAGTCTCCTTTGCTATATCCTCCTCCAGATCATGCCCTCTAACCACTGATGTATCTCAGGCTTTTGTCATGAGTCCTCTTTTCTTCTCTTTTCCCTCTATACTTGCTGATCACTTGGTAATCTTGATGATTAGCTCCCATGAATTTAATTATGATCTCTAAGCTAATGATTCTCAAATCTACCCATTTTGTCTTCTGATCTACCTGTCTTCTGATCTCCAATCTCATATCTCTAGTTGCCTTTCAGACATCTCACACTAGATATCCAGTCGACGTTTTTTAAAATCCTTATCTTCCCTCTTAAAATCAATACTATGTATTGGTTCCAAGGTAGAAGAATAGTAAAGATCACACAACTAAGAAATATCTGAGGTCAAATTTGAATCCAGGATCTCCTATCTCCTATCTATAGGACTGGCTCTCATTCTACTGAGCCACCCAGCTGCCCCCTCCTTAAAATCAACATGTCCAAAAATGAATCCATTATCCTTTCTCCTATCTTCCCCATTATTATTGCAGGAAATACCTCGGGGCCCTCAGGCCCACAATGTAGGAGTCATCCTGGACTCTTCTTACTATGTCTCACCCCTTTTATGTCACATTTTTGGACAGGTCTGACATTTCTTTCACTTCTGCAAAATCTCTTGAATATGCCCCCCTTCTCTCCCTTGATGCTGCCACTATGCTGATGTGGTCCCTCATCAGTTCGTGCTTGGATTCTTGTAATAGCCAGCTGGTAGGTTTGCCTCACTCTTAATTTCTCACTGCAATCCATCCTCCATTCATCTACCAAAGTGATTAGTCTAAAGAGCAAATCTGATCATGTCATCCTTCCTATTTGACCCACTCCAGTGTTTCTCTGTTATCACCAGGATTAAGAACAAACTCCTCTGTTTGGCATTTAAAGTCTTTCATATTCTCCCACTTCCCCCATCTTTCTAGTCTCCTTAAACCCGCTTTAGTCTCCAGCACAGACTCTTCCATACACTGGCCTTCTTGCCATTCCATGAGCAAGCCCCTTTATTCTTGGCTCAGAGCATTTTCTTTGACATTCCCTCATCCCTTGAATGTTCTCCCTCCTCATCTCTGCTCTCCTGGTTCTCTTACCTTCCTTTAAATCTCAGTTAAAAATCCCATCTTCCATAAGAAGCCTTCCCATTCTCTCTTAATTCCGGTGCCTTCCTTCTATCAATTTATTTCTTCTTTAGCCTGTTTGTACATATTTGTTTTCTTGTTGCCTCTCTCATTAGATTATAAGCTCCTCAAGGCTCTTTTAATATCTCCAGCATTTGTTACAGTTCCTGGCACATAGTAAGTACTTAATAAATGTTTATTGACAGACTGATCAATGTTCGAGGTAAATGTGAAATATCTGTTCAACAGCCCCACAAGGATGCCTTCACCTTTTTAGGAGACTAATGAGCATAATGGGCTTTTGTTTTGTTTTTCTATATTTGTTCATGGATTCCTTTGAATCATTGAGGCTTTGGGCATTTTCAGGGATGGAAGAAAAATAGATTCCCTATCTACGTTATCTATATTTACACCCACACACATACATACATAATACCTATATTTACACTGAATAGCCCAAACATCCACATACTAGGACTTCTGTTGTTAAGGCTTGCCAAGCCCTTTTGAAGGCAATTTTCTTCCTTTGGCGTTCATCTGCCACCCAGTTCTCACTTGTGGCTCCAAGAAACGGTAGCAGACAAAGCTGCCATATTCAGTAGGCCCTCTTGGCAGACTGACTAAACTAGATTGTGAGTAAATGACAATTAGGGGGGTATCTATCCCAAGCATGTGAAGACTTTCTCTGGAGAAGGGGGCAGATGAGAATGATTTGTTCTAAAGGTTGTGAAGGCAGCAGAAACAGGCTCTGTAGAGTTCTTAGAGCCCTAGCCATCATGGTAGAGGGCCAAATTCAAGTTTGCTGGCTGCCAGAAGATCCATATCTCCAAAAAATGGGGTTTCACCAAGTTCAGAACTGACCAGTTTGAGGATATGACCTCTGAGAAGTGGCTCATGCTTGATGACTGTAGAATTAAGAAATCCTTAAATAGGGTCCCTTGGACAAATGGAGGAACTCCACTCCTGAGAGGTGTACTGTGACCATGCCTTTTGCAGGCATAAGTAATAGATACTGCTAACAACAACAAAATAAAATAAAATCACAACCTAAGCCATCGCTAGTCATCTTGACTTTCGTCTTGCCATTGGACTTTGATGCTCTAGAAGAGAAAATGAAGTTGATGACTTCGTGCAACTCTGCCTCCCTTAAAATCAGTTTATGCTTGAGTCAAAAGATATCACCAGTGAGGTCTTTTTAGTCCTCTTCCAATACAAAACTAATATTTACACTGAATAACTTTTCTAGGATCTGAAAGGCCATGGGACCAGAACAGACATGGACCTTGTCCATGGAAAATCTCTTTGGAAAGACCTGAGACAAGAACCTACATCTCCCACATCCATCTCTTTCTCTCTAATAACACATCCGTCACCTTAGTTCCATCCTTTATCACCACTCACCTAGATTACTGAATTGGCCTTCTAATTGATCTCCTTGCCCCAAGTCTCTCATCACTCCAAGTCACTCTGCACACAAGGTCACATTTCTTATGGTGTAGACCATGTTAGCCCTCTGCTTGATAAACCCCAGTGGCTCCCCATTTGCATCCAGGATAAAATGTAAACTCTTTTACTTAGCTACTGAAGCCCTTCACAAGCTGGCCCCGACCTATCTTTGTAACTTCCTTGGAAATTATACTCTTCATGGTCTTCATTTCAGCCAACCCACAGAAAATGTTGAAAAGAAAATTCTTTGTTCCAGCTTTCACACTGATAAGTGAGGCAAAACTCAGGACAAAGAGAAATTAAAGGAGTTTATTATAAGTATATTAAGGTAGCAACATATTAGAGATCAACAAATGGCCTAGACTTTACCTCTCATCTGCCTTGGAAACAATACCCAGAATTGATTCTAAGGCACAAGATAAGGTTTGGATGTTTTTTGTTTAGAACCAGCTTGAGAACTCCATGCACTTGAATGAGGATGGATTTTTTCCTAGGACACAGCTCAGAATACTACTCCATTAGTGAGCTGGGAATGTTTCATTATCTCTAGTGCCTAGGAGAGCCTGGCACTTAGTAGATGTTTAATAGATGCTTGTCCATTGATTGGCCATACCTAAGTTTTATCTTAAAGACAGAGTTGTGGTAATGGAGAGCCAGAGAGTGAGGAAGAAAGCCTGACACCCCCCGCCCCCTCAGCCCCCTTTGGGAGCAGGATCATTCCTGAATTGACCTTGAGTGTCTGTGGATCCAGAGGGGTGTGTGTGTGTAGGGGGGAGCCTTTGGCCATGAAATAGTTGCTGATATTTCCATACTCCTCTTAGATTTGTACGGCATTTTTGAAATTGCTTTATTTGATTCTTGAGATAAGCCTGTGAGGTTAATTGATATATATAATTATATAAGTATATTAAAATATTTTAATTTTAATAAATTTAATTTAATTTAATGAATTTAATAAAATTCAATAAATTTAATAAAACTATTAAAATAAAAAATTATATATAATATAGGTTTTATTATTTCCATTTTACAAGTAAGGCAACTGAGGCTCAGGAAAATAAGAGTGATCTAAGGTTCAAATATCTAGTAGGTAATACACATGAAGTTCAAACCCAAATCATTCCTGACTTTTTGTTTACTCTCTTACATTCTGTCTTAGTAACAACTGTAAGACAAAATGGCAAAGACTAGGCAAACCGGGTTAAGTAACTTGCCCAGGGTCACACAGCTAGAAGTATTTAAGGCTAAATTTGAATCCAGGTCCTCTAGACTCCAGGCTTGGCACTCTTCCCACTGCCACCTCACTGCCTCTTTCCTGACTCCTAATTCCAGAAATCTTTCCACCTTACTATAGGTTCTACCATAAAAACCCAGCAATGTTTTTTCAATAAAGCATTTTGAAGCTAGGAAAGCATTTCTCCTTGTCGCTGATTCGTAGAGGTCAGCGTACAGAATCTCTGCAAAAGCCGTTTGATGGGAGCTGGGCTGGGCTTGTTTTTCCCCATGCGGAATGAATCCCTGCCAGACTGCAGGGCTGAAGCTTTTCCTCAGACATTTGCGAGCCTGCCCGTTAAAATGGCTCTTGCTGACTCATGAAGAGCCTGCAGACTTCTTTGTGTCGGGATGGGATATTCCTTTCCTGGGCTTTGGTCCTGAAAATGCTTAGTCACCTGCAGAGGCAGCAGCAATGCGACACTTCACAGAGCCTGATATTACAGATTCCTCTCTTCCCCACTCACTCCACCAGGCCCTCAGGGCTCCATTGCAGTCCTTTCCTTCACCTCTGCGATGACTGGTCCAAACCTCTCTCCTCAAGCCCCTCACCTCCTTATATTCCCTACTCTTACTCCCCCTTTGCTGAGGAAATTGAGGATCTCCATCATAATGTTCCTGCATCTCCCTACAACACACCTAAAAACTTCTGGGTATCGCTGCCTATGCTGTCCTTTGTTCCTGCTTCAGAGGATGAAAGGGCCCTTGCCAAAGTTAAACTCTCTCTAATAGCGGTCTCCTCTGGGCATTTGCCTGAGCAATCTTTTCCTTTGGATCATATAACTTCAGAAAACTTATAGAGAAAGGTGCTATTACATGGAATTGTTAAATGTATGTATATATTTATTTATTTAATATAGTTTAAATTATGTAGTTTTTATATATAATTTAACATATTTACCTATATTATGATTTAATATACACATAAATATATATATATATGTGTGTGTGTGTATGGACATTTCACCCATTCCCATGAGTTATCTTATTGTATAACTTCATGTAGTGTCTGTCTCACTCTGGCTCCAAGTTTTCCCACATTCGACACACACAAAGAAGAGGAGGTAGAGTCAGGGAGACAAAGAAAGACTTGGCTGCCTGCTTGGATCAGAAGAAATGAAGGGCTGACAGAACTTCGGTGAAAGGACTGAGTAGAGACTAGGGTTAGTTTTCACTTGTTCACAGCAGCAACTTGAACAAGAGTCATCAAAAGAGCCTTGGGAGGCAGGGGTGCCATGGGGCAAAGAAGAGGCAGCAACATTGGGAAGTAGACGAGAAGGGAGGCCTACTAGTGACTAGTTAGGAAAAGAGGGATTACTTAAATGATGGGGAAGACTCAGGTTCAGAAAAAGCAGGGGAACAAATAGTTACAGAGAGACAAAGAGTTGAGCAAGCAGGCAGACAATGAACTTTCAACCAGGCTCAGACACTTCTTAGGAGACCTGCTGGAATTTTGCTGAAAGTGGCATCCATTTTCCATGAAAGCCTATCATTTGCTCCTGCCCATCCCCTTCTCTTCACCACCTGAACTCCTGCACTAGTGTGTATGATTCTTGACCATGTTTTGGGGGTGTTCAAATGTCCAGGTATGGTTGGGCCCTCTTTCTCTTAACATTCTATACTTTCTTGATTCTGCAAAATACTTGAATTATCTACTTCAGTCTTGTTTTTCATGCATGTAGCCCAGGGCCTGGTATATAATAGATACTTTAGTAAGAAGAGAAAGAACTATTATTCTTTTAATCTACTCGGGGACCTTATATATTTTTACTGGAGTATGACCTGACTGGAGATTTGAATGAATTACCAAAGTTTCCTCTATACTTTGCAAACTTTCAGGAGGCAGGATCTATTTTTCCATTTCATAAAACTAAAAACTTCCAGGCCAAAAAAACCAAAACAAAACAAAAACCAAAGGTCTTAGAAGTTATAGAATAGCATGACAGGACATTTTAGAGCTGTAAGGATCCTAAGGGATGTCATTTAATCCAATCCCCTCCTTTGAAAGATGAGGAAATTGAGGCCCAAAGATTTTTCCAAAATCCCAGATCACCGATAGTAATCAATCAATATTTATTAAGCATCTATTATGTGCCGAACTACACTAAGCACTGGGGATAAAAAAAAGAATCAAAAGACAGTTCCTGCCCTCAAGGAGCTCACAGTCTGATGAGGGAGACAACATGCAAACAAATATTTGCAAAGCAAGTTATACCCAGGATAAATGGGAAACAATTAACATAATTCCAGAAGGCACTGGAATGGAGAGGGTTTGGAGAAGGCATCCTATAGAAGGCGAAGACTTAAAGGAAGCCAGAGAGATCAGAAGTCTGAGCGGAGAAGGGAGAGCTTTCTAGGCTTAGGGGAGAGCCAGGGAAAATGCCCTGAACCAAGAGATGTAGGGTCTTGTTTGTGAAATAGTAAGGAGGCAGTGTCCTTGGATCGAAGAGTACATGTTGTAAGTGTAGTAATGGAGAAAAAACCCAATCCATTTTGAGGCAATAGGTTGGACTTGTGTTTTAGTAAAATCATGTTAGTGCCTGAATGGAGATTAGATTGGAGTAGGGAGAGGCTTGAGGCAGGCTATTTCACAATCCAGGCACAAGGTGATGAGGGCTTCCCTCAGAGTGGTGGCAGTGTCAGAGGACAGAAGATGTAGATGAGATGTTGAGAAGATGAAATTGATACACTTTGGGATAAGAGGATGAGGGGAGAGTAAGCAATCTAGCATGGCAGCTGGGGTTTCAAGCCTGAGCGTTGGTATAGCAGGTTTTGTTGAAAAAGAAGTTTAGGCCTCAGACACTTCCTAGCTGTGTGACCCTGGGCAAGTCACTTGACCCCCATTGCCTAGCCCTTACCCCTCTTCTGCCTTGGAGCCAATACACAGTATTGATTCCAAGATGGAAGGTAAGAGTTTAAAAAAAAAAAGAAAAAGAAGTTTAAAAAATGTCTCCATGGGATCATAGTAAGTGTCTAAGGTAGTTTTGGAACCATAGGTTTCCCTAACTCCTGGTCTCACAGTATATATACTGCCTTGGTAGGTGGATAATTTCATCTCTTCCCCAAGTTTCATTTTCTAAGTCTATGCAGATGAACACCAAATTGAAATATCAATTCAAATTAATTTGGGAAGTATTTATTGAAGACTTGCTATGTGCAAAACACTTAGGTTTTGTAAAAATTAAATTAGTCTCTAGTAATAAAAATATTATATTTTTATGAGGTTTATTAAGGATTATTAGAATTCAAGGAATAAAGAAAATACAAAAATAAGAAAACCACATGCCCATGGCTGATTAGCCAATTCAGAATACTTAGCTTACTTACTACATCATTACAATGGGAGAGCAGAGCATAGAAGAGTGAGAGATAGGCGCTACTGCCAGTTTAAATACTAATTGTGATCTCGCCCAGGTGGAAAGTCAGGTGAGATTATAGGGAATTCTGGGAAATACCAAGGACTTATGGGGATTGAAATCTAGGGTTCAAATCTCTATTTTACAGTTTTAGGGATATAGAAAGAAAAGCTACTGTCCTCTAATCCTGCCCTAGATTCTGCCACCAACTCTCTACAGAGCACAATCTCAACGTATCTAAAAGGAAACTATTAAGTCCCTTTGGGATGGTCAGAGGATGGGGTGCAAATTCTGGCTATATCTTTTACCACCTGATTGCCTGCCCATAAGGCACTTAACCTCTTTGGGCTCAGTCCTCACCAGTAAAAAGAGGTTCATGACCCCCAGGGATCAAATAATACCAGTCGTTAAAAAAGCATTTATTAAGCTTGTGTTCAAGGCACTAAACAGATGTAAATCTGTTTGTAAACTTTAAAGTACTACTGTCATCCTCATTCATCACACTGTCACCTCCTATTCCGGCCTCTGCCTCTCTACAGTCCTAGCGACCGCTGTACTACAAGTCCCAGGGGTCAGTGCGGCGGGTCCGCCAGCACGCCGGTCTCGTGATGGGCGCTACTTAGGGCGGAGCCTTGCCTCCGCCCCCCAATCTGTCTGTTTCGCAGTCGGCCGGTGGGGTCGCTCAGTGGGTCTGAGTCGCTCGGCCAGACCCGTCCCTCCTTCCCGACTCTGACCAGTCTCCCTGGCACCGATACCCCGACGCTCATCCTTCTTTCTCGGCCAGAGGCGCACCCTCCCTAGCCCACACCCTTCTCTTCCCTCTGCGGCAGCAGTAGCAGCGGCCCCATGTCGGAGCCCGGGGGTGGTGGCGGCGAGGACGGCTCGGCCGGCCTGGAGGTGTCGGCGGTGCAGAATGTAGCGGACGTGGCCGTGTTGCAGAAACACCTGCGCAAACTGGTGCCGCTGCTGCTGGAAGATGGCGGCGAGGCCCCGGCCTCGTTGGAGGCGGCCCTGGAGGAGAAGAGCGCCCTCGAGCAGATGCGAAAGTTCCTCTCGGACCCGCAGGTCCACACTGTCCTGGTGGAGAGGTCCACGCTCAAAGGTGCGTTCCTCACCCCGCCTCGTGGGGCTTCTCGATCCCCAGCCCCACCCCGTCGGCGCCGCAGGGGTGAAGGGAAAGGAAGGACGAGACAACTCTTCCCTCCAAAAAAGCCCCCAACCCACAGACCCCACCCACCTGGGGAAGGCGGGGCGCAGGGGGTAACACCCAGGGGGAGGGCGGGGCCCTCATCCCGGGTGGGGACACCCAAGCCTGGGCATGCCATCCTCATGCCCATCCCCGGGGAGGCTGGCGGGAAAGGGAGGAAAGTATTCCTCAATTTATGCATCCCGGGTTGTCCCATCTGTCAGTGAGGGCCTGGAAGGGGCGGTCGCTCAGCTCCTTTCCAGACTAGACTTTCCGCGGGTCTAGAATTCTAATCCCTAAACTGTGGGATCCGGGTTGACTGGGGGACCTAAGAGGCCATCTAGACCAAAGCCAGTCATTTGATAGAGGGAGGAGACTAGGGTCATTGTCTTTCCTCTAGGATCTCAAAATGGCCGTGTTGGGTGGAGCCTCTTCTTGTTAGGTTGGAGTTTGGGTCTCTGCCAGTTTTAGTTTCCCTTTTCCAGAAGGAGTAGCATTTGGAAGGAATCCAAGGACTAAGGAGGAACTACACTCAACAAAAAGCCTTAAGCAGAAGAATCCTTTACAGTTTAGGATATCAGATCCTAGAATGTAAAGGATTCTAGAGATACTTCAGTTCAACCCCTTTATTTTACAGATGGGTATACTGAGGCTTACTTAATGATCCAGAAAGGATTAGAATCAACCCATGCTCTCTAGCAGCATGGTTAGCTGAAAGAGATTGGATTCAGTAGACAGCTGCATTCATACAGAACATCTCTGGCTTAATAGTTATGAGACTTTCCCAGATCACAAATCTTTGACCCTCAGTTTCTGAATCTGAAAAATATGAATCATTTATTGTACAGAGTTGTTAGGATTAAATGAGATATTTGTAAAGTACTTGACAAACCTTGACATGGATGCAAACTGCACTTATTATTTTGACTAAACCAGCTGGCATCATCTCCACCTTCTCAGGCTAAAACTTGTGTGATTTCAAGAATTTCTCTTTGTTCAGTTCCTATTCCTAATTGTTATCGTTAATACAGAACCCAGGTTGCAAGTTATTCTATGCTTCTTCTTTGTCATCAAAACAGAACAGATTGGATATTGTTGATAAAGAAGTATTTCCTTCCCTAAACCAATAAATGTAGTTTTTGTCTGGTTTGTTACATTCCATTTCTTATGCATAATGAAAATTATGTGTGATAACAATGATTATTATTATTTTGAAATCATGGGTGCAGACCCAAAGAAATTATTCTATCTACCTCTATCCTAGCCTTTATATAGAAAGGATTTTACCTTGTGATTTGTTGATATTGTTCTTGATCAGCCAAGTTTACAGGCATTCATCTTTAAATTCTAATTGCTGAAACATCACAATTACAGCTCCTCTTTATTTAAATTGTATCCTTTTTTTTTTTTTTTAGTATAGAATTTCTGATCAGAAAGCATTTCCCTCAAAATTTCTGCATATTGCTTCTGGTGCAGATTTTTAGTGGTCTCTGTTCACTTCATTTTTTTCCCCTCTTTTAGGAAAAATGAGCATCCCAACTTTTGTATCAACCCCATAATGACATTGCAATTTTGAAAACTTAGTTAAGTGCCTTAGACATTTGAAAATGAAATATCACAAAATTTAAAAAAATCTTTAAAAATGGCTAACGCTTTGTTAATTATTAACTTCTGTAGGCATCAATTTGTTTTTTCACTTATTGAGATTTAAACAAAGATTGAATTTAAGTTGACACTGAGAAACAAAAACCCATTCATCTTATTAGCTGAAGTTTCTCTTCAAATCTGATCTCTGACTATGTAATAGCTATGTAACCCAGGACAATTTTTTTAACATGGGTCTCAGTTTCCTTCCCTATTAAAGGAGGATAATAGTACTGTTAGTATTTATGCTTACTTCATAGAGATCTGAGGCTTAAATGAGATCCTGTCATATATGTAAAGCATTTTACTTTTATGACTACATTGCAGGATAATTGCTGATTCTCAGTGTTAGAGGGAATTTCCTCACTGGGAGTTTGCTACAAAGATGAAATCACAGATCCTACAGGTTGGCAATGGTTGTTCAAGGACTAATCTAAGTAAATTGGGAAAGGCTTATCAGATGGTAGACCATTAGGTGATTCAATCATTTATTTAATTATTTTTGAGGGGGAAGCTTAAGGGCGACTATAGCAATGCTTAAATAGGCCCTCTCAAGTATGTAGGGGTTGTAGAGGGAGTGCCTACTTATAGGAATAAAATCATAAATCTCTTAAAGTACTGAAGTAAAGTTAAAGTTGAGTGTGTGACAGTGTGTTATTTCAGTATTACCTAAGGATTTTATTATGTTTCTTCTTTAACAATTTGTTTTAAAATTAGGTTTCGCGTTTTCACAGTTATGATGACCAAGCTCATTGCAATGAAAATCTAGGCTTTAGTTAGTATGGAAACAAATCCTATTTGTTTAAACCAACTAAAGCCTGCCAACATTGATACATTCATAAATGTTTAAAATTGCCTTTACTTGGTGAAATGTGTCATTAGTAGGTGACAAAAGATCAATAAAATTTAATTTTTCTATCTTTAGATATAAAAAGATTTTGTTTTTCTTGATGAAACACTGTTTCAATACTTTGAATCTGAGATTCCACAGACTTAAGAGCTCTTGAGGCTATCTAGTGCAAGCTATATCTGAGCAGAATCTCCAGTTGGCTGACCAAATAGTCCTCTAGCTTTTGCTTGGGAACCCTCAATGAGTGGGACCCATTACTTCCTGAGATGACTAGTTCTCCTTTTGGAACCTGCTCCAGAGATTAAGAAGTTTTTTCTTTCATCAAGACTAAATCAGTTTAAAAAAAAAAAGACTGAATCATCTTTTCCTTCCATTGTATTTTGTTCAAGCCACCAAGACCAAACAGAATAAATCAAATCCTTCTTCCACATGGAAAAACTTTGAAAACTGCAGTCGTGTCCCTAGACTTCTCCAAGTGTAATAATGTCTCTGCTTTTTCAACCAGTCTTTGTATGGTATTGTTTATAATCCTTTCTTGGTCCTGACTGCTCACTTCTGAATGAATTCTAGTTTGTCCATATTTCCTAAATTCAAGACAACATATAGTTTGACTATAGCAGAGTATAGTGGAACTATTACTTAGCTTTTGGTTGTAGGAATCCAGGACCCCCTAGGAACTTTTGTGAAGTGGGTGGACGGCTTCATTGGTGAATCCTATACTTATTTTAATATAACTCAAGATAAAATTTTGTTGCCTGCCATGTTACATAATTAGCTTAGTTTGTAGTCTACTAAAATACAAAAATAATTTTCATAGAAGTTGTCTAGCTATGAATCCTCTATCATATAGTTGTGGAGGTGATTTTTTTTATACCCAAATAAAAATTTTATGTTTATCTTTTAAAAATTTTGTCCAATTTAGTTCAGTCATTCTAGTGCATTGAAATCTTCTTGAAACCTGTCAACAAACTTAACAACTAAACTGTTGTCTTTTCCTGTCTTTGTACCATTTGCACAAGTAAGAAATATACCTTTTATAACTTCATTCAAATAATAATAATTTTGAATAGCACATTGCCAAGGATAATTCCCTGCTGCACTCCACTAGAGACCTCTGTCTAAGCTAGCATTGACCCATTGATGACTGTTTTTTGGTTCTAGTCATTTAATAAATTCTAAATCTCCCTAACATATGTCATTGTTTTGTTCCTGAAGATAGCATGAGAAGCTTTATTAACTGCTTTGCTAATATCTTAAGTATACTAGATTTGTAGCATCTCTTTGCCCGCCCCACCTGTCTAGTTATACTATTGAAAAAGAAAAGGTTAATCTGCTCTTTAATTTTAAAAAATTGTTTTTTCTTATTTATAAGGTTCTTTGAATATAGCAGGTTTGGCAGAAAGAGGTCCAAAACCTGAGAGTATTATTGATGGCAGGGCAGAACAAGCATGAAAGCAGGAGAGAACCAAGAAGGGTTGAGTAAACAAGAGAATCTAGAGGCAGATTTGTTTTCAAAAGAGCTATTTCCCCCGAGTAGAGTCAGTGACTCCAACATCAATATTGTGTCCCAGTGAACAGGAGTCTCATTAGATAATAAGGATTCTTAGTCTTGCATTTACCATTAGTTAAATATCTGACCTTAGGAAATTGTCATTCTGACCTACATGGAGGTTAGAGCAAGAGTCAGGCATATCTGAATCCCACCTTACATTGTACTTTCTCTGAGCCTCGGTTTCCTCATTACTTTGAAGTTATTGGCACTGAAGACTTCACCTTGAAAGTTTCATGACAGCAACATGTCATATATTTTATGACTGCCTCAATTTTAGAACTCTAGCATGTTGAAGGGTATAGGCTGAAAGCTTAGGAAGTTGGGCTTGGTCTGAACATTTCCACCAACTTTTTATTTGCTATCTGTGTGTCTAGGATATCATATCTTTTGTTGACTGCGGCCCATCATTATTGGAGACTCAGATTTGAATTTGAAAGATCTCAAATCAATCGAAGACATTCTAGGATAGAGGAAGAAGAATGAGTTGAATTAGTAGAGCTTTGAGTATAGGTGGTTGTGATGTGGGAGAAAATAAGAAATGAGTGGGAAATTGGATGCATAAGGAAGTAGGGAAGTTCCCTGGTATAGTGGAAATAGCACTGAATTAGAGGTTGGAAGACTTGAGTTCAGATTCCACCTCTGCTACTTTAAGGCTTTAATCTTTGAGATCTTGGGCAAGATATTTCATTTTGCTGGGCCAGTGTGAGAGAACAAAGTGCTGTCTCTGATGCTTATTTACCAGTGTACCTTTAGTAAATCTTCCCAGACCTCAGTTTCCCCATTTGCAAAATGAAGAGATTGAATTAGACAACCTAAAATCCCTTCCAGTGTTACAATAGTAACATAGTAGATGGTATCTAAGGTAAATATATGAAAATTAGGTAAATAGTTGCAATTTTTAATATACCCATAGGTTATTTAATCTCTTTTAATACTTGTCCTGTTTAAGAAGTAATCCTTTAGGTTACTCATCTTCTTTTTTGTTTAATTACTACATAATGTACTAGAGGCAGGAATTTACCCTTTTCACAAAATAATGTTAGAAATCATAAAACAGTTAGAATACTTTAATATAGTATATAGCCTTAGTTATAACTGACAATTTGTACATTCCCTGGAAACTTACATCCTGAGTCATATATGATTTCAGCTTGACTTTACTGCCTTTTGAGCAGGTCTGTAACAGTGTCTTGGACTCAACTTCAGGTCTAAATCCACTTCATACTTAGAAGCAGGGTGACCTTGGACGAGTCACTTAACCTCTTTGGGCCTTGGTTTCCTTCTGTAAAATTAGGGAGTTAGATTTAATAATAGCCACTATATAGTGTTCTTTAAAGGTTTACAAAGTGCTCTACACATACAGAGAGTCCTAAAAGTAGCTTAAAACTGCATTTAGACTTTTGGGACACCCTCTATTATTTGATTTTTCTCAACAAATCTGTGGGGCAGATGCTATTGTTACAGATGAGAAAATGGAGGCTGAGAAAAATCTAAATAACTTTCTCAAGGTCACACAGCCAGTAAGTATTTAAAGCAGATTTTGAACTCAGGTCTCTCCGTTTCCAAGTCCAGAACACTAGTATCCAAATCATTCTGTCATCTCATGTCTGGCTTGCCAGTACTTGAAAAAATAGTTGTTACTACTTGAGTATCAAGTGGTTTCTAAATGTATCATTAGTCCAAGCGTTATTGGGATCTTCTAATTTATAGTCAGCTATTTAAAGCATCGCATCTGAGTGTTTAATGATTTTGATTAAAATTCATATATTGTATTTATGTGTATAGAGAGAAAACTGGTTACTTAGGAGATCTACTGATATAATACTTTAGGAATGTGCTAATATTGTTGTTAATAGCCCTACTGTTCTTGAGACAATGTCCCTTGCCCCTTCAAACTGATTTCTGGGAAAGTGATAACAATTGGTCACATTAATGTTAGTGTTATAAAGTGCTTTACATTCATTATGTTATTTGATTCTCACAACTGCCTCATGAAGTAAAAAATGTAAGTTTATATACCATCATGTGAGGGAACTGAAATTTTGAAGGGTCAAGAGATTTTGCTGGGATCATGCTGGGATAAGTGGACCCAAACCAAATCGTCTAACCCTCCCAATAAACACTTTCTGTTGAAGTATATCTGTCTTTCCTAATTTTCGTTCTGTGTTGTTTAATTTGTAAATATGTTCATCTTTAAAATGTGAGAAAAGCCCAATTAGGGCTCATAGTTTGAGACAATTTTAAGTGAAATGCTTAAAATCCCCAACCAATTCAATGTTAAAAAATCACATCTATCCTATATCCATATGATGATTTGTTATTTCTAATGTTAAGCCAGTAAAGACTTTCAGAAATGAATAGGTTTAAGAAATGTTATAATTTAATTCAGTAAGGAAATCAGTATGTGTTGTCTGTCTTTGGAGATTATGTCATTGGGCGTATTTTTATGCTGCATTGCAGTGTTCTTAATGCAGAAGTGTAAGTATTGACACTCCTGTGACTCACCACTTCAGTGAGCCCCGGATTCCTTTTCTTCTTTAAATACAATGTAGCCAAAAATTAGGAATCAGAAATAGAAAGCCTTAGTTAGATGCTAGGATGGGTTGCATGTTTTCTCAAAGTTTTTATTTATATGGTTAGCAAACAGTTGGGGTTTTTTGAGAGTAGGGACAAGAAGATAATAGTGTTTGAATAATGCCAAACAAAATTTCCTTTTGTAGCTAAATAAAAAATGTAACAGAATTATGGAGATTTTGGTTATCATGTTTAGTGGATCTTTTAACATAGTAACAGAATACTATTCTATTTAAAATAGAAATGACAGTTTTCTAATTGAAGTTTTCAATATATTCAAAAGCATATTGCACTTAGATACACATTCATGGGCTTTGCTCTCAATTCTGGGAAAATATTTGTTTTATGCTATACATTTATTCAATAATTTTTTTAACAGTACCATAAGATTTAAAAAAAAAGAGTCTCCATGTTCTGTCGAATAAACATCTAATGACATTTAGGAAAAAAAATATTGCATTTATTTTTGAGAAAGGTGCTTTTGATGCTGAAAAAAAGTGATATATATTCAGTTCTTTTATGCCATGAAAGCTATTTTTTTTTTGCATGTTATGCAGTAGGAGTAGCCATAGAAACTGAAAGAAATTCCTTTCATTTTTGCATTTTTGAGGACATGTGTTTCATTGATTGACAGCCATGCCGCAACATCCTTTTCCTAGGTCATTTGTTTTGAGATGAAAAATATTTGACATTTATTTCCAAGACTATGGGGTTCCTCCCCCTTCTCATCTATCTATCTATCTATATTTTGTATTGGGTCTCTGATTTCATCAGGTAGAGAACTCCTTGGTAGGTATGTCTTGAATTCAAAGCAAGACCACACGTAGCTACAAATTAGAGTTGACTAGAACAATGAGATTAAGTGAGTGGTTTATACTGGCTTTGGAAGTCATCTTGTGTCAGTTCTTACTGACTCCAAAGCCTGTTTTCCTTCCATTAGAACACACTGCTTCTACATTATGAATTATCTTAGTGTTTGCATCAACTATTTCTTTGCATCAGCATTTCTCATGCTGTACTGTGGAATGAGTGATGGGGGTGGGGGGTCCATGAAAGCATTTCCCTCTTGGTTTATTTAGGACTTTTTTTTTTAAATCGAGTTTCAGATCTTTCCCTCCTACTCATCCCTTTTCCCTCTGAGAAGGCAAGCAATATAATATCAGTAATACATGTGAAACATGCATGACATGATTTCCTTATTAGACATGTTGCAAAAAAATTAAAACATAAAAAACTAGAAACCTGAAAAAAATATGCTTCCATCTACAGTCAGAATAATAAAAGCATTTCAGTATTACAAAATTATCTAGAAGGGATTGGCCCATCTCCCAATACAGCAAGGGAACCTTTGATCCCAGGGGCACTATGCCAGCCTGCAGTTCTGACCTCTGCCTTTGATTAAGTTCACAAAAATCATTTGCTACTTTGTGTGATTGATCACTTTTTAACAAAAACAAATAAAAAAACGCACCCTATTTTTTATTTTGTAGAGGATGTTGGTGATGAAGGTGAAGAGGAAAAAGAATTTATTTCCTATAATATCAACATTGACATTCATTATGGACTTAAGTCCAATAGGTGAGTAGTAAATGTTAAAATGGAATTTGACCAATTACAGAACCAGGAGAATGAATAAGTGAGTAAAGGACATTTATTAAGCCTTTACTATCTTTAAAGTATGGTACTAAGTTCTGGGGATATAAATAGAGACCCAAGATAGTCTGTTTTTAAGTCATTTAATCAGTAAACATTTATTAAACAACCACTGGCTACCAGGTACTATGATTATTGCTCAGGTACAAAGAAAGGTAAGAGATAGTCCTTGTTCTCAAGGATATAACAATAATGGAAAGACAACATGGAAACAATCATGTGCAAAGGATAAATTGGAAATAATCCCAGAGAGGTTACTAGCATTTAGGGGACTCAAAGAAGGTGGGATTTTAGCTGGAACTTGAAGGAATGGAGATGATGAGGGAGAGCGTTCCATGAATGGGGGATTGGCAGTGAAAATCCTTAGAGAATGGAGATGTGTCTTGTTCAATCAGCAGCAAAGAAACCAATGTTAATGGATTTCAAAAGTGTGTGTGTGGGATGGGATAATCAGTGGGGGAGAATAAGATGTAAAAAGCTTGAAAATGCAGAGATCATGAAGGTCCTAGGGAATGCCAAAAAGAGGATTTTTTAAATTTGATTTTGGAGGTGAGGAGAAGCTGCTGGAACTTATTGAATAGGGGAATAACATAATCAAGAGCTGGGCTTTGGGAAAAATTAAGTAACTAGAGTGGTAAGATATTTGAAGCAAGGAGACCCACCAAGTAGCTTACCCTTTTGGTCCTGGTCTGTGCAGTAGGTCAAAGATCTCTTTATATAGGATTCTGTCCCACATCTGCCCAGATGTGGTCTCTACATGTCAGTTCTTCTGTTTTCATTTGGAGAGTGTTTTTTAAGGTGTCTGTGTTGGTTGGGGAAGCTGTGGAATGCTGTGTCAAGGGGTGGGAGTGAGGAGAGAAAGCATAGTACTATACAGTAAAATTAATGTAGTTGTTAAAAGTTAAAGTGAGAGTTGTTCATAGTTTCAGTCATCCATTAGGGATCTTGGAATGTGTCCTCCATGGATAAGAAGGGACTACTGTACAATAATGTATAATAATGCCCAATGTACTTTATTATTACCGTATTTAATGTTGGCAATGTCTTACTGTGTGTTTAATTTATCAATTAAACTTTATTATAGTATGCATGTACAAGAAAAAAATCATGTCATATATGGGATTGGCAGGTGTTCACTTGTATCTGCAGTTCCAACCATCCACAGTGGGTCTGCCGTACTTACTGCAAAAGTTCAGATGTGAGATGATGAGTCCCTGCTCTAGGGAGGTGGCAGTGTCAGGGGAGGAGGGTATATCCAAGAGATATAGCAAAGATAAAATAGACAGAACTTGGCAACAAATTAGATGGTGTAGGGAGGGGGCAATTTGCTGTTGAAAGTGAGGAGTTGAGGATGATGTTTGAGTAGTAAGCCTAAATGACTGGAAGGATGGTGAGTTCTTCAATAGCATCAGGGAAGTGACAAAGAGTGGAGTGGGTTTTTTTTTTTTAAACCCTTACCTTCTGTCTTGGAGTCAATACTGTGTATTGAAGAGTGGTAAGGGCTAGGCAATGGGGGTCAAGTGACTTGCCCAGGGTCACACAGCTGGGAAGTGTCTGAGGCCAGATTTGAACCTGGGACCTCCCATCTCTAGGCCTAGCTCTCAATCCACTGAGCCACCCAGCTGCCCCCGTGGGTTTTTTTTTTTTTTTGAAAAGTAATGAGTCCTATTTTGGACAAGTTGAGTGTTAGATGGAGATCGATTTTTAGACTGGACATTCAGTTCATGATGTCTAAAAGGCAGTTGAAAGGTGAGACTGAAGGTCAGGAAACTGATGAGGACTAGACAAATGGATCTCCAGATCATCTGTGTAGAGATAATAGTTGGATTTGTGGGAGGTGATGAGATTGCCAAGTGTATGTAGAGAGAAGAGGGGCAAGTACAGAGCCCTAGGAGGATATGTACCATTAGCAGATGTAATCTGGATGAAAGATCCAGTAAAGGATATTGAGAAGGGACAGTCAGGCAGATAGGATGAAAACTAACAATAATGTAGAAACCTAGAGAGAAATGTATCAAGGAGAAGATACTTGACAATCTCAAAGGCTGCAGCGAGGTCAAGAAGAATAAGGATTGAGAAAAGGCCATGAGATTTGATAATTAAGAGATCACTGGAAACTTTGGAAAGAGTAGTTTCAGGAGAATTATGAGATAAGAAGTCACTGTAGAGTTAAGAAGAGAGTGAATAAAATGGAAATGGAGGCATTGACTGTACATGGCTTCCTCAAGGAGTTTATGCTTCAGAAGGAAGGAGAAATATGGGAGGATAACCTTTGAGATGGAGGGCTCTAATAAGGGTTTTTTGAAGATATGGGGATATGAGTATATTTGTAAACAACCAGTTGAGGGAGAGATAAGTGAATGGGGATCTTTGAAGGGGTAATCTCAGGGTGCTGGGGAAGATGAAATGGCATTGCTTATGTAGGCAGAGAAGTTTTCCTTGTCAAGAAGGGCCATCTCATTATGTGAGACAGGTGAAGGAGGAGATAGTGGTAGAGAGTATCTTAGTGATGTCAAGTGAAGAGGAAGGGAGAACAGGAAGCTTTTTTTTTTTTTAATTTAAAATTTCTATTTTAAAAAAAATATTTTTCCATACTTAGATGATTCATTTTCTTTCCCTCTCTTCTTGCCTGCCCCCTCCCAGAGCCAACAAACAATTCCACTGGGTTGTACAACTGTTATCACTTGATACCTGTTTCTGCATTAGAATAGGGAGCTTTGTGATGGGGGGGATCTCAGCTGAGAGAGTGGAGGGTAAGGGAGCCATAGGAGTTTGACAAGGGTTGAAAAAATTTAGAAGAGCCATTGTGGTGAGTGAGATAGTAAATTGATTATTGGGAGGTGTAAAAGAATTGCCTTGTCACAATGAAAGCCCATGAAATTATGTGACATAAATTTGTAGCAGATCCAGTAAGCATGTTCTAATGGGGGAAATAATACATATAGGATGGAAAAGCCTGGCAATTTGGAGGCTATTGTGGCCAAGAGCATGGTATGGCTTGGTGGGCTGGATGATAAATAATAGTTTGGCTAGAGTGTTTTAGAGGAGAGGCATGTCTGATGTCATTTCAACTGATGAAATTATATCCAATTTTTTTTTAATCCTTACCTTCCATCTTAGAATCAATACTGTGTATTGGTTCCAAGGCAGAAGAGCGGTAAGGGCTAGGCAATGGGGATTAAGTTACTTGTCCAGGGTCACACAGCTAGGAAGTATCTGAGGTCATATTTGAACCCAGGACCTCCCATCTCTAGGTCTGCCTTTCAATCCACTGAGCCACCCAGCTGCCCCCTGTATCCATTTCTAATGTTGAATAACTTAGTAGTAGCAAAGACCTTGGGATAAATCATTTCTTTCCAGTTCTTTTGTAGCTGTGGCTGCTGAGAGGATGGAAGCAGCTGTGTTGGCAGAAGCATTTATTAGGGTTGTATCTTCACTGAATTGTCCTCCTGGATAATAGTGGGTGGGGTTGGGCTTGAAGGTATGACCAGTGACCACAAGAAAGTGCAGTTTATTTATGGAGTTCTTGGATATGGGGTCTTGGGCAAGGGTCTCGGGTATTGGTGATGTTGGTCTACCTCACTCACTACCTCCTTTCTCTCCTTGGGGTACCTTGTTTTCTCTGGCTTGACTGGCTTATCTGTCTGCTGGTTGATTGTAGATGGGATATTTCTGTTCTTCATTTTAATACTAAAAGGTTCATTTCAATCAGGGGAAAGAAAGTAGTTATTGGTAATCACATTTGCTCCCTAATTGAGATGGCACAATAAAGTATTTCGACTTTTTGTTGCAAAACTGTTTAAGTTTCATTATATAGGTCCTTTTCTAAAGGCAGTCCTATGCATGTACATACAATAGCATTGATCACTAGAATAAAATGCTGGGTGGTACATACAAATGCTGACCTGGTTAGTGACCTTCAGTGCATCTTTGAAACCTGTATGCTTAACAAGGATGAGTTTTTATTCTTTCTGCTATAAAGTAAAGAGCTTTAAAAGCTAGTAAATATAATAATAATAGCCTTTATTAAGCATCTGCTGTTATAATTAAAATTTAGTTTCTCTGCTAAAAGTATTATATTTTTAGAGGTTTATTAAAGATTAAGAAATAAAGAAAATATAAAATAAGAAAGCACGTGCAACCTACATTTTGCCAGCTAGGTAGAGAGCCGCCTGTCCCTAGAAGTGGAAGCTGAGAGACAGCTCAAGTAGGCGGAGAGCCCTTTTAAATAATAATTTGTGATCTCGCACTCAGGGAAATTAGAGAGAATTCTGGGAGCTAGCAAAGACTTCTGGGGATTGAAGTCTGGGGTTCAAATCTCCATTTTTACATTTCTCCGTTTGATCCTTGTTGGGAAAGATTTTCCCCAAAAGGATCATGAAAACATAATCAACTTAAAGATTACAATAATTTGAGGATAAGAGGAAAAAAGAACAAAACCAATAATTGCTAGACACATTGACAAAAAGCCAGTTAGGGGACAGTTCCCTTTGGCATAAGAGTGTATATTCAAAATAAATGTTCAATCAACTTTCAGTTCAATCAACTGCACCCCAAGGTTCATACTGGATCTTCCTGTAGTGTAAGGGTTTAGATTGGTTCTGCAAACAGTTCATTCTCTGGATTCAGTTAGTTAGCAAGCTTCTTCTCTGAAGATCTATCTCTAACAAAATTTAAATCTTGGATTTTATGAAAATACACTGCTCTGTGCCAGGCACTATACTAAGGTCTTTACAAGTATTATCTCATTTTATCCTCACAACAAGCCTGACGGATATGTGCTATCATTATCTCCATTTATATATAACCTGAGGCAAACAGGTTAAGTGACTTGCCAAGGATACACAGTATGTGTCTGAGGCAGGATTTGAAACTCAGGACTTCCTGATTTTAGACCTAGCACTCTTTATTTACTGAGTTACCTAGCTGCCTCTCAAAAATCACAACAGTAACAATTTAAGATCCAGATGGTAGTAGCATGAGTTCTCTCCATATATGAGATAGTTAACATTATTTTTTTCATGGCCACATATCTGTAATCCTAACGAGAGAGTGCACAAAAATGCTTGCTTTTAGTCAGCAAGGGTATGTGGAAAAGAGTTTATTTACAGAAATCCATTACCTCTTAGTAGAAAAATCTCTTAAGTATATAAGCTTCTGATGATATATGTAGCTCAGTTCTGGCCTTTTAGCTGAGTGATATAGTAAAAAAAAATTATGTTCCTTTTAAGTTATGAACTAATAAAATGTAAAAAAGCATGACATTTTCATACTTGAAGAATTGGAAAAAAGATTATATATGAAACTGGATCTGTTATCTATAGTTTTTTTTTAAGAATATATTAAATTTAACAGTTGTATCAACAGTTTTTCTGGTACCTTTTCTTTCTTTTAAAATTTTTTAATTTTATTTCTTCAATTTAGAATATTATTCCTTGGTTACAAGAATCATATTCTTTCCCTCCCTCCCTTCCACCCACCCTTCCCAAAGCTGACACGCAATTCCACTAGGTATTACATGTGTCCTTGATCAGAACCTATTTCCATGTTGTTGATGTTTGCACAAATGATGTTTGATCATTTACAGTCTATATCCCCCAATCGTATCCCATGTAATCAAGCAGTTGTTTTTCTTTTGTGTTTTTACTCCCACAGTTTTTCCTCTGAATGGGGATAGTGTCCTTTCTCGTAAATCCCTCCGGGTTGTTCAGGATCACTGCATTGCCACTAGTGGAGATGTCCATTATATTCGATTGTACCACAGTGTATCAGTCTCTGTGTACAATGTTCTCCTGGTTCTGCTCCTCTCACTCTGCATCAATTCCTGGAGGTTGTTCCAGTTGGCATGGAATTCCTCCACTTTATTATTCCTTTTTGCACAATAGTATTCCATCACCAACATATACCACAATTTGTTCAGCCATTCCCCAATTGAAGGGCATCCCCTCATTTTCCAATTTTTGGCCACCACAAAGAGTGCAGCTATGAATATTTTTGTACAATTCTTTTTCCTTATTATCTCTTTGGGATACAAACCCAGCAGTGCTATGGCTGGATCAAAGTGCCGACAGTCTTTTATCGCCCTTTGGGCATAGTTCCAAATTGCCCTTCTGGTTCCTTTTCTGAACATCTCTCATCTATGTATTTTTTAAGTATTTCATTAGTGTCTTTTTCTTTGTTTATTTAAAAAAATTACTTGGCATCAGCCACGTATTGTCCTTTGACCTTATAATTCCCTTACCCCCTTTGGTACATTGCTGTGTCTTGTTCTCCTATATCCCCTCCAGCTGTCAGTTTTCTTTTCTGTTTGCTAATCTGATGGGTGAGAGGAGAACCTAAGAATTCAATTTGTAATTCCTTTTTTATAACTAATGAGTTAGAGCATTTGTTCATATGGTTGTTAGAAACTTGTATTTATTATTTTGAGAACTACATGTTCATTTGCTTTGACCATGTATTTATTAGGAAATGGTTGCTATATTTAAGTGAAATATGTTAAAATATTTTTCTTCTCTTTTGCTTTTCAGTCTTGCATTCATTAAACGTACACCAGTAATTGATGCTGATAAACCAGTATCTTCCCAGCTTCGTGTTCTGACACTGAGTGAAGATTCTCCATATGAGACATTACATTCTTTCATTAGCAATGCAGTAGCTCCATTTTTTAAGTCCTACATCAGAGAGTCTGGCAAAGCAGATAGGTAATAATCTTTCCTTTGATTTGCGTTTGAAATATGAAATTCATTACTAAGATGGTTGGTTACATGTGAAGTAGTACTACCTGTTAGAAAGAAGCAGAAACTTTTATAATCTATTGGTAGACTTTAAGCATTTTTTGATTTTGAGATGTTTTGTATCTTTTTTTTAGGGATGGTGATAAAATGGCTCCTTCAGTTGAGAAAAAGATCGCAGAACTTGAGATGGGGCTTCTTCATTTGCAGCAGAATATTGAAATTCCAGAAATTAGCTTACCAATTCATCCAATCATTACAAATGTCGCAAAACAATGTTATGAACGTGGAGAAAAACCAAAGGTTACAGATTTTGGGGATAAGGTTGAAGATCCAACTTTTCTGAATCAACTGCAGTCTGGAGTCAACCGTTGGATACGAGAAATTCAGAAAGTAAGAAAGCAGGAATACATGCCAAAAATGTTTACTCTACACAATTTAGTTTGAGATCTTCATTGAAAAACAAACCCAAATTTTTCTTTTACCCTTTTTCAAAAAGAAAATATTAATGCTGTTATTAAAGATTACTTTAGAACGTGTATGAATTTGATATTGGAAATATTAAGCTTAAACAATATGTTTTTAAAAAATCTTTTCTTTCTTCTTAGAATTGATAAATTAAGTATTAGTTCCAAGGCAGAAGAGCTGTAAGAACTAGATAATTGGGGTTGAGTGACTTGCCCAGGGTCACATAGCCAGGAAGTATGTGAAGCCAGATTTGAACCTCAGACCTTCTATCTCCAGGCCTGGTGCTCCTTTAACCTCTGAGCCACCTACGTACCCCAACGACGATTTCTTTAGGATGTTTGGAAAATGTTTAAAAAGTGATAACTTCTAGGGTTCCTTGGAATTTTAAGAGTTGGAGCGAACCTCAGTAGCCATCTAGTTGAACATATATGCAAAAAAAATCCTTACTGCAAATCAGTCAAATGATCCATTCTCGCCTTTCATTGACCATTTGAAGGCTTCCAATGAAGAGGAGCCTGCTGCCTCCTGAGGCAGCCATTCCACTTTTGGAGAGCTTTACTTGTAGTTAAGAAGCTTTTCCTGAACATCAAATCTATTTTTGTCACTTTGCCACTTTTGCCCTTTGCTCCTGGTTTTTCCCTTTGGAACTAGTAAATAAATCTAATCTTTTTTTTTTTTCTTGATGACCCTTTAAATACTTAATAATAGCCTCCTTTGAGGCTTCTCATCTTCTAGGATTGACACCCCTAATTCCTTCAACCATGGTATGGATGGTTCTTTCAACCATGGCAAGACTCATAATAATAATAAGAAGAAGAAGAATAGCTAACATATATATATATATATATATGTATATATATATAGCCTAAAATATGCCAGACATTGTACTGTTTTTTTACAATTATTATCACACAATTCTAGGAATTGGTGCTACTATTATTCCTATTTTGCAGATGAGAAAACTAAGATAAGTCTGTGAACTACCCAGCTGTAATCCAATGAATCAAAAATGTTGTTCCTTTCTATCAAACCTAAATTTTCCTCCTTAAGCTTTCCTTTACTATTCAGTGAGTGTCTTGTCCAGGTCACAGAGCTAGTAAGGACTGAGGCTGAATTTGAACTACAGGCTTCCTGACTCCACACCTGGCGGTTTATCCATTGTACTACCTATTGGTTGTCTTCCGGGCACTTTACAGCATATGTGTCCTTTTTAAACTGACACCCAGAACTGAGCACAGTTCAGTTTTTTGGCTGCTATATCATACTATTACTTAGATTGCACTTAAAATCCACTAAAATCCTCAGTTTTTTAAAAAGACAAACCAGTTTAAAAAAGACTCTTTTATTATAATGTTGATTTTTAAAAACCTGGTTGTACGACTTCACTTTTAACCCAATTAAATTTCTCCTTATTAGTCATCCACTATTCAAACTTGTCAGTTCCTTTTTTGGATCTTGACTTTATCATCCACTTTATTAGCTATCCCTCCTAGCTTTGTGCTCTTTGGAAATTGGAATATTGTCCATCCATGTCTTTAACCAAGTAATTAATAAAAATATTAAACTACACAGGGCCAAGCCACAGATAACCTTTCATTTTGGTTATCCTAATTTTTTATTTCCCAAGTAAAACAGCTTTTGCTCCTAGTAAAGAAAACCAACTTGAGTTATAAGATTGAATTTTTAATTAATCCATTTCAGTTGCAACTGTATTTAAAAAACAACCTTCGCTGTTAATTTTCATTATTATGCTTCTTTGTATATATTGTCTTCCTTCATAGAATGTTACCTCTAAGAGGGCAAGAACTATTTGACTTTTGGCTTTGTATCCCTACCAACTAGTCCTGATACATACCAGGTACTTGCTAAATCCTTTCTTGTTTGTTTGATTTCTTTTTAGTTAATAATATATTATTTATCTTTAAAGGTGACCAAACTAGACCGAGATCCAGCATCAGGAACTGCCTTACAGGAAATAAGTTTTTGGCTAAACTTGGAACGTGCTTTGTACCGTATTCAGGAAAAGCGAGAAAGCCCAGAGGTTCTTCTAACTCTGGATATCTTGAAACATGGCAAACGTTTTCATGCAACAGTCAGCTTTGACACAGATACAGGTAAAAAAATATGCCAGAATCTAGTCTAAGATGATTGACCTATTTTTTAAAATGTTTCATACAAATGATTTTTGGCAGAACTAATAACATGTTGGGCTTTCTCGCACACTTTACCTTCTTTATGTTTCTCTTTGGCCATATAGTCTGCTCTTACCCTTACTACCAGCCAAACATTTTTCAGCCTATTGTAAAAGAAAATGATAAGGTTTAATATCCATTTAGAAAACTCAAGAGGAAAAATAGTTTTCCTGTGACCTACTCCCAATTTTTTCTCCTCGCTACTTCCATTTTTCCTTCTTCTTCTTTCCTTCTTCTACCCCTCCCCTACCCCTAGTTTTCCTTGTCTACAGAACTGTTAAGATAGGTTTGACTTGATCATAAACTGTGGCAACTGGGCTCCTGAAATTCTATGACAGATGCCATGTGAGAAAAGGCTGACCGAGAGGCCATGTAAAAGACTTGGCCTAGGATCATTGAATTAGTAAATTTAGAATCAGGACTAGAATCCCAATCTTCTGACTTCTGATATAGTGGTATACAACAGTTATCTCTAAAAAAGACAATGATTACTTTTCTATTATACTCTAGGTCTGAAACAGGCTTTGGAAACTGTAAATGACTATAACCCTCTGATGAAAGATTTCCCTCTGAATGATTTGCTATCTGCTACTGAACTTGACAAAATAAGGCAGGCCCTTGTTGCGATTTTTACCCACTTGAGAAAAATCAGAAATACAAAATATCCCATTCAGAGGGCTCTGCGCCTGGTGGAAGCCATTTCAAGAGACCTGAGTTCTCAGCTACTCAAAGTGTTGGGGACAAGAAAACTGATGCATGTGGCTTATGAAGAATTTGAAAAGGTACATTTGAATGCAATAGTAAAACAGTACTTTCAGATGACAGAAGAAAAGATTGTTTAGAAAATATTTCCACCCTTGTTTATGCCTTGCTAGGTCATGGTTGCATGTTTCGAAGTTTTCCAGACATGGGACGATGAGTATGAGAAATTGCAGGTGCTACTGAGAGATATTGTCAAGAGAAAGAGAGAAGAAAACCTGAAGATGGTCTGGAGGATTAACCCTGCGCACAGAAAACTTCAGGCCCGCCTTGACCAAATGAGGAAGTTCAGGCGCCAGCACGAGCAGCTCAGAGCTGTCATTGTCCGAGTGCTGAGGCCACAGGTAAGGATCTAATCCTAGAAGCCATTGGAAGCATTTGCTTTGTGCTTTTTCTGCCTTTCATACTTGTGACTTGCATGTGTTAAGTGGAGTTGCTAGAACACACTAAAATACTGTCAAGGTTTCTTTTATTGATAGTTTCTTTTTTAGAATAACCTTAGCTCCAAATACATTCCTCCTCTCCCTTTCTCCCCAGAGAACACTCCCTTGTAGCAAAGATTTTAAAAAAAGAGAAGAAAAGGCAGTTCAACTAAACCCTCCAACATATCCATCAAGTCTGAAAGCATAAGCATTGTTCCATATTCTTTGTCTTCCCCTTCTGAAAAGGGGAAGGTTTATTTTCTCCTCTTTTCTGCAAGGTGTCTTCTTTCTTGCTTTCTCCCTTTCTCCCTTCTCTTTTCCCTCTCTCCACTAAGTCTTATTTCTTCTACTCAAACTAACCTCATTGTAGATTGTCTAAATAGATCTGCTCGCCTATCACCTATACATCCTTACCTTTTGCAAAAATTATTCTTTCTTAAAATTCCTGACCCTTTTCTAACAACCTAAAATTAAGCTTAAAACTCCCCTTTGGAAACATTTGCTGATTATACTTAACTAATTAATGTTCTATTGGACCAGTTGCTTGCAGTTATACTTAGTGAGCCTTTTAAGAATTGCTTCATGATGCTAAATAGTGGTTCACATTTTTCAAGTGCTTAGCTATCCTGAATTCTATTCAGCAAAGACTACTATGTTCTTATAGTATTTATTATAGAGATTAGCATATAATAGGTCAACAAGAAATTATTGATTGACATTTAAGAAAAGCAGTCCCAAGTTTTTTCTTGACTTGTTGAAATCTAATTTTTTTTACTAAATTTTATTAATTTTCACCAATTAAGATTATGCAAAAATTTGATTATATTCAATCTTGTGTTTTATGATTAGTTTAACCCTTAAACTATGACAAGAGGGCTAGTTTTGGTAAGATTTTGCTTGTGTACTGATAAATTATTAGGGTAAGAATTTACTATAGAATTCCAGCATTAAAAATATTGTAAATGCTGAGACACTTTTCTGCAAAGTGACTAGAAACATTTGAAATTACCTACTGATCATGAGACATATCTTCAGTGTCTACCTCATGGTCGAATTTTAAAATTCAGACTTAACCTACAGGATGATGAAAAGCTAAATACTGAAAACATAGGTTTGTGCAGTTAGCTTAATTATTAGCATGTAAGGGGTAAATTTAGGGTTGAGACTGAATATTTAATTGATCACCGGATATTTAATTCCTAAATCCCAAAAATGTCTTACTAAAGTAAAATGGAGTTTATGGTAGTTTATTTTTACAATAGAGGGAAGATATTAAGGGAGAGAGAGACAGAGACAGAGACCTTTCCTGGAGCCTCTCATCTCCAGAAAGGGCAAGGAAGGAAGTCAGTCTCCACTCCACTCCAAGTGTGTCTCTTTCAAAACTCCAAGTGTCCCTTCACTCCATGTCCGAGTGTCTGTCCTCTGTGTGTCTCTGTTTCCACTTTTAAAGGCCTTTTTCTCTTATGTTATCTACCCTAAATTTTACGTCTACCAATCACAGCTGATGCTCCACTCTAGGACTGCCCACTTTTTCACACATGGGTCACAGACTTCACACTTAGTGTATGAAATGGGTGTTCACATCTTTTTGTGATTAAAATCCAAAATGGGTAGATCTCCATACTCAACTTTAAGTACTGTGTTTACACTTTGGGGATTAAAATCTAAAAATAGAAAGGGAATTACAATTTAATCTTCACAATCAAGGAAGAGCTACTTAGTTACAATCAGGGGAGAGCCAAATCCAATCTTCACAAGCAGAAAAATTTCATACTCATAGTTATACTTTGGGGTTTTACTTTGTTGTGATGTGGTGATACAATGCTTGAATTAAGAGAAATACTTCGTGAACTTGGGTAGTATATTGTATGCAATATGTAAAATTGTACTGATGCCCATTGAAATTCAAACTCTTGGGATGGCTTTTCCTTCACACTTTCCTCTTCAGGTCACTGCTGTTGCCCAACAGAGTCAAGGAGATGTACCCGAGCCCCCTGATATAAAAGTAGCTGAAGTTCTTTTTGATGCTGCTGATGCTAATGCTATTGAAGAAGTAAATCTTGCTTATGAGAATGTCAAGGAAGTTGATGGGTTAGATGTTTCTAAAGAAGGTACAGAAGCCTGGGAGGCTGCAATGAAGAGATATGATGAGAGAATTGACAGAGTAGAAACCCGAATCACTGCTCGCCTTAGGGATCAACTTGGCACAGCAAAGAATGCAAATGAAATGTTCAGGATCTTCTCCAGGTTCAATGCCCTGTTTGTCAGGCCTCACATTCGTGGAGCAATTCGTGAATATCAAACGCAGCTAATCCAGCGTGTTAAAGATGACATTGAGTCACTTCACGACAAATTCAAGGTTCAATACCCTCAAAGTCAAGCCTGTAAAATGAGTCATGTTCGTGATTTGCCGCCAGTATCTGGGTCCATTATCTGGGCTAAACAGATCGATAGACAACTTACCGCCTACATGAAACGAGTTGAAGATGTCCTGGGCAAAGGTTGGGAGAACCATGTTGAAGGCCAGAAGCTCAAGCAGGATGGAGACAGTTTCCGCATGAAGCTTAACACCCAAGAAATATTTGATGATTGGGCAAGGAAGGTGCAACAGCGTAACCTTGGTGTCTCTGGTCGTATTTTCACCATTGAAAGCACTCGAGTTAGAGGCCGAAGTGGAAATGTTCTTAAACTAAAAGTTAACTTCCTTCCCGAGATCATTACACTTTCAAAAGAAGTTCGGAATCTCAAGTGGCTTGGATTCCGAGTGCCATTGGCAATTGTGAACAAGGCCCATCAGGCAAACCAGCTTTATCCATTTGCTATCTCTCTGATTGAAAGTGTCCGTACCTATGAGCGCACTTGTGAGAAAGTGGAAGAGCGCAATACCATCTCACTTTTGGTGGCCGGCCTGAAGAAAGAAGTGCAAGCACTGATTGGAGAAGGCATTGCCTTGGTGTGGGAATCCTACAAGCTTGACCCTTATGTTCAGCGGCTGGCAGAGACCGTGTTCAACTTTCAAGAAAAGGTGTGTTTTACATTAAAAATGATTTGACCAATGTTTTAAAAATCAGCAGTAATTACTGTCCTATGAAATCCTTGTTTGTCAAGGGCAAAGGCAGACAGTGTGGCATTGGATATACAGCCAGCCTCAGAACCAGGAAAAGCTGAGTTCAGGTCCAACCTTTGACATATTCTAATTGTGTGACCCTAGACAATTCACTTTTCCATGCCCTAGGCAACTCTCTTAAGACTATATGTTGCAGGAGGCAACTCAGGGGATAGAAAACCAGGGTCCACCCCCTCTTCCCCCCATATTGCCTAGCCCTTACTCTTTTGTCTTGGAACCAATACACAGTATTGGTTCCAAGACAGAAGGTAAGGGTTTAAAAAAAAAGACTATATGGTGCAGAGAACATGCTGATCTATGGATCATGAATGGAAAGGAAGCATCCTTATCAGTGAATCCAGTACTATGAACCCACAGTGCATCCCCCTTCTTGTACCTTTGTTAGGTATTCTAGGGATGTACTAAATATTTTAATAGACCAAAAACTTAAAATATTTTGTAGCTTTGATACTTAATTTCTACTGAAAATAAACAAGTTCATAGTGTTTTTAGACTGGTTTTAGCTAATATATAATGCTGAAACTTGAGTAGTGGAAGAAAAATGTTCTTGACTGATTCTTTAGGGATAAGTGTCTCAAGAATTGGAAAGAAAATGTGCCTTTACTTATATCTAGTATTGAAATTGAATGTGGATCATCAGAAATTAAGATTAACCTCCTTTGAATATTTGATTCTTTTCTACTCCTACTATACACTCACTAGTAAAATTGTTCAAGTAACCAAGGGAAAAGCAAATAAGTTGAGATTGTTGTAACAAACTAGAATGATGACTTAAATATTATATCTATTGCTCTACAGGTGGATGATCTACTTATTATTGAGGAAAAAATAGACCTTGAAGTTCGTTCCTTAGAAACTTGTATGTATGATCACAAGACTTTCTCTGAGATATTGAATAGAGTCCAGAAAGCTGTGGATGATTTGAATCTTCATTCTTATTCCAATTTACCCATTTGGGTCAATAAACTTGATATGGAGGTAAGGAATGGTTGGGGATCCTTGAAAACTGATCTTTTCCCCTGAGAAAGGTAGTAATAATTTCCTTTTTCAAAGCTAATACAAGCAGTACCCAGCTTAGTATTGGATTATATTCTAAATTATTATTTATAAATTGGAAATTTGGAGCATTGGTTGAAACTGAATGTAGGCCATCTTTTCCATTAGAATCTTATAAAGGAAGTGGTAAATTCCCAGGTTAGCCTTAGAAGTCTAATTTAACTTATAATGTAATTAATTAGTACTAATATTGGTTTTGGGTGGGAAAAGCTTTTCACCTTTCTTGGGAATGGGGCAAAATGTCAAAATTAAGGAATTTTATTTAGAGTATCCTTCTACTTCTGTTTCAATACCCATTATTTCTCTTACTGCTCTTGTTCTTTCTGCACTATAGACTTGGCACTACTCCTTATAGGATTAAGTGGGTTTGGGTTTTTTTTTTCCC
Source organism: Monodelphis domestica (assembly GCF_027887165.1). Classification (NCBI taxonomy): domain Eukaryota; kingdom Metazoa; phylum Chordata; class Mammalia; order Didelphimorphia; family Didelphidae; genus Monodelphis; species Monodelphis domestica. Next base: position 321,921,872 of record NC_077227.1, on the reverse strand, counting down.
CTGGTATCCCCAAATCAAAGCCATGAATATCCTCATTATCACCAACGTTTTGGGTATTAGGAAGGAAACTATCTGATGAAACTAATTAAAGCAAATAAATATGACTGACTGCTTCCAGAAGTACACATTGTTCAGAAGAGGATTTTTTAAAATTAATTTAGCTATTTATTTGATAGGATTTCAAATAGGATAACAAAGTAAAGCAAAAAAATTGGGGGGCCCTGAGGGGAAGGAAGAGCATCTCCCTACTCATTCCTTCCTGAGAGCTTAACTTAATTTTATTGTTCACAGCTAGCTTACTTCTTCCTTTCAGTTTTTGATTCCACAGTTTCTTTCAAAATCTCATGTATTGTCTGTGGGTATGGGTATATCCATATAACTTAGTTGGTAGGGCCTAATGGGCAAGGCTGACAACTTCATTCAACAAAGATTTATTTGGCACCTTTGTGCAATGTACAATACCTGGTAATGATTCTAAAACTAAGGTCTAAGGTAAGGATTTTTTTTTAAAGGGTGAAGATTGAAAAAAGCCATTAGATGTAAAAATTAAGAGATCTTAAGATACTTTTATTATAGAACCATTTCAATTAAATGATGAGATCAGAATTCAGATAAGAGGTTGAAAAGTCAGGAAGTAGAGGCAGCCAGGAAAAGCAGTATAGGCATCCTCTTCCTACTCTTTCACAGCTAAAATGTCTATAGATTTTTTTTTTTAGAAGGAGAAAAAGGGTGTAAAGGTGGAGGTGGAATAAAAATTTGTTCTTGATTAATAGCATTTCCTTCTCTTTAGATTGAAAGAATATTAGGTGTTCGTTTACAAGCTGGCCTGAGGGCTTGGACTCAAGTTCTCCTTGGACAGGCAGATGATAAAGCTGAAGTTGACATGGATACAGATGCTCCTCAAGTCAGTCACAAACCAGGCGGTGAGCCAAAGATTAAAGTAAGTATCTTGGGGTCAGAGATGCCTTCCGATCCCCTCACTGAAAAATCTCATTCAACATCTCTTTTTCATGCATGACTGTTGACTTAGAAAATAGTCTTTAAGAAATGAATATAAAGGCTTCCAAGTAAATGACTTGCCTCACATTTTTCACAGAAATTTTGTCACTAGTTTTGAATTTTTTAAACTAAAATGACAAATTAAGGATAAAGTAGTAGAGATATGCCATAGTACTATTTTGTCCCTTCTTATTCTAGGCAACTTCTGCTTCTTGGTGAATATGAATAATTAATGGAACCACTGCTAAGTACATTGTAAACCTTAACTTAATATAAGACTTTATTTAGAAAAATACATTTAATTCTCTTTTTATGTTGGGAACAATAACTTGTACAATCCATGTGAAGTTGTTGTGAAGAAAGTACTGACACGAATAGTAGTTAGTTCATAATACCTTAAATATCCTTTTTTTGAACAACATGGGCATGGTTCAGTTTTATCCTTATTAGACTGATTTAAACCTGTAGAGAATCATACATTTAGAGATCATAAATAAAGTTGGAGGTCATATTTAGCCATATATAGTTAGAGACTGAATTGAAATTAAATCTAAGTTGTTGAAAGTTTTCAGCCAGTTGCAAAATCACCAATTTGAAAGTTGATTCATTACTTTCACCAAGGCTTTTGATGTTGCATATTTAGTGCTGGCCTGCATTATAAAGCATATCCAACCTAATTTAATTAGTTCAGTGAAGTCCTATGATTCTGAACTCTTTATATCTGTCAATATTTATTAAAAGTTGTTCTGATTTAGTGTTATAAAATTTCAGAAAAGGAGAGAGAGAGAGAGAGAGAGAGAGAGAGAGAGAGAGAGAGAGAGAGAGAGAGAGAGAGTGTGTGTGTGTGTGTGTGTAAACTTATTCAGGTTATTTTATTGGCAACCTATTTTTTCTTCAGAATGTTGTTCATGAATTAAGAATAACCAATCAGGTGATTTATTTGAATCCACCAATTGAAGAATGCAGATACAAGCTCTATCAAGAAATGTTTTCCTGGAAGACAATAATACTTTCACTTCCCAGAATTCAGAGTCAGAGGTATCAGGTAAGCATTAAAGTACCAGTGGTTCCTAAATATTTCATCTTCTAACTGACCTTATATGAATCAGCCACTGTTCAAAGATTCCTGTGATGTCCATTCCCCCTTCCACCCTCCCAAGGCCCTACTAATCAATTCATCCTGCAGAACTGCCCAAATCACTTCATGTTGCATCCATTTTTATGTTTTCCAGGTTTCTTTTGAAACCTTCCCTTTTGTTATGTCTTACAGCATAATGTACCATTTGTTCTTATATTAAAATTTGTCTAGCCATTTCTTAATTGATGGACAAGCCATTCTTGGTTTCCAGTTCCTTGCTAAAGGAATGTTAAGAATATTTCCTGTGTGTATAGGTCCTTTTTTATTTGATCTCTCTGGACCACATGCTCAAGAGTTGTATCACTATTTCAGAGTATGTACAGGTTAGAGATTTTTGAGACAGTTCTGTGTTGTTTTTCAGAAAGACTAGACCAATCTCTTTAAAAAATAAACCAACCTAAATTTAGGATCTCTTTTTTTAAGATCTACATTTTCTTTAATCATACTCTTTATCAGCTTACTACATAGTAGAGAGTTTAAAAGGTATCTGGTTATTGACCTTGTAATAACTATATGCCTTTAAACTTGGCATTTTTTCAACTAATTATTTATTGCACTATTGCTGGGTGCCAAAGCACTATGGTAGGTATTGAGGATTCAGACATAGTCTTTAAACTCATGGAATTTACATTCCAGTTAGTAAAAAATAATCTGGTAGTACTACCTAAATAAGCATTCCCTTAATTTATCAATCACTTTGAATTGCCTCCATTTACTGAAGTATTAGTAACATTTAACTTGTTTCAACTCTCTGCATTCCTAGATAGATATGAAATAATTTGTTTTGAATCAAACTTTGAGCATGCCTCTAACAAACTTTTGATGTGCAATGGACCATAAAACATCTTCCTGGTTTGGCATTAATGTTTTTATTAACAAGAGTGAAGTAGTACTGTATAGTGATTTTTGTAGTACTTAAGTTTGACCTTCTAATAATCATTTTCCCAATTAGTGTGACTTAGCTGCTATGTGACTTTGAGGAGATTAACATAGTATTATATAGTTGGTTTATTTATTTATGGGCTCCTTTTTTATTAGGTGGGTGTGCATTATGAACTATCTGAAGAAGAAAAGTTCTATAGAAATGCTTTAACACGGATGCCTGATGGCCCTGTTGCACTTGAAGAGGCTTATTCTGCGGTCGTGGGCATTGTAACTGAAGTTGAGCAGTATGTCAAGGTAATATCCTTTATTTAAAACTCTAGGTTTGGTTTCATGGAACTTTTATATTATATCCTAAAAATGTATAGGTACATAATGGGAATTGATTCAAAAGTATTTTCATTTTTTAAAACATACTCTTCCTACCTACTTTAGATTTTTTAATATAATGGTTTATAAATATGAAGATGAACATTTTTACCACATATAATAATATATGATTTATTTAGAGATGTTTGTATTGGAATTCAAAGTCTTAATAATGGGACCATTTTCTTAGGTTAGCTATAAACAACTTAAATTTTGTTCCCCCAAATCTGAACATTCTGAAACTCTGAAGAGTAAGGTCTCCATGTTTGTTTGTTTATTTAATTTCAAATATTTTTCCATGGTTACATGATTCATATTCTTTACCTTCCCTCTTCCATCCCCCCTCTTGTAGCCAATGATCAATTTCACTGGGTTTTACATGTGTCATTGATCAAGACCTATTTCCATATTATCAATATTTGCACTAGAGTGATCATATAGAGTCTACATCCCCAACAATATCACCATCAAACCATGTGATCAAGAAAATGTTTTTCTTCTTGTGTTTCTACTCCCACAGTTCTTTCTCTGGATGTGGATAGCATTCTTTCTTATAAGTTCCTCCAGATTGTCCTGGGTTAGCATTGCTGCTAATAGAGAAGTCCCTTACATTCTATTGTACCACATTGTATCAGTCTCTGTGTGTAAGGTTCTCTTGGTTCTGCTCCTTTCTCTCTGTATCAATTCCTGGAGGTTGTTCCAGTTCATATGGAATTCCTCCAGTTCTTTATTCCTTTTAGTACAATAGCATTCCATCACCAGCAGATGCCACAATTTGTTCAGCCATTCCCCAATTGAAGGGTATCCTCTCATTTTCCAATTGTTTGCCACCACAGAGAGCATGGCTATAAATATTTTTATACAAGTCTTTTTTCTTATTATCTTTTTGGGGTACAAACCCAGCAGTGGTATGGCTGGATCAAGGGATTAAAGCCCTGTGGGCAAAATTCCAAATTGCTTTTCAGAATGGTTAGACCAATTTACAACTCCACCAGCAGTGTGTTAGTGTCCCAATTTTGCCACATTCTCGTCAACATTTATTACTTTCCTTTACTGTCATGTTAGCCAGTCTAATAGGTGTGAGGTGGTACTTCAGAGTTTTTTTGATTTGCATTTCTCTGATTATAAGAGATTTAGAACACTTTTTCATATGCTTATTGATAGTTTTGATTTCTTTATCTGAAAACAGCCTATTCATGTCCCTTGCCCATTTATCAATTGGAGAATGGCTTGATTTTTTTGTACAATTGATTTAGTTCTTTATATATTTGAGAAATTAGACCTTTATCAAAGGTTTTTGTTATAAAGATTTTTTCCCAATTTGTTGCTTCCCTTCTAATTTTGGATGCATTGGTTTTGTTTGAACAAAACCTTTTTAATTTAATGTAATCCAAATCATTCATTTTACATTTTGTGATATTCTCTATTTCTAGCTTGGTTTTAAATTCTTTTCTTTCCCACAGATCTGACAGGTGTACTATTCTGTGTTCACCTAATTTACTTATAGCCTTTTTTATATTTAAATTTTTGAATTTATCTTGGTGTGGGGTGGGAGATTTTGATCTAGACCTAATCTCTCACATACTATTTTCCAGTTTTCTCAGCGGTTTTTATCAAACAGTGGGCTCTGTGTCTCAAAAGCTCAGTTCTTTGTGGGTTTATTATATACTATCTTGCTGAGGACATTTACCTCAAGTCTATTCCATTGATCCTCACTTCTGTCTTTTAACCAGTACCATATTGTTTTGATAACCACTGCTTTATTGTACAGTTTAAGATCTGGTACTGCTACATCCCCATGCTTCACATTTTTTTTCCATTATTTCTCTTGATCTTTTGTTCTTCCAAATGAACTTCGTTACAATTTGTTCTAATTCAGTAAAAAAAAGTTTCTTGGTAGTTTGATAGGTATAGAACTGTATAAGTAAACTAATTTGGGTAGGATTGCCATTTTTCATGTTAGCTTGTCCTACCCATGAGCAATGAATGTTTTTCCAGTTATTTAGATCTAGTTTTAATTGTGTGGAAAGTTCCATGTTTTGTTAAAGATCAATAGATACAGACTTTATCTTGGTTTAAGCTGTACAGTTGATTGCATTGGGAGCAGCTAGGGGTCTCAGTGGATTGAGAGCCAGGCTTAGGAAGATGGGAGGTCCTAGGTTCAAATCTGGCTTCAGACACTTCCCAGCTGTGTGACCCTAGGCAAACCCCCATTGCCTAGCCCTCACCACTCTTCTGCCTTGGAACCAATACAAAGTATTGATTCCAAGACGTAAGGTAAGGATTTTTTAAAAAGAGTATTGTGTTCTAGAAATCATCTATATTGCAAGAATATCTTTTTCATGGTGATTTTTATTTTTTAACTTTACCATAATGGCCAGCACTTGCTTGAAAAACAAGATTAAGTGACCAGGGCCAGTTTCAGTGGTAGAACTTGAACTCAGATATTTCTAAAGGCAGCCTTTGGACCTCTATGCTATACTGTTTCTACATACTGAACATTTAAAAAAAATATATTACTTAGTGATTTTCTGTATTTCCAGGTTTGGCTTCAGTATCAGTGTTTATGGGACATGCAGGCTGAAAACATCTACAATAGACTTGGAGAAGATCTAAATAAATGGCAAGCTCTTTTGGTTCAGATAAGGAAAGCCAGAGGAACTTTTGACAATGCAGAAACTAAAAAAGAATTTGGACCAGTAGTTATAGACTATGGCAAGGTAAGTTGTATTATTGAAAAGCAGGGGACAGCAGCTGGGTAGCTGAGTGAATTGAGAGCCAGACCTAGAGACAGGAGATCCTAGGTTCAAATATGATTTCAGATACTTCCTAGCTGTGTGACCCTGGGCAAGTCACTTAACCCCCATTGCCTAGCCCTTACTGCTCTTTTGCCTTGGAACCAATACCCAGTATTGATTCCAAGATGGAAGGTAAGGGTTTTTTTGTTTGTTTTTGTTTTTTTAATGCAGAGATCAGTCCACAGAAAATCAAATTTATTTTTGGATAAAATATAATCGAAGTGTAAACTTCTAACATATAGCTGATTGTTGTGACTTTTTTCTCTTATAGGTACAATCTAAGGTGAATTTGAAGTACGATTCTTGGCATAAAGAGGTCCTCAGTAAATTTGGACAAATGCTGGGGACAAACATGTCAGAATTCCATTCACAGATCTCAAAGGTAAGGTATAATTTTTATAGTATTAGACTAGTCTACAAATAAAACTTGTTTCATATTAAAATACTGTATTCTTTTTAACAGTCTCGACAAGAATTAGAACAGCATTCCGTTGATACAGCTAGCACATCTGATGCTGTGACATTTATAACATATGTACAGTCTTTAAAACGGAAGATCAAGCAGTTTGAGAAACAAGTTGAGGTAAGGTGGTTCATAGTTGTATGGGAAGAGTTTACAATTTTTGTGGGGCAGATCAGCAGCATCTATGCTTATTGGAATTTCTGTAATTTATCTCAACTATGCTTGGAGGATTTGAGTTCTGTTTATGCCTTTTCTTAGAATTGACCATTTTTACTCTGGTTGTTGACATTAACCTAATCAAATCCTTAAGACTTAAAACAAAGGAGAGGCCAAGATCCAATTTTCAAATACCCTCTGACACAGTCATGGCTGTGGAAGTCTGTGACCATTCAGATGGAGCCAATAATAGTGATTGGATGAACTGTGGGAATTTGGACTTTGTCTCCTTAATTTTAGAATGTCAGCTCCTAGGAGGTAGAGTTAATATAGGCTTTATCTTGGTTTCAGCTGTGCATTCGAATGTGTTATAAGCCTCTATTGTGTTTTAGATCTATGTTGCAAGAAGTCATTTTCATTATGGTTTCTGTTTCTTCAAAGCTTTATCGTAATGGTCAGCGCTTGCTTGAAAAGCAGAGGTTCCAATTTCCTCCATCTTGGCTCTACATTGATAACATTGAAGGAGAATGGGGAGCATTCAATGATATCATGCGACGCAAAGACTCTGCTATTCAACAACAAGTGGCAAATCTCCAGATGAAGATTGTCCAGGAGGACAGGACAGTAGAGAGCCGAACAACAGATTTATTGACAGATTGGGAGAAAACAAAACCTGTTACTGTGAGTTTTACGTGTGTGTGTGTGTTGCTTATGTGTAGCAGACACCCTATTTATCAAAATATTTTATTGACCCACTTAACTCTAGCTAGCAACTATGGGGGAGGTTTATAGGACATAGCACTACCTAAAATACCAAATTTCCCCAGAATTATGACTTTACATTTGGTAAAGCATACATTCTTTCCTTTTCCAATTTCCATGATCCCAAAAGACTGTGCTCCTCTCTCAGTGCCTTTCAGTTGTCAAAGATATCTTCCCTCCATTATTATTAATCATCTTTATATTGTTGGCATACCTCTGCATATGTCTAATCCACATGCTGTCACTTTTTCTTCCTCTTAGCCCTTGTTACTTTAAGTTAACCACTAGGCTACTAGAACAGAAAAAGGTTTGGCATTTTAACTTCTGTTTTTTAAAGTTAAACCCACTGAAATTGGTAATTCAGATGTTTTCTAAATTTCTGATAGGCCTGGGATAAAATTCCATATTACAATTTGTGTAAAGCTTCAATATCAGGAAGCTGCTTTGAGTACTGAATCTAATTTTACCCCTAAGAAAAACCTAGGGAAGAAGAGTGACAAGCTGTCTGGGTTAGCCCCATTAGAGAATTTGAAAATCTATTCCTGGAGTGTACCCTTTACCTCAGATAAAAAGTGCGAGCCTGATTGAGAAAAGTTCTAAATAAGAGATCATAAGCTTTAATCTGACCCTGCTTATTTAGGAACGAGAGGTTTTCCTTTGTAGTATCACCAATGTGCACCCTAACACAGTATTATCAGGCTCTGTTGTGGCAGCAAAGGAGGGAGAGCCAGAATGTTTTTATGAGTGGTATTTTCTCTAGCTATTGCTCTTTTTTTTTATTATTTTAGTACCTTTTAAAATTACTTTGATTCTCTGACCCCAGTTTCCAGGGGACACATGTTAGGTTAAGAGGAATGTGGAAAGTGAGTTATCTTTCATTAAAGCTTAGAAAAATGTTAGCACTTTCATAGCGCATTAAGTTTGAAAGGAACCATAAATTGATAAATTCAAACTTCACTTAGAGACATTTTTTTAAACCCGTACCTTCTTAGAATCAATACTATATATTGGTTCCAGGGCAGAAGAGCAAGAAGGACTTAGGCAGTTGGATTGACTTGTCCAGGATCACACAACTATAAAGTGAGACTATATTTGAATCCAGGACCTCTTGCCTCCAGGCCTGATTCTCTATCCACTTAGATGCCCCCCAAACTTCACTTTTGATAGCTCTAGCAGTAGGGCTTTACTTGGTAGTTTTTTAGTCATTACAGTTCAAATAGTTCAAGAACCAACATTTTAGTTTAGTCAACCTATATTTATTAAGTACCTATTATTTGCAATGCACTATACTAGATCCTCTTCTACTGGCAATGAGTCAGCAAACATCTATTAAGTAATTAGGAAAATAGACAAGGGACCAAAATGAAACAGTCCTTACCTTCAAGGTCTACAGGGAGAGATGAGATATATATATATAATCTGTAAATATGTGCAAAGTAAATACAAGGTTGGGGGGTACATAGAATGCACTGTCATTCAGGGGGTCAGGAAAACCTCATCAGGAGAGATAACACTTGAGATGAGCTTTAAAGGAAAAGATTTTAAGAGGTTTGATATTAAAGATTTATTATTAATTCAACATCCTCATAACTCTTGTTGAAGAGAGGATATGCTATGGGAGGAAGAGGAAAGCACAGTCCATGCAGAGGTGTTTTGAGCTGGGAGGTGGAACAATGAGGGTGAAGAGGCTGATTTGCCTAGACCAGAGGGTACACGACAGGAAGTGATATATGTAATAAGGTAAAGAAGGTGGGCCAGTGCCAAGTTCTAAAGGGCTCTGCATGCCAAACTGGAGTTTGTATTTGACCCTAGAGGTAATGGGGAGCTTTATAATAGAGTTTGAATAGGGAGGTGACACAGTTGGACCTGGATTTTAGGAAAATCATGTTGATAGGAATGGAGAATGAATTGGAGAGGGATTTGAAGAATAGAGACCAATTATGATCAATGAATGAATGAAAATGAAAGGAAAAATGTTTATTTGGTGTTTACTATGAGAAATTATTACTATAATAGTAAACAATCACTCTTGTCCAAGTGAGAGGTAAAGAGGATCTGTTCTTGGAATGATGGTTTTGCAATTAGAGGGAGACAATAAAAGAGATGCAGGAGCTGTGGTAGAGGTAGAAATGACAAATCTGGGCAGCTGACACTGGGACATGAATGCAAGAGGGTTACAAGAATATCCAGGAGAAGGTCAATGGTGTTGAGTTAAAGGAAAGTAAAAGATTCTTAGTAACCTTTGAGAAGAGTTTTGGTAGAGTGGTGGGACCTAGAAGCCAGGCTTGAGAGGGAACAGAGAGTTGAGGCAGTCACGGCAGGCTGTTCTTAATGCTGAGCAGTAGTAGGGAGAACAGGAATAGACTAATAGTATGATAACAGGGTGTCAAATGAATGGGTTTTGTTTTTTTTTAAGGGAAAAGGAGGACTAAGTTAGACAAGAGTGGTGGTGGACAATGGAGAAAGAGCCATTAAGGAAGAAGAGAGGGAATGCTGGATGGGGCAGGTTTCAGGAAAAGTGAAAGAAGGTCTGTGATCAAGGGTACAAGGGAAAGGTTTAGCTTTGGCAAAAAGAGAAGGCATTGTATCCTGTGAACCTAGGGCAAAGAGATAATGATGTAGTAGAAAGGTTTTCAGACAAGCAGTTATAGAGATCAAAAATACCAAGAGAGATGACTTTGATGATCCCAGGAGGGAGGTTGGGAGGCATGTTAGGGGTGTGAGGAAAAATGAGAATTTTTTCTACAAGTAGTCTGATGATCAATTAGAGAAGAATAAATGAGTTGTGCTGCAGCACTGAGAGTTGAGTTGAGATTAGGTCTCAGAACCAATCACTATGGTTTTGTTACTGCTTCCTTCACCACTGCCTTCAGGTATGGAAGACAGATGACTGGGAGTTGAAGAGGATTGGCAGGGCTTTAATGGGACAGGAGGAAAGGGAGGAAAGGGATTTAAAAGTAAAAGTAGTTCTTTGTTAAATTTGATAATAATATAAAAATAATTTTTATTTTATATATATATATATATAATAAAAAAAATAAAGGGTGTAGTAATAAGAAAGTGCCAGGCAAGAAGAGGAATGATGAACTAGGAGAAGAAGGGGTAGAGGGAGAGTGTTAACAGGACAGTATTTTCTGAAGAGTGCCAGAGAGAAAACAGGAGTTTATGATCAGAGAAGGGAATTTCAGACTTCAGAATCATGGTAGTAATGAGGTCTAAGAAGGAGGGAAGAAAACTCCCAACTCTTTATTGATTCTGTGCCTTTACTTATTAAACTCTTTTCCTGCTTCAAAAGAAGGCCAGTTTAAATGTTACCCACTCCAGGGAAACGTCCCTGATTTTTTTTCCCTCCACATCCCCTGGACTTCACATAATACTTTGTTGAACCCAGTTGTGATTCTTATTAATTGTATGTATTTTATATACCTCTTCCTTAAATGATATGCTTCATAACATCAGGTATTGTGTTTTATATACATTTTCTGTCTTATACAAGTTGGCATTAACAAATAACTATTTGGTTTAAGTCAATTGAAGTCTGTCTGGACTCTTTCTCCCCTGTAGGAGTACATTCTCAAATGATTGGTTGTGTTTGCAGCTGCTCAGACCTCTAAGTAATGAATTTTCACTTTTTCTACCCTGAGCCTCAACCATTCACTTATTTTCCCTTTGGCGTGGTCTCTATTTTAGGGCAACCTTCGTCCAGAGGAGGCTCTTCAGACGCTTACTATCTACGAAGGAAAGTTTGGAAGGCTGAAGGATGATCGTGAGAAATGTGCAAAGGCCAAAGAAGCTCTGGAGCTCACAGATACAGGCCTTCTCAGTGGCAGTGAGGAACGTGTACAGGTAGAAACTGTGTATGATTTATCAGCATACATCATGGAGAGATTTTTATTTTCTGTCCTTTAAATGGAATTGCTTCATTCTTAATAGGTAGCTTTGGAAGAGTTACAAGATCTCAAAGGAGTTTGGTCTGAACTTTCTAAAATCTGGGAGCAAATTGATCAAATGAAGGAGCAACCATGGGTTTCAGTACAACCTCGAAAGGTATGTTGCCTTTAACTGTGTATTTCTGGGTAGTTGGGTACAGCTAATTCAGCCTTAGACCATCTAAGGCAGCGGTTCTCAACTTCTCAATTTGTAGCAATGAGAATACATAATGCATATCAGGTATTTACATTCCGAATCATAACTGTAGCAAAATTACAGTTTTGAAGTAGCCACCAAAATAATTTTTTGGTTTGGGGTCATCGCAACATGAGGAACTGTATTTCGGGGTCACGACATTAGAAAGGTTGAGAACCACTGCTCTAAGGACTTTGCAAAGAATGATACTGAATGTTAAGAGAATGGAATTTATATTCTTTAGATCAGGTTTGGCCATTTAGATGCCTGTTATATCTCATTGAAAACTTAGAATTCAGTAATAACTGTAAAAATTCTAGAGAAAATCACGTCACCACAAACTACATAAAGGAGGCTATTGGTTAGCCAACTAAATAGCAACTTGCCTTTTTTTTCTATCAGCTTCGGCAAAATTTAGATGTTCTCTTGAACCAGCTGAAAAACTTCCCTGCCCGTTTACGGCAGTATGCCTCTTATGAATTTGTTCAAAGGCTCCTGAAGGGCTACATGAAAGTAAGTGACTCCATAATTTTCTCACTTAATGGTAAATTGTGTTAGAAACATGTTGTTCATTGGTCAATGTGCTTTATTGTCACCGTAGATAAACATGTTGGTGATTGAACTGAAATCTGAGGCACTTAAAGATCGCCATTGGAAGCAATTGATGAAGAGACTTCATGTTAATTGGGTTGTTTCTGAGCTAACCCTTGGCCAGATCTGGGATGTTGACCTGCAGAAAAATGAAGCAGTTGTCAAAGATGTACTACTTGTAGCACAAGGGGAAATGGCTTTGGAAGAATTTTTGAAACAGGTAAATATTAAAACTTGAGGGCTTCTGTTCTTTCTAATGATAAGATGGTGTCATGATAAAGACTTGGAGCCAGAAGTCCTGGATTTGAAATTTGGCCTCCTATCTGGTGGGGATATGTAACCATAGGCAAATTGCAATCTCTCTGAACCCATTTCCTCATCTGTGATATAGGGGAACATTTGCACTAACTGTCTTACAAAGCTGCTAGAATTAAATGAGGTAATTATATACAATGTTTTGTAAGACACAAAACACTATCAAATATCACATTATGCTTCTGGCAATTGAGTGATGGTGAATTATAAGCAGAGCTAGAAAATATTTAATACTCAATAAATACATCCTGTGAAAAATAACGTGATTTCAATAGTTTCTAACAGATGACATCAAACAATTATATTTTGTTTAGTCTTCATAACTCTTAGTACCCAGGATACTGAATGTTCAAATACTGACAAACCTTTCTTCCCTAAATTTAGATTAGAGAAGTATGGAATACCTATGAATTAGATTTGGTTAACTATCAGAATAAGTGTCGCCTGATTCGTGGTTGGGATGACCTCTTCAATAAAGTCAAAGAACACATCAACAGTGTCTCTGCCATGAAATTATCTCCATATTATAAGGTATCTTATAATTGTGTCTAAATTATATAATTTCACTATTCTTTGCATTTATTAAAAAGGAATTTCATTATGTATGTCAGCCCAATGTGGCATATGTTCTTGGGGATGTGCAAACACAACTTTTTCATGTTGTAATAACTAAAATTATGAGGCTGGTAGTAGCTTAATAACTTTATTAACTCAAAGTAGTAGTAGTAGTAGTAGTAGTAGTAGTAGTAGAAGTAGTAGTAGAACTAGTAGTAGAAGTAGAAGTAGAAGTAGAAGTAGAAGTAGTAGAAGAGAGAGATAGGTAGAGGTAAAAAGATACTTAGCTTTCTAATCTCTGGTTGCCATTTATGGACCTCTAGCTGAACAATGGTCCCCTCACTTCTCCACGAGGATGCCAGGCCCTAAAGACCTTCTGGTCTTCACTTATAAGCTCTTTTCTCCACACACTCTCACACATCACATCTAAGGAACCAACCATAATTTCTATATTTGCTTGGTCCACCCAGGGGACAGCTTCCTGTCTCTTTGGTTCCTTGGTTCTTTACCTTCCTTTCTCTGAGGGCTTATCTATACCTGAATTTACTCAGTGGTCTTTGACCTCCAGGTCTCTGAGAGATGACACTAAAAAGGCAATACTGAAAAGAGAGAAATTTGCTTCTGACAATGACATTCAACTAAGAAAAATAGAAGTGATGTGCTATAGTAAGAAGACTGAAATTGCTTCAGTGTACTTATTTTTGTGTCATATTTTCCTTTTTGTAAAATATGTTTTTACACATTTGTTACAAGGATCCAAATGAAAGTTTGAACTGTAACTTTTTTTTTGCAAAGCCTAAGCAAAACAAAATAGGAATTAAAGTTATATTCTTATGAAAAAAAATTATTAAATTCAAATCTAGAGTAATGAATGAGTGTACCTTTTAACATTTTATTTTTTTTTCCATTTGAATTGTCTCTCCTCGAACAATTTTCAAAATCTTCTGTTTTGTGAATGAGATGCTTCATATATTTTCCTCAATTTTTTCATTCTTTTGGTTTTGTTTTATAGTGTCCTGTTGCCTTGTGAGGTCCCTTAATTCTAGTTGTTGTATTCTGGTTCTTAAAGACTGGATTTCATCCCTGGCTTTTTGGTCATCCTCCTTCTGGACTGATTTTTTTTGGAGGTCTTCTTTCATTCTCTTTACCTCATCTCTCATCTCCTTTGCTTCATCTTTCATCTCCTGTGCCTCATTTTCAATCTGATTGATTTTGGCTTTTAAGACACTATTTTCTATTTCCAGATGACTTATCTTAGTTTTTAAATTCTTTTCCCAATTGTCTTCAGCCTCTCTTAATTGTGTTTTGAATTGCATTTTGAGTTCTTCCAAAGCCTGTATCAAATTTGCTGGGATTTCTGTTTTATTGCTTGCCTCCTCCTGTGTAATGTTTGTTTTTGGTTTGTTGCCCGTTCAGAAGCTGTCGATTGTAATTTCTTCTTTTTCTGTTGTTTGCTCATATTTACCCCTTCTTTGCTCCCTGTATTTGTCTGTGCTCTTGCTCCTCTCATTTTTTTGGTTTTGGGGCTTTCTGTTAGTCTCCCCTCTTGGAGCTTTGTCAGATCTCTCAGTGCAGTCTGGGGAGGAGTGTTGGAGTTTGAGCTTCCCTGTCCTCTGGAGGCTTTTGATTGGATTAAAGTCCAGCAGTCAGTGAGTGAGGGGTGTTGGAATTTGGGCTTCCCTGAGTTCTGAAGACTTTTGATGGGATTAAGTTCAGCTGGATTGGGCTGGATGTGCTCTGAGGCCTAAACCTCCTGGAAGGCTGGAGCAATATGGAGGGTCTCAACTCTTCTGACCAGGCTGCCAGCTCTTTGCTCCCTCTCCAGCTCCTTCCCTGCTGCCTGTGTTCAACGCTCTGAGTCTGGCACAGCTCTGCCCCCAAGGTACACCCTCCAGACCAGCACCTTTGCCTGCCCAGATGTTCCTGCTGCCGCTGGAGGCTTAGCACTCTAGGTGGGGGGGAGGGGTCCTGGGACCTTCCTTCTGCCTTCCACTTAAACCTGAGAGTTCTTGGATTCTGGCTTTTAGGGGGGGCATACCTTTTGAAATTAGTCTAGCAGGAGGGTTCCTTGGCTCTGTCTTGTTGTTAGGTTTGATTTTCAGTCCCCTAGGAGCATTCAGTTTGTGATTGGTAAGGAAGGGTTTTCAGAGATCTGAACTATTGCTGCTTCTAAGCCGCCATCTTCGAACTCAGGTCTTTTAACACTTTAAAATGAGTTCTAAGTTACCATGTAACTATTAGAGAGGCTGTTAGATGTGAATATAGATGAAATTCTAAAGGTTAGCAATTAATTCCTGCTACATTTTTACAACCAGGTTTTTGAAGAGGATGCTTTGAGCTGGGAAGACAAACTCAATCGGATTATGGCTCTCTTTGATGTGTGGATTGATGTTCAGAGACGGTGGGTCTACCTTGAAGGCATCTTTACAGGCAGTGCTGATATAAAGCACCTTTTGCCAGTGGAAACCCAAAGATTCCAAAGGTAGGTTTTGAAATCATTAATCTCCAATGAGAGTCAAAAGAAATAGTTATTCTTGACTACACTTTAAACTTTTAAAATTAAAAACCTAATTCATATTTTCATTCCATTTTTAGCATCAGTACAGAGTTTTTGGCACTAATGAAAAAGGTATCAAAATCCCCCCTTGTTATGGATGTTCTGAATATCCAGGGTGTGCAGAGGTCTTTGGAGAGGCTGGCAGACTTGCTTGGAAAGATCCAAAAAGCATTAGGAGAATACCTGGAAAGAGAGCGATCATCCTTCCCAAGGTATTTCATTTTTGACAAGTTTTGAAATATAGTTTAATTTCAGCTATGTATTGTCTTCTATTGATAGTCATCTGTTGAGTTTGTTTACCATTTTCTGTACCATTTATTTGTTCTATTTAATCTGCTAATTAAGTGCAGCTAAATCTGCTGATAATTCCCAGTTGCAAAATAATAACTAATAACTCCAGATTTTCCTCTCAACTTCATTAACCTTTTTTAAAAATTTTATTAGAAAAAAATTTTTTAAACCCTTACCTTCTGTCTTAGAATTGGTTCCAAGGCAGAAGAGTGGGAAGGGCTAGGCAATGGGGGTTAAGTGACTTGCCCAAGGTCACACAGCTTAGGAAGTGTCAGCCAGATTTAAACCTAGGACCTCCCATCTCTAGGCCTGGCTCTCAATCCACTTAGCTACCCAGCTTCCCCCTTCGTTAAACTCTTGGGCAGCTAGTTTAATAGAATATCATGGAAACAGTCCAGTGAAATGCAGTGTCAGGAAACCTGGGCTCAATACTGACCTTTTGGCTCTGCTTTGACCATACTCACATCATTTAAATTTCTGAGCCTGTTTTTCCATTTATAAAATGGGATTAATACTTCCAGTGTCTGAGTTAGGATAGTCTCCCCCTTTGGGAGGGAGGAGACTCAGAGGTTTTTTGTACAGGAAACTCTACTAATGCAGTCTGTAACTCATGGTCTTAGTTGTGTAGAGCAAAGGTGTCAAACTTGCCATTAGCAAAAGCCAGAACCAGATTAAAATGTGAATAAGAAATGTTTAAAAAATGAAAATACAATAGAACATTGTTGGTGTGCAGCTAGTAGGAGTTTATTTCAATTTGAGTTTCACTCTATTGACCTATATCACTTAGATAAGAAGATAACTTGAACCCAAGTCTCTCTGGCTCTGAGGCCAGCTCTCTATATACTATGCATCTGAATTCAAGTTGTATTAATTAATAAATACAAAAAGATGGGGTGGGCTACAGCTTATTCTTCTAGGTCTTGAGGAAGCTAATTCCTCCAATAAGAGGTAGCCTTCAACCTCAGGCTAAAGTCTTTTCTTCAAGGAGTCAGAGAATACAGCCAGTTCCATGGGAGATATCCTTTTCCAACAAAGGCCCACACCTTCTTATCAGGTTGCTTTGCTTTTTATCACTTTGACTGGGAACCAGTTGAACAGGTGCTCTGATCGTCTCTAGTCTTACGTTTTTCCCAATTAAATATTTGTTGTCTCAGAAAATCAAACTACGGTGCTTTCTGGCACGTTGGTATGTATCACTTATTCTTGATGGTTCTTGGAAGGCTGAAGCATTATTCTCTTGATTGCCTTGCACTAAAGACTCTCAGCAAGGACCAAATGCCATATTTTTTATTAGACTCCTTAGTGCCATGTACTTAATTGTACAGCATCCCAGTGAAGACTATGCAAAACAGTCCTTAGACTCTCCCCAAATTGAGTCTCGTGATGGTATATTGGTGGGCCTAGAGATAACATTCACCTCCAAATACATTCAACAGATATTTTACAATGTTCTCATAGGTTACCACTTTCCTTGTGCCTATAAGGCCTATTCTAACCCCTCCCAGAATAGGAGAGAACAAAATTTAAAATATAACAGACATCTAACAATGCCAAAAAATAGAAGGCAAAGGGAAAAATAAAATCTTTCCCTTTAGAGGTCTGGGCCAGATATGCTTTCAAGTCTTTCAAGGCTCTTCCAATTTGGGGCATGGGCTCCATCTGACATATGGCTCAGTGGATTAAGAGCCAGGCCTAGAGATGGGAGGTCCTGGGTTCCAATGTGGACTCCGACACTTCCCAGCTGTGTGACCCTGGGCTAGTCACTTAACTCCCATTGCCTAGCCCTTACCACTTTTCTGCCTTGGAACCAATACACAGTATTGATTCTTAAGTCAGAAGATAAGGGTTTAAAAAAAGAAGAAGTTATTGTCAAGTGAGAACTGTCTTGGAAGAAAATTTCTCTACTGGGTCCTTACAAGATAGAAAGCAACCCATAAATTTCTTCATTGGATCCTTGCAACAAATAGAAACAACTATATGGAGATCTAGTTTTACCCCAAGCTAAGAGAAAGTAGGCAACCCCCTCCCCTCTTAAAAAAGAAAATCCCACAAACTGAGATGAGCCTCAAAAATATTAGGATTCCTGAGTAGGAATTTAGCATTTGGGTTCTGTTGTAAACCAACTCCTGATATTCTGAATAAATCACCAAGATATCACCCCTGAACCAGGCTACCTACTCACAAAAGACTGGGCTCAGACCAATTTGATCCTGAGGAAGTGAATCCCCAAGGGATTAGTTTTCCTCTGATTTTATGCCCATTTCAGGATAAAACTTCAAAAAAAATCTTTAACAAAGTTTTGTTTTGTTCAAGTCAGGGACTACCCTAAGAGCAGAGAGCAGAGATCCCGCCAACAAAGGAACTCAATGTGTGCAGTATAGGCATTGGATAATGAATGAGATAGCTTTTTATTTTATGCCTAGCTTATTAGCCTTGATAAAGTAAAAGAAACATTAGATGGCTTTGATATCATGAGTAGCAATTATACATTTCTTTTTTCTTTTTATGTATTAGCAATAATTGAATAGCATTAATGAATTTTCTGGTGTGGGAAAATATTTTAACTTCAATTAAAATTAAGAAATTAGGTTTGCATTTTTAATTTTAATGGCTGCAAAAGACCAGCCAAGAAGATATCTATCTTAAAAATAGGAAAGGTTGAACAGAAAGAACATTTTTCTTTGTGTTAATATCAGCATTCTGTTGAAGATTAATATCATATTGCTATGGTAGTGTGGCAAGATAGACTTTAAATATATCTCAGTCTCTCTGAAGATACTTAAAAAAGAAGCTCATACTATATCTCCCTGCATAGTTTAGTCACTTACCTGCCTGAGGCAAGATGGTCGGTGGGGGAAGGGGGAGGAAGGGGAGAGCAAGCTGGACCAGACAATCTCTAGAAACCCCTTTCTGCTTTGAGAGTCAGTTGGTGTGTTCCCAGGGTAGAAACTTACTTAGTTTAATTTTTAAATTGTCTTATTAATCTCTTCTGTCTTTATAACTGTCATTCCTAGATATATATGTACATATTCTTTCCCCTTCCCTCCCCCCACCCATTCCTAGAATTGAACCCTTCCTTGTAGCAAAGAAACAAAAAAGCAGTTAAGCTACAGCAACTGATACAGTGACTGCTTCTGACCAGAATTCTGTTATTGTGGGCTTACTTATTTCAATGGGACCCTCGGTCCATGGAAAAATACAGCCAACGGGAGACCCTAAGTAAAAAGCTACACAGCAACTTAGAGATAACGTTATCTTTTAAAGCTCATTTTAAAAGTTTAATCATTGTTTAATTTTCCTGATTTTAAAAATAAGTAAAGGGGAAAGTGCTGGTGGGGTGGGGGAATAGGAATGAGGTGGACAGAGGAGAGGCCCACCTTTCTAGCTTCAGGGCTCTTTAGTTCCTACCAAAGTAGTTCTGTCTTTTCTTGAGAAGGATAATCTGTGCTGAGTAGCCTTATAGTCTTAGCACTCAGTGTGCTCAATAATCCTCCCCACTTGGTACCCATCCCAACTCCAGGCAGCCTAGGCTTCTCTCTTGTGATATCTAAAAGAGTTCTTGAAGTTAAATGGATGACCTGACATTCTGAAATCTAAATTCCTCTTACTCAAGGAACACTTCCATATGTATATATTTATTACTCTTAATGTCAGGAATAGAATTAGTCAATCACTCCATTTTTACTTATTTAAAATTTTGTTTTTAGATCACCTTTTATTTCTCAATGTTGTCTCTTATAATAAAAATGGGAGAGAAGGAGAGAGATTACACTGCTTAATTTCAGAAAACTTGACAGCAATCTAAAGAAATTTAGCCTGGGCTATATCTTGTTTCTGGATTGAGATTCAGTACTTATGGATTAATCTTTCGGGATAATATGCCATAAATTGAGTCTCTGTGTATTTACACTTCAGTAGCTTACAATAAGTACTTTGTCTTTACTAGATTCTACTTTGTTGGTGATGAAGATTTGCTTGAGATAATTGGAAATAGCAAGAATGTGGCCAAATTGCAGAAACACTTCAAAAAAATGTTTGCTGGAGTTTCCAGCATCATTTTAAATGAGGATAACTCTATTGTCTTGGGAATTTCATCACGTGAAGGAGAAGAGGTATCTAGAAGTTGAGTTTTGTGGGATGGGAAATAACATTTCAAATTTCACTGAGTCTCAGTTCTTAAATTTTATTATTTCAGGTCATGTTTAAAACTCCTGTGTCAATCACAGAACATCCTAAAATAAATGAATGGCTCACCCTGGTGGAAAAAGAAATGAGAGTCACCCTAGCTAAACTTCTTGCTGAGTCTGTTACAGAAGTAGAAATCTTTGGCAAGGCAACTTCAATTGATCCTAATACCTATATTACTTGGATTGACAAATACCAGGTAACTTGAATTACAAATATGTTAAAATATGTTATATCTAAGGAGAGCTTTATTTACTGGTTTTGAAAACTTACCCTCTACAATCAATTGTTTTTCAGGCCCAGCTTGTCGTTTTGTCAGCCCAGATAGCTTGGTCTGAAAATGTAGAATCTGCGCTGACCACCATTGGTGGTGGGGGTGGCGATTCAGTGTCTCCTCTGCAGTCTGTGCTGACCAATGTTGAGGTCACATTGAATGTTCTGGCAGACTCAGTGTTGATGGAACAACCCCCATTACGAAGAAGGAAATTGGAGCATTTGGTGAGTGTTTGACATGATAGGCTATACATTTGAAGTCCTGATTATAAAGAAACCAAACCTGTAAAGTGCTTGTAATAAATGTTAGTGGGTCCTATAGAAGGAAAGCTTATAGGCCATGTATAGTAAAAACTGAAGGCTGGGCTAGGTGAGGGATTCTCTGTTGGAGGCGTATGTGAATCCTGGGAAGTGCCCTGTAGATCTTGTAAGGTCAGCTTAAATATCATCTCCTCTATCAAGCCTTGTCTAATTATCCTGGTTATTGGTAACTCTCCTGTAGACCTCACATAGCACTTTTCCTTAGCAAGTCAATCTACTCATTTTTCCATTTTTATTATGGTTAAGTGTCTTATATACCGAGTCACTAAGTTCTTAGAATTTTAATGAATGTTTAATGAATGAAGGATTTTTTAGCTACTCATTTTTTTTTAAGCTTTCTGTCTTAGAATTAATATTAGGTATTAGTTCCTAGGCAGAAGAGTGGTAAAGGTGAGGTAATCAGGGTCAAATGACTTGCCCAGAGCCACATAACTAGGAAGTGTCTGAAACCAGGTCTGAACTCAGGACCTCTTGTCTCTATGCCTGGCTTTCTATTCACTGAACTTCCTAGCTGCCCTTTGGCTACTCTTAATGTGATCCTCCCAAGAAAGTGATTACAATGGTGTTTTGAGTCTGAGAAATTGTAGGGAAAGGTTTCTTTAGCAGAAGAAGCAAAAGAGTGTGTATGCTTAGACACTCACTTGCCTGTCTCAGATAGAGGATGGACTTATAGCATATTTACCAGAACTAAAAGTTAAATTGTAAGATGTAGCCCTCTTAATAGAGGATGACTATTTTGCATATCTAATAGAAAATTCTTAAAAATAATGATAATAATAGCTATCATTATATAGCACTTCAAGCTTTAAAAAATGTTGGGGGGAAGCTGAGTGGTTCAGGGGGTTGAGAGCCAGCCCTAGAGATGGGAGGTCCTGGGTTCAAATCTGGCCTCAGATACTTCCTAGCTATGTGACCTTGGGCAAGTCACTTAACCCCCATTGCCTAGCCTTTACCACTCTTCTGCCTTGGAACACCAATACACAGTATTGATTCTAAGACAGAAGGTACGTTTAAAAAAAAAAGATTTGCAAAATGCTTTACAAATATTTTTATTTTATCTTCACAAGAACCCTGGAAATAGGTACTGTTAATATTATCATCATTTTACAGATGAAGAAATTGAGGTAAATAGAGATAAAGTGACTTGCCCAGGGTCACATAGCTAATTAAATGTGAATTCAGATTTGAATTTAAGTCTTCCTAACTACAAGTCTAGTACCACCTACCTGTTATAAAAATTTAGTAATATACAACAGTGCATATTGAAATAGTTTACAAAAGCCTTTGAAATAGTAGTTAAATTTAGATCTTAACAGCCCCCCCAAAAATATAAAGAACACCTTGCATTGCTCTAGTCTTTGACAAATTGTTTTCTTACTCTACTCTCTATCTTTAGATTACAGAGTTAGTTCACCAGAGAGATGTTACAAGGTCTCTACTGAAAAGCAAGATTGACAACTCTAAATCTTTTGAATGGCTTAGTCAGATGAGATTCTACTTTGATCCTAAGCAAACCGATGTGTTGCAACAGCTGTCCATTCAAATGGCTAATGCCAAGTTTAACTATGGCTTCGAGTATCTTGGTGTTCAAGATAAATTGGTACAAACTCCACTTACAGACCGCTGCTATTTGACAATGACACAAGCCTTAGAGGCAAGACTTGGAGGATCTCCATTTGGTGAGTTATTACAAACGTGTATCATTATTCTAATCAGGAATTCGCCCTTATGTAGCATTTCAAAGGTCACAAAGCACTTTTCATATAGACTTCTGCTACCCACAGTTTTCAGATAAGAAAACAGGGAAGTGACTTGCCTACAGCCACCCAGCTATTGAAGCTGACACTCATGCTCCAGTCTCCTGGAGTCCACATGCAGCATCATTCTCTTGGGCAAAAGTATTTCAGCATTTCATGAAAGCCAGTGAAGGTACCACAGTAGTAGTCTGTATTGAAGCCCTAACCACGCCTCTCTTCAAATCTTAGGTCCTGCTGGCACTGGTAAAACAGAATCTGTCAAAGCTCTTGGACATCAGCTCGGGCGCTTTGTTCTTGTTTTTAACTGTGATGAAACATTTGATTTCCAGGTAAAAGAGATTTTTGTTATCTGATATAACTACAATTAGATGTCTATAGAGTATCAGTTGGTAGAGTTCATGCTAGCAGAATATGCTAAGACCTGATTTTGTGATGAACTCAGGATGTGCCTGCTGCATGTTGCACTTTGAGTCATTAGGCATAATTTTAGAAATTATGGACAGTTTGATGAAAGTGACATGCCTACTTGGTGTTGGCTCTGAGATTTTCCTAGCACGGGCTCCTTTCATCTTAAGAAATGCCCCATTGCTGCTTTGCCAACATAACTCTAGAAACACCTTGAAGTTAGTCAGGGTGACTCCTTTTGTCTTATATCCTTAGCACCCAGGGCTTTGCCCAGAGCAGGTGCTAAATAAATACTTTGGGTACTGGATAATCATAGAGCTCAGGAATTCCATTGATTCCCATTTAAGAAAGGCTAATAATCAGCTATAGCTTTAAGCATATCAAGGATTTAGAATAAACCTTTTTTTTTTAATTTATGCAGTTTTAGAAGACATTTTCAATGTTAAGTGAAGAAATGTTTGCATAGCATTGGGTTGAATTTTATTAGGTAGTAGTGGATTCTGGGAAAGGGGGGAGAATCCAGGAATATGTACATCTAAAAACCAATCAGTTTTGCTAATCCAGTGATTCTTTCCATTTTTAGGCAATGGGGCGAATCTTTGTGGGACTTTGCCAAGTTGGTGCTTGGGGCTGCTTTGATGAGTTCAACAGACTAGAGGAGCGGATGCTCTCTGCTGTGTCCCAGCAGGTTCAGTGCATTCAGGAGGCCCTGCGAGAACATTCTAATCCAAACTATGATAAGAGTAAGACCTTGTTATTAGTCAAATTCCTTCTTCCCTTAAGTAATGTAAATATAAAATAAATACTTATATGTTTATATACATATACATGTCTACATACAGGGAAAGGTTTTTTGTAATAATTTAACCTTTCAGCAATTGTTTTTGACCATCAGTGTGAAGATCATTTATAGCTCAGTGATGCAGTCAGGCTCTGTTGAGGAGAGTAAGAATATGCCTCCTAACAGTAAAGGGCCCTTGATCTTGCATTCTGGGTTCTTGTATATCTGTTTTTTGGCTCTTAACCACTCTCTGTGTGTTTGTGTGAAAGTCAAACCCATCTTTTCTGTTTTTTAATCTTTCAAAAATGATATATTTTGTTTTTACATCACCTCCACTTTTTAATCTCTCCTTCCTTCATTCCCCTACACAGTGAGCCATCTCTTCTAATAGCAAAGATTGAAAGAGGAAAAATGTTTAGCAAAATGAGTCAACACATCAACTCTGTATTACATATGCAGTATACTGAGAAATTCATAAGAATGTGTTAAGTAAAATTAGAGGAAGGGAAGGAAGGGCCATGGAATTTGGCAGTTACGAAATCAACTTTGGAGAGATCACTTTCAGTTGAAGGATGAAGTCAGAATTGAGATCGCAAGGAGATGAGAAGTAGACAGTTTTTTTTAGGAGTTGGGTTGTGAATGGAATGCAAGAGGAGATGATCATTTGAAAGAATAGTAAGGTTGAGAAAAGGTTTTTATTTTCTTTTTCTTGAAGATAAGGAAGACTTGTGTATGTTTGTAAGCAGGAGAGAATGAACCAGTAGATAGGGAGAAACTGAAGGTTATGGGAAAAGAAGGGATACCATTAGAATTATCTCATTCCTTCTGTTTGAAATTTAACTTTTCCTCATGGATTTCATACTTTGCATTTAAGAAAAAACTGAAGAAAAGTCCTTTTTCTATGTTACATTTTAGCTTCTGCACCTATTACTTGTGAATTGTTGAACAAACAAGTCAAAGTGAGCCCTGATATGGCTATCTTCATCACCATGAATCCTGGCTATGCAGGCAGATCAAACCTCCCAGACAATTTGAAGAAGTTATTCCGAAGCTTAGCAATGACAAAGCCAGATCGCCAATTGATTGCCCAGGTCATGTTGTATTCTCAGGGCTTTCGAACTGCTGAAGTACTTGCCAACAAGATTGTGCCATTTTTTAAGTGAGTAACAGTTATTCACAATCAAATTTATTATTAAAAAGTTTTTTAAAACATATTCAACTTAAACATTTTTATTTGTAATCATGTCTGGCATGTGTTTTTAACTCAGTGCTTAAAATAGTCTATTTAGTTAAAGAGAATTTTTTTTTCTTTCCATTTTTTAGACTATGTGATGAACAGCTCTCTTCTCAAAGTCATTATGATTTTGGTCTTCGAGCTTTGAAGAGTGTGTTGGTAAGTGCAGGAAATGTGAAGAGAGAGAGAATTCAGAAGATAAAAAGGGAAAAGGAAGAACGTGGTGAAGTAGTTGATGAAGGGGAAATTGCTGAAAATCTACCAGAGCAAGAGGTTTGTTTATATAACTCCTATTTGGATACTGACTTAATATAATTTAAGAATTTGTCTTGACTTATATGGTGTGTGCTCAGAGTTGTTATCTCAGCCTTTTATCTTTTTGTTTCTTTTCATAATTTCACACTCTTCAAGTATTTTTCTCTAGCCTCAGCTTTCCTTATTAAACTCTATACTCCTCTCAAATAGCCTGTTCTACACTTCTGTCTGGATGTCTGTAGCTCCAACACCTCCAAAATGGAATTCTTTTGTTTTCTCTACTAAACTGAAAAACTATTCATTATGACCCCACTCTTTCTGTTAATGACACCATCATCTTTGCCATCACTGTCAAGTTAAAAACTCAGTTATGTTGGATTCTTTCCTTCATCACTTTTTTTTAACCCATACTTTCTGTCTTAAATCAGTACTGTATATTGGTTTCAAGGCAAAAGGGTGGTAAGGGCTAAGCAATAGGAGTTAAGTGACTTACCCAAGGTTACACAGGTAGGAAGTATCCGAGGCAGGATTTGAACCCAGGACCCACCTCTGTGCCTGGTTTTCAATCCACTTATCCACCTAGCTGCCCCCTCCTTTGTCACTTCTAATCAGTATTGCCATTAGCTATGTCCCATCGGTCCATCTTTTCTCCATTCTTAATATTACCACCCTTGTTCAGGCCCTCATCATCATAATAGTAATAATAACAACTGATGCTTATATAACACTTTAAGGTTTGCAAGGCACTTTGTAGTCTCATTTAATCCTCAGAACTACCCTGTCAGGTTCCAATATTGTCCTTATTTTAATTTATCTCATTATATCTTGCTTGTACCCTTGTAGTAGTTTCTTGTCTGTTGTTCCTGCTTGTCTCTTTCCCTGTTTTTTTCCAAGTTACTTTTCCCTAGTTATAGCTTTGATTGTCCTCATACTACTAAAAAACCAGAAGTGGTTCCTTATTATCTGAAGGTTAAAGTCCAGTCTCTTTTACCTGGCATTCAACACCCTCAGTGATTTTGATCCTAGCTCAGGAGTCCCAGCTTTCTCTTATACAACTCACCTTTATTTTCAAACTAGCCTGGGGTCCATATAAATAGCATTTACCCTCATCCTAATCCAGAGTTGCTCTTCTGTTTCTAACCACAGATTAAAGTCTAGCTCTTTTCATCGAGCCTTGATGTACAACCTCCAATTTAAGCTTTATTTATTGAATTGACTGAATGTGAATGGCCCACATTTTCCTTTTATTGTCTGTATTATTTTAAGAGATTTATATGTAGGTTTCCCTGCCTCCAGTCTCTTTTCCCTTTCAGTTCTCTCTTCAACATTTACAAAAGATTACTTTTTATAAAGCACAGTTCCAATCCTCTACTCAGTTTAAAAAACCTCCAGTCTAGCTTTAGTGACTCCCCAGTGCCTGCTGAATAAAGTACAAACTCCTTAGACCAGAAATAAATGTTATATCTGGCTTTATTTGTTTACTATTCCTTAACCATGGCATATGCACTCCTTTAGTTTTCACTGACTTTTTTTCAAGGATGGTGGGAATGGTGCTGATACTTTTGGTGAAAGCCGTAAGATGAAAGCCTTCTATCTTTAATATCACTAGTCTCCTGCTCTTATATTCTCTCACCTGAATTCTTTAGCTACTCTTACTTTATGCCTTACTGTACTTAATACTTACTTTTATTATTATATACGTGTCTAGATTCCCCTGCTAACTTGACTTTATTTAGGGCAGGCATTATTTTTTGTTTCCCTGACAAATGCTCTAAGGCATATATTTATATTGCCTGTCATAGGTAATTGATAAGTTAAGTTGAATTGATGAAATTTAACTAATTGTCTTCACCTAACTCTTAAACCAGCCAAACTAGAGAGACTGTGGAATTCAAGGCAATTTAAATTTTGAACTGGTAAATATAGAGGGTTATGATAGAAGAGGATTAATTTTTTTTCACTTCTCTAAAACCTATAATCTGTTATTTTTACTTAGATTCTAATTCAGAGTGTCTGTGAAACAATGGTACCAAAACTTGTAGCAGAAGATATTCCTCTGCTCTTCAGTCTTCTCTCTGATGTATTTCCTGGGGTTCAGTATCATCGTGGTGAGATGACAGCACTACGAGAAGAGCTCAAGAAAGTTTGTCAGGAAATGTATCTGACATATGGTGATGGAGAAGAAGTTGGTGGAATGTGGGTTGAAAAGGTATCTCAAAAGTTATATTTATACAGTGTGAACACACACATACTCTCTGTCTCTCTTCATCCTATGCTGGACAATTTTGGCATAGAGAAAAACTCAACTGCTTGCATTATCATCACATAAATGTGTGAAAATGCTATCCCTAGTTAATTTGGTGGTTCATCTAGTTCATGTTCTGCCTTGGATGCTGGCACATATGATATTTTGTGGGAAAGATTAATTGTTGTCCTCTGGTTATAAGAACAGTATTGTGCTATAAACATTCCTGATTTCCTTTTATTTGTATGGAACAGTCATCCATATATCATATTAAACATGATCTTGAATATATTTCTATAAAAGTATTTATAAGTTCACTGGGCCAAATTCTTAGCAGACAATGGCCATATAAAAGGGCTGAATCCCAGATAGATTTGTTTTCAATATACAAAATGATAAAGCATATGTTTTTGTTTTGTAGGTTCTTCAGCTCTATCAGATTACACAAATAAATCATGGTTTAATGATGGTGGGACCTTCAGGAAGTGGAAAGAGTATGGCTTGGAGAGTTCTCCTCAAAGCTCTGGAAAGATTAGAAGGTGTGGAAGGAGTAGCACACATCATTGATCCTAAAGCAATCAGCAAGGATCATCTTTATGGTACCTTGGACCCAAATACTCGAGAATGGACAGATGGGTTGTTTACACATGTTCTGAGAAAGTAAGTTACGGTTTCAAGCTGTTCCCATTGAGTAATTTGATCCTGTTTCTTGCACTAAAATATAATAGAAGTGGTAACAGCAGCAGCAAATGCTCCTAGTTCATATAACAACCCTTCTTGGATAGGCAGAAGAATATCCTCGAAGCAGGCTCAGAAAAGTTAACTAACTTATGATTAAATGTCATCAACAGGAGTAAGTCTCAGGTTTTTTCCTCAGAGAAAGTAGAAAAAATCCTTCTGACAAGTATATTTTATTCAGCTTGTTACTTAAATTTTTTTTAAATTCAGAATCATCGATAATGTGAGAGGTGAATTGCAGAAACGCCAGTGGATCATCTTTGATGGAGATGTTGATCCTGAGTGGGTTGAGAACTTAAATTCTGTCCTAGATGACAACAAACTACTGACTTTGCCAAATGGAGAGCGTCTCAGTCTTCCACCCAATGTAAATTGTGCTCCCTTTACATTTTTATTGTTAAATGTTCTCCTTTTAATGTCTAGCTAGAAGTCTGATGTTGTCAAAAAATTAGTTATAAAGGTAAAATGTTTGTTTCAGTAGCCACTTTATTTAAGAAGGTCTCACAATTCTTGGTTGCTAAATTATTTCTTTCTTTAGGTAGTGAATGCCAGTTTGAGGAGACAGAAGTAATAAAACATAACTGAAAATTCATTAGCATCCTGCTTTTTAGTAATAGCCCAGTTAGAAAAATACTTTTTTCATAGGCCTATAAAAATAATGAACTGGTAGTTGGGCACATCTAGGAAATGCTAAAAGGTAGGAGGAATGCTGTATAAATCTTAGATATGCAGGACTAAATTTTGAAACTCTAAAAACTGAACTACAGATTCAGTCTAAGAAACAATATGGCCTTTTCCTCTTTACCATTTGTTAATCATACTATCAGTTATCCAAGTTCTGTGCTTTTATCTTGACCTAGTTACCTAGATTCTGTGGTAATGATTCTGTGACCATGTTCTATCATGAAAGGCAGTTTGGCATAGTGGATAGAAAGCTCGCCTTGAAGCTGGAAAGACCTGGATTCAAAATCCTGCCTCTGACACATAACTGACTGTATGACTTGAGCCAGGTCATTTATTCTTTTGTCAGTCACCTCTCTATTTCACAAGGAGGTCTTGCCCTGCATTGGGTGAGGTATTTTCTTCACCCAGGAACACCCTGTGCTAGTGAAATCACAGGTTCCAGCAGCACTTATTCCTTATGCAGAGGCCATCTATCAAGAATTCTCTTGGGGCAGCTAGGTGGCTCAGTTGATAAAGAGCCAGAGCCCAGAGATGGGAGGTCCTGAGCTCAAATCTGTCCTCAAGCACTTCCTAGTTGTATGTCCCTAGGCATGTTGCTTAACCTCAATTGCCTAACCCTTACTGCACTTCTACCTTAGAACAAAGGCAGTTTTATGAGTTTTTAAAAGTTATCTTGATTAATGATATGAACATTAAAACCTTCCCGCCTCCAGTTTGCATTTATACAAATAATTCCCTTTCCATCTTCTAGGAAAGAAATGTAGGTAGATTTTCTGATTATGGAAACTAGCTTGTCTTTTGAGCCCTTTGGTTCTATGACTTTAAAATTTTTTCTGTATATAAAAAGATGAAAATTTTAAACTACATAGCATCAAATTCACTGCTTTCATCCTTTCTAGGTTCGAATTATGTTTGAAGTACAAGATTTGAAATATGCAACGCTGGCCACTGTATCAAGATGTGGAATGGTCTGGTTTAGTGAAGATGTTTTGAGTACTGACATGATATTCAATAACTTTCTGGCCAGACTGCGAAGCATCCCATTGGATGAAGGGGAAGATGAAGCCCAACGTAGACGGAAGGGGAAAGAGGATGAAGGGGAAGAAGCTGCTTCACCAATGTTGCAGGTAGGATTTTGAGCATCTCACACTAACTATAGCAGATGTTTTACAAATTTAACAACAGGCTTTTAAGAATATTCCTAGAGTTTGAAGAACTGCTTCTAAGACAAAGGTTCTTGACCTTTTTGAGTCATGGTTCCCTTTTTGCAGTTTGGTGAAGCCTATGGACCTCTCAGAATTATGTTTTTTAATATACAAAACATATAAGATTACAAGAAAAACCAATTATATTGAAATACATTTATTAAAAAACACAGTCATGGACCTCAGATAAAGACCCCCTATTTTAGAGGGTGGAGGTGGCTGAGAACTCGGGTGTTAAATAGGTAAACATTTTTAGACCAGATTTTTTTATTGTGGCTATGAGATCCATTCTTCTTGTGGTTGGGGATAAAAAATTTTTGCTATTAATAATAACCATTAATTTGTTACTTACTTTATAGATCCAGAGAGATGCAGCAACAATCATGCAGCCATACTTCACATCTAATGGACTGGTCACTAAGGCACTTGAGCATGCTTTCAAATTAGAACACATTATGGACCTTACTCGATTACGATGTCTTGGTTCCCTTTTCTCCATGTTGCATCAGGCCTGCCGAAATGTTGCCCAGTACAATGCAAACCATCCTGATTTTCCCATGCAGATAGATCAATTAGAACGCTACATTCAGGTAATTGAATCACAGTAACCCCCAAATTTGGAAGCCAGTCTGTTGTTTTAAGATAATTATTCGACTGGGTGGCTTTGTATTTTACTTTATTATTTGTAGAAAATTAAATTCTAATTCCTCTTCCAACAGCGATACTTGGTTTATGCCATCTTATGGTCTTTGTCTGGAGATAGTCGTCTAAAAATGAGAGCTGAGTTGGGTGAATATATCAGGAGAATTACTACTGTGCCATTGCCCAATGCACCTAATATACCTATAATTGATTATGAAGTAAGTGCCTTATAGGTTCTGATTTTTCAAATTTGTTTCAAAATACATTTTTCTGTTCAGTGTTTGTTGGCTGATTTGTTTGATTCATCCCAAAACATACTTGCAGTGATTTTAAACTTGGTAAAGAATTGTGAGAACTTTGGTTTTCTTTTGTTGATGTTGAGGGATTGCAAGAAATGTAAGTTACTCTTAGAGTGAAGCAACAGCCTCAGCATGATACAGTAGAAAGTTCAAGAGTTAGAGGAATTGGGCTCAAGTGTTAACCTTGCCACTTATTAGCCGTGTATCCTTAAGGAGGTCTCTTCCCTTAATTTTCTTATCTGTAAACTAGGGGGTTGTATTTCATTATCTTCAATGTCCTTTCTGGTTCTAGATGTCATCTTTCTTGCTGAAAGCCAGTGTATGTGATATTTAAAAAGCTGTATGGTTCAAGGAACCCTTCTAACCTAGTATTTTTTTGTTTTATAGGTTTCTATTACTGGTGAATGGGCACCATGGCAGTCCAAGGTTCCTCAGATTGAAGTAGAGACACACAAGGTTGCTGCTCCTGATGTTGTTGTACCAACCTTGGACACAGTTCGTCATGAAGCACTCTTGTATACCTGGCTAGCAGAACATAAGCCTTTGGTCCTGTGTGGGCCACCAGGTTCTGGAAAGACTATGACTCTCTTTAGCGCTCTCAGGGCTTTGCCCGATATGGAGGTAAAATAAAGAGCAGCATGCCAACTGAGATGTCATAAGACTAAAATCCTGTACTTGCATTAAAACATTTTCTCCCCCAACCACATTTTGTTTTACATTTCCCAGGTTGTTGGGCTTAACTTCTCAAGTGCTACTACACCAGAGCTCCTTCTAAAAACCTTTGATCACTACTGTGAGTACAGGCGTACACCAAATGGAGTGGTATTGGCCCCAGTTCAGCTTGGAAAGTGGTTGGTTTTGTTTTGTGATGAAATCAACTTGCCAGATATGGATAAATATGGAACACAGAGGGTTATATCTTTTATCAGACAGGTTTGTATGCTTTAAAATAACAATAAATTAGTTGTGTCTGTCACCTTTAACAAAGTTTCTCATGTTATTCTTGTGAACAAGAGATATAGGCTTGATTAGGTTTCTAAGTACTAGTTTAATGATGGATACAAAGAATAGTCATAGATTAAGGTCACCTTGGAAAGCAGTCTGTAGCAGAGTGTCCTATGGTTTTGTCCTTAGATATTTCTGTCAAAAGTTTAGATGAAATGCAGCTGAAGCTCTTCTCAGATTTGCAGATGACTTGAAGCTTACAGGAATGACTAACCCATTTTGGATAAATGAGTCCAGATTGAAAAAGTTTATGACAGTTTAGCATGTTGGACCAAATGAAATGAAATTTAATAAGGATGAATCTAAAGTTATATTGCTTGAGAAAATTTACTTCATGGATTTAAGTTGGGATAGATAACAGTTTTGTAAAAAAGATTTAGGGATTTTATTGAACCACACTATGAGTCATCAGTGATGCAGTGGGGGGGGGGGGGGGGGGGAGAGAAGCACTGATGGTGTCCTCTATTGCATTAGGGGGAAACATGGTATCCAGAAAGAGGGTGGTAATAATTTCCCTATATTTTGCTTTTTCCAGGCCAGACCTGGAGTTCACCTTTTGGGAACCATAGTTTAGGAAAGACATAGCCTGAAATGTGTTTAAAATAAGGCAACCAAAATGGTGTAAAGGCCTTTGAAATAATGTTAGATGAACATTGTTGAAGGACTTGGGAGTATTTAACCCTGGGGAAGAGAAGGCTTATGGAGATTATCATAGTTCACATGTAAAAGAAGGTATTAGATTGTTCTTTGTTACCAGAGGAGCAATATATTGAAGTAGTGAACAGGCAGATTTTGGCTTACTATAAGGGAAAATATCTTTAAAATTAGAGCTTTCCCAAAGTAGAATGAGCTACCATTTGGGAGGTAATGATTATTACTTCATTGGTGTTATTTAAGAAGAATCTGGACAACCTGTTTTGGCATGTTGGCGAGAGTTTTCTTTTCAGATGTGAATTGGATCTCCCATCATTCTTCATTTTCCCCCATTCTCTGTTAGGGGGAAAATGGGGAAAAACAATTATTTTTGTCTCATAGGAGTATTTCTCTGCTATTCTCTAATTGTAAGTCTTTCCAATAGTTAGATTCTATGATTGTAATCGTTTCTTTCATATTCCCATTTCTGTCCTTCAGATGGTAGAACATGGAGGATTTTACCGAACATCTGATCAAACATGGGTGAAACTGGAGAGAATTCAGTTTGTTGGAGCTTGTAATCCTCCTACAGATCCTGGAAGAAAGCCTCTCTCACACAGGTAAGAGCTTTGCACTTTTTATAAGTCTAGCTTAATCCAACATTACTTGTAACTTGATTTACACAAATAAAATACAAATTTAAGAGCAAAAGGAGGGTAGCATAAATGTAAGAAGAGATGGTCACCCACACTTCAGTTAGGAGATCACACTTCTTAGTCTAGCTCTGCCACATGACTTTAGATATGCGATTCCTCTTTTCGGGGCCTTAGTTAACACACCATATATTCCAAAGAAGTCTGTATTGATTTAATAATTTGATTTTGCCCTTTGAGTACTTAAAGAGCCAAACCAACAATTTCATGGAATTTGAAATGTAGCGGTCAGGAATATTTTGTTGTTGTTGTTGTTTTGCACCTTTAGTCACTTCCTCCCCAGGTTTAGTAATGAAGCTATCAAGTAAAGATTAAGCAACAATGATTTGAACTAAAATGGGAAAGGTGATAGCAAATGCTTGTTGGATCTGACTGAATGGAAAACTTGGTTTTTAAATGCTTTCCCCAGGTTTTTGCGCCATGTACCTGTAGTGTATGTGGATTATCCAGGACCTGCATCACTTACTCAGATTTATGGCACGTTCAACCGTGCAATGCTAAGACTCATTCCATCTCTTCGAACATATGCAGAACCTCTAACAGCCGCAATGGTGGAGTTTTATACCATGTCTCAGGTACTTTTCATGGAAATCTGTCATTGAGTTTTTCTCTAATAATTGAAGGGATTTTTTAAAAAGTCATCTTTCTATTCAGGGCTTTTGTTAAACTAGGAGATGTTTTTTCTGAAATCCGCTTACCTTGACATATACATTTGCATAAAATAATTGCCTATTACTTCTATGTGACTTGTTTTTAAATTTCATTCAACAAATGTTTGTTAAGTATTTCCAACATCCAAAGCACACTGCACTAGATGCTGGGAATACTGGATAAATAATGTTCAAGGAGCTTATGTTCTCTACCCTTGTTAGCTTGTACTAAAATATTCTTACATAACTTTTTAAAATTTTGTAACTTTTCAGGAAAGATTCACTCAGGACACACAACCTCATTATATCTATTCACCCCGTGAAATGACCCGATGGGTAAGGGGTATCTTTGAAGCCTTAAGACCTTTAGAAACTTTACCTGTAGAAGGACTTATTCGAATTTGGGCACATGAAGCTCTCCGTCTCTTCCAAGACAGGTAAGGAAAATGAAGTGTTTGAAAATGTAAATTTTTGGAATTTGTGTCCTCTGAAAGAACAAGCTATATGTTTTTAACATTGATAATTTCAGTTCTCTTTACTTCTCTTCTACTCTCTTCTCTTTTCAATTTAATTACCTCTTGTCTTATAATCTATACAAGTATGAGTTCTAAGGCAGAAGAGTAAATAAGGGCTAGGCAGTTGGGGATTAAGTGACTTGCCCAGGGTTACATAGCAAGGGAGTGTCTGAGGCCAGATTTGAACTCAGGATCCTCAGGATGTCCCATCTCTACCCACTGAGGCTGCCCCTAACTCAGATTCTTTAAGCCTAAGTAGCTTTCTACCCTTTCCTAGACCCAGAAGAGAAGGAGCTTGTAGTGAATTGTAAAAAAGGAGACTTTTCCTCCTATGAGATATCTTGGCATTCTTTCGTCACAGTGCTTAGCACAGTGCCTGGCACTCAATTACCATCCCATCTGACCTATTAGAAGTCAGGGATAGCCTTGGGTTCAGTTCAGTTCAGTTCCTCAGTGGCAGGTTGCCAGATGCTTGGAGAGATATTTATGTAAGACCAGTTGTCTACTCTCATGGACCTTACAGTCTAGTGGTGATGTGAAACAAGCAGATGGTACAAAATAATACAGAAGTGTAAAAGCCTCTACAGGGTGGTTATCCTTCATTGTGGAAGCCTAACCAATAGGCTCTGCCAACCTGGTAAGAAAGACTTCAGAAAAGAACTATTTTGAATTATCTGTTGTCTGAAGGACCAGCCTAGCAACTTGTGGCAAGGCTTGTTACCACAGAAGAATTATTACTATTTAATGGATGCTTGTAGATTGATCCCATCCTTCATTGTGTTTGCTGTCCCTTCTAGCTTTGTGTAACCATTATTATCTGCTCTCATTTACTATCCAGAATATCAAAGTTGAAGGAACTTCAGTAACCTTTTAGTCCAACCTACACACTAAAAAAGAAACCCCACTACTATGCACCAGTGACAAGTTTAGACAGCCTTTGACTGGAACCTCTTCCTTCTCATAGCTTCACATTTCCCTTTTGGGTAGCGTAGCTCTGATTATTAGAGAACTTTTTCTGGCATTAAATCTAAATTTGCATCTATGCAACTTGCACTCTATGCTTATACTTTGGCCCTCTACAATCAAACAAAACAAATTTAATCTCTTCCATATTGACAACCCTTTAAATACTTGCAGACAATTATGTTACTCCTGAACTTCTCTTCTCCAGTCAAAAAATATCCAGTTCCTTCAGTTGTCATATGGCGTGGACTCAAGACCTATAACCATCCCATTTGCCCTTCTGGACTTCTCTAGTTTTTCCTAAACTGTGGTGTAGAACCGAATACAAAACTCCAGAACAGGAGGTAGTGTCATGAGACTAACGCTTCTTTGAAGCTGTGCCTCTTTTAATGTATCCCAAAATCCCATTAATGGATTTTTGGTGGCTATATCATGTTGGCTGGTACTAAACTTTCAGTCTACTAAAAGTCCAGATCTTTTTCTCCCTACCTCACCATCCTTCTTCCACTTCTATGGGGAAAAAATAATAAAACTCATGATAAAGTAGCATATTGATTGTGTTTAAAATGTAACTTATTTTTGCATTATTTAGTTTACTTCTTTTCTTTTTAAAAGATGACCAATAATATTCAATATTTTCATATTTCTGGAATCATGTTGATTCTTAGAGTCCTTAAGGCTCCAAATTATTTAATTTAACACACTTTTAGGCTCCAATTTTTTAGTTCACAAAAAGGACTGCTATAAATACTTTTTGTTTATCTCTCCTTGGTCTTTTACATATAATGGCTTAGTAGTGGTACTGATGATTCAAAGACACACACTTTAGTAACTGTTTCCCAGAATGACTGGACCAAGTCACAGTTCTGTCAACAGTGGATCATTGGGCCTGTTTTCCCACAGTCCCTCCAAAACTTAGCAGCTTATAAATACTGCTTGGGCAGCTAAACAGCACAAGGGATAGAGCATTGGGCCTGGAGTTGGAAGGGCCCAGGTTCAAAAATTTGGATTCAGATACTTGCTAGCTATGTGACTGTGCAAGTTACTTAACTTGGATTGCCTAGCCCTTAGCACTATTCTGTCTTAGAATTGATATTAAGAAGGTAAAAGTTTTTTTAAAAAAAACCACTATATATAGCAACAATATTTGTATCTAGACCCTTTAATTTATAGCTTACTGTTTACTCTTTTTTCCTTAAAAACAGACTTGTGGAAGATGAGGAAAGACGTTGGACTGATGAGAATATTGATATGGTAGCTCTAAAGCACTTCCCTAATATAGACAAAGAAAAAGCCATGAGCAGGCCTATCTTATATAGCAACTGGCTGTCAAAGGTAACCTGAACCTAAATAGCTTCATTACTAATATACCTTTTCTGTTGTCCTTTTGTGACCTCTAAATTTTACAAAGTAATGACGCTAATTTTTCGGTAGGTATTTGTAGTTATGTAATCTCAGCCTGAGAACAAGAAGTTGTAATAGTAGAAAGCTAGCTTCTTAAAGGGCAGAGACTGTTTAGGTTTTGTGTTTTTTTTTTTTGTAGCCACTATACCTTGCACGGAGGAGATGCCTAATCCTGTTATTGGAATGGGATAGAAGTGGTTCTTTTTTTTTTCTCACTTATCTGATGGCCTCTCTAATAACAAAGGAGCCAAACATAGAAAAAGAATACTAAAGTAATGCTTCACTTTTCTGTAGTGTTAAGAATTGCTAACATTACTTCCAGAATCACATAACAGTGTTTTTGTTCTTATGGAAAATATGGGCAGTACCTTCCCCCCACCCCCATGTTCTGTAAAGCCACTCCTATGGCTTATAATCAGTGCTTTGCATATTATGGGTACATCCTACCTACATTTGTGCACAACTATGGAATAGCCTGAATTTTGTTAGTTTAGTATACTTGGGATAAGGTTGTAATCTAAATTTGTAGGACTTCCCTAAATCACATTGGTCTTCATCTTTCCATTGCTTATTTTAATAATGAGATGTGTATATCTTACATTTGTGTATCATGTTAACAGTTTAAAAGATGCTTTTACAAATATCTCATTTTAGTTTATGAAATAGACCATATATTATAAAATAATGCTTTTTTAGTAATCATAGTTATTTTAAAATATTTTAAAGTTTTTATGGATGGAAAGTTACCTGACCCTACATGTGTTTATCTTTATCTACTTTTTTTTTTTAAACCCTTACCTTCCGTCTTGGAGTCAATACTGTGTATTGGCTCCAAGGCAGAAGAGTGGTAAGGGCTAGGCAATGGGGGTCAAGTGACTCGCCCAGGGTCACACAACTGGGAAGTGTCTGAGGCCAGATTTGAACCTAGGACCTCCCGTCTCTAGGCCTAGCTCTCAATCCACCGAGCTACCCAGCTGCCCCCTATCTTCTCTAACTTTTGGTGTTTATGGAACCCTTAAAATTTAAATATTTAATTCCTTCAATCTCAGTTAAGTTCTGCTTCTGAAATTTTGGCTGACCACTCTCCTTGATAAGATTCTCCTTGAGTTAAATATAGCATTACATGCTATGTATATGCATGCATATATATATATATATATATATATATATATATATTTACAAGATTTGTTGTTGTCTCTATAGGATTACATCCCAGTGGATCAAGAAGAGTTGAGAGATTATGTCAAAGCTAGGTTGAAAGTGTTCTATGAAGAAGAACTTGATGTGCCACTTGTGCTGTTTAATGAAGTTTTAGATCATGTCCTCAGGATTGACCGGTGAGTTTCATGCTATCATTTTTGCTATGAGAATAGATGTTGTAATTTACTTAAAAAGTCAAAACAAAGCAAACCCTTTTTGCTAGTTTGCAAGTCTATTTAAGTCAACATAGAAGAAACAGATTTTGAATATAAATCCTAAAACATGCAAGAGTTAAGTCTTTATCTTCCATAATGCTGCCAGATCTCAGCATCTTATTTATTAATTTTCAAAGCAACTTGGGAATCTTATGAACATTGCATTGGGTCATCTTATTTTTTAATATTTTTCAGAATCTTCCGTCAACCTCAAGGCCATTTGCTGCTTATTGGAGTTAGTGGAGCAGGAAAGACAACTCTTTCCAGATTTGTTGCCTGGATGAATGGTTTAAGTGTCTATCAAATTAAGGTAGATAGAACCTGGTGTTCCTTTACACCACAAAAAGCCTGTGCATATTTAATTTTATTTCATTCACAAACATACAGCACTCCACTAAAAAAAAAAAATATATCGAATGTGAACTTACTTTATAGGTCCATAGAAAGTATACAGGTGAAGATTTTGATGAAGATCTCAGGACTGTGCTGAGACGTTCTGGCTGTAAAAACGAGAAGATAGCCTTCATTATGGATGAATCAAATGTACTTGATTCTGGGTTCCTAGAGCGAATGAACACCCTCCTTGCTAATGGAGAGGTAAGTGAATAACATATTGAATTGACCACTCTGTAAATTACCAAGTTTTTTAAAATGTGATTTTTTTGTTTCTTTAGGTTCCTGGTCTCTTTGAAGGAGATGAGTATGCTACCCTTATGACTCAGTGTAAAGAGGGTGCACAGAAAGAAGGTTTAATGCTGGATTCACATGAAGAATTGTATAAATGGTTCACTAGCCAAGTTATTCGCAACCTCCATGTTGTGTTTACCATGAATCCTTCTTCTGAGGGACTGAAGGACAGAGCAGCTACTTCACCTGCCCTTTTCAATAGGTAACCTGATGCACTGTCACTCTCTGTTTCGTACCCTGAGCCTTGGGTTCCTTATTTACTAAAGGGGAAATGATGTTGTCTGGATATATATAAGCCTCTGTCTTTCTCAGGTGTGTGCTGAACTGGTTTGGTGATTGGTCCACCGAAGCCCTGTATCAAGTCGGCAAAGAATTCACTAGTAAAATGGACCTTGAGAAGCCAAATTACATTGTACCAGATTATATGCCAGTCGTTTATGATAAGTTACCACAGCCACCATCCCACCGGGAAGCCATCGTGAATAGTTGTGTGTTTGTTCATCAGACTCTTCATCAGGTAGATTCTATCATTAGACCAGTTTGCAAAACAAAAAAATTTAACCTACTTATATAAAAGTAATTTTTTTTTCTCTGAAACCACCATGCAAAAATATATCCTGATTTGTATGTACCTGGACTGCTACAATCCTAGGAAATCTTTAGCATGAAGCTTATTTTTACCAAGGTGTACCAAATGAAAATGATTATCCTTTTAAAAATGTTTTATATTCCTATATAACAAAAATTATCAACAAAATGTTTTTAGTAGTAAAAAAGCAATGTTTTAATTTCAGGAAATTGCAGTCACAATGTTTGACTATATAGAATATTAGAGAATTAAGGTGGAAATGCCATTTAATTTTATTAAAGCATGGAGTTGCTTCATTCCTTGCTGTTGGATAAGTTGGGGCATATTGACTATGGTATGTAGAATTTGAACTGTCATATTATCTCCTTTCCAACCAACCTACTCCTTTTCATCACAGGTAAAAGTCTTGTAAAAAAGTTATGGTTTATGGTCTTTATTAAATATTTACAAATGTTCCCAGCTGTGTAATTAGCTTGAAAAGTTAGACTTTTACTATCTCATTTTAAAAATTATCTTAATTCTTTTTGAAAGCAAAAGACTTAATACATTTGGAATTTGAATATTAAAAAATATAGAAAGCATATTCAAAAAACATGAACTCCTTATTTAAATCATTCTTTTAATCAGGACTCTTAAAAAAAGTATTTAACAGTTATTCATGATTAGAGATTTCTGACTGATAAAATCAGTTTAATCATAGGATAGAGTTTGATTTAATGAGTAAGCAAGTTATTAAGTGCTTATTCGATACAAAGCCCTGTGCTAAGTGAGGGTGATCCAAATAGGAAAGTGAGATAGTCCTTGTTCTCAGTCAAGGACCTCACATGCCAATAGGAAACAATATATGTGGAAGGTCATGACATATTTTAAATTAAAATTTTTTTTGCATGAGTGCACTAAAAAAGCAGCAGATTTCTTCCTCACTGGAAGCTTTTTTGAGAAATGGCATCAAATCCATCTATTCTCCATTAAAGCCAGTAAATGAATTTCCTTTCTGAGACATGGAGTTCTCAACTATTTTCTTAAGTGTGTGCCCTCTCCCCCGATAATGCCTTCTTTGCTTCAGGCAGCTATGTAAGAGAATCCTGCACCGTGACCAGTCTTTCATTCTCAAAGTCTGTTTCCTGTCCTCACTTCCATTTTTAGCCATGTGGCACCCTGCATACTTTTGAACAAAAATCTTCTTAACCTAGTCAGTAGTTTACTTACGGAACTTGGGAACTTGACTCTACTCACCAGGTGTCCTCTTTATACCTTTTTATATCTTTCATTTTAAAGGCTAATGCACGTTTAGCCAAGCGAGGAGGCAGAACTATGGCGATCACACCTCGTCATTATTTAGACTTTATCAACCATTATGCTAATCTATTCAATGAAAAGCGCAGTGAACTGGAAGAACAGCAAATGCATTTGAATGTTGGCCTTAGGAAAATCAAAGAAACAGTTGACCAGGTATTTTTTTAAAAAAGATTTTCATTAGAAGTGAAAGAGGGGTAAGAAGGGAGGGGGGAAAGAGTGGAGCAGAGAGGTGGAAGTGGCCAGTACCTTATGACACACCTCTACAATGTGATTACAGGTGGAGGAGCTACGGAGGGACTTGAGAATAAAAAGCCAGGAGCTGGAAGTAAAGAATGCTGCTGCTAATGACAAGCTGAAGAAGATGGTTAAAGATCAACAAGAGGCAGAAAAGAAAAAGGTTGCTATGTTGTTCCCTCTCCTTAGATATTAGGAGGCTCATTTTTGGTTCTTTCTCCCAAAACTGCTGAAAAATTAAGTAGGAGCCAGCATGTGACTCCCCAACCAACCACTGTTTCTTTGTAGGTGATGAGCCAAGAAATTCAGGAACAGCTGCACAAGCAGCAGGAAGTTATTGCTGACAAGCAGATGAGTGTTAAGGAAGATCTAGATAAAGTTGAGCCTGCTGTCATTGAAGCCCAGAATGGTACGTGAGTAAACAAAGGGGTTGAATTACTAGGAAAAGAGCCTTCAAGTTAAACGCATCAGCTTGGCTTTAATGCCCAGCAGGGTCAGACATACTGCTAAGGGAGATTTCTCCCTGGGCCTTTCTAATAGCCAAAATGGGTAAATGTTTAAAAATAAATACCTCGCAGGGAGTGTAGCCCATACACACATAGCTTAGCTAATTTCATAAGGAAAAAACAATTGGGATGTTAGGGAAAAGAGTAGAGGATAAACAGTGCTGTGGGAAGGCTGGGACTCTACTCTTGGCCCCACCCTAAGTCAATGGAGGGGATGGAAGCGAGGTCTGGGGGAGTCACTGAAACTCATGGGTGAGGAACTGAGGCCCAGAAAGGTTGAAGAAGTTGAATTCAAAATCTGTCTCTTCTGGGACTGAAATTGACATTAAAAAACATTCTTAAATATACTTCAGTTTCCTTTTTAATGTAGGGGTTTGGTGTTTGTTTGTTTTAGCTGACTGGGTAATCGATTTGCATGGCATCCCCATGTTAACAAGTTGTAGTAAAATATACAATGCCACTTCATAAGCCATCGCTAAAACATTCTGGCTCTAAGCCAGTATTTTAAGAAGAGACAGCAGTCATTTCTTCTCATTTTTCTTCTCCTCCCTAACTGCCAAAATTCCTCTTTCCATCTGTGAAATATTATGACTCCTTTATAATTCATTTTCATTCTTGGTTTTTTTTTCCTACATGTTCCCTTCTTTTATATTTTTCTCGTTCTTTAAAAGATTTGGGTTCTTATGCCTTTCATTTAAAACATGCCTTAGTGGCAACCAGGTAGCATAATGGATAGAACAACAGGCCTGGAATAGAGAGGACCTGTGTTCAAATCTGGCCTCGGACACTTCCTAGCTATGTGACCCTGGGTAAATCACTTAACTCCAATTGCCTAACCCTTACTGCTCTTCTGCCTTGGAATCTGTATTTAGTATCCATTCTAAGACAGAAGGTGTGGGTAAAAAAAAATTATGTTATATTAAACTTCTTTATTAATTCTTTGGAGGCAATAGCTTCTCAATCTTTGGAAATAAGATAAACTTATTTAAATTTTTGTTGCTAATTTTATTCAAAATGAGATATAATTCTATTCTTAATACAACTATTAATGGAATTTGGAGATGGGAGGTTATACAGTTATTTGGCCAGTGTTAAGCATTTTTAAATTCTATCCTTATGCATGTACACTTGGATGTTTCTAAGTTGTTTTGGGCTCTTTTTTCTGGTTTGCATTTTTCCTTCAGATATCGTAAAGCTTTCACTTTTCAAAGTTCTCTAATTTCTTATTTTTATGGAAACTTTTGTAAGAATGAACAAGTAAATAGCATCTGCAAAAAGTAATTTTTTTATTCCATGGTGGTGGTATCTAACATAGTAAAACTCTTCATTATTGATTTTCAAGGAATCAGT
Source organism: Monodelphis domestica (assembly GCF_027887165.1). Lineage (NCBI taxonomy): Eukaryota > Metazoa > Chordata > Mammalia > Didelphimorphia > Didelphidae > Monodelphis > Monodelphis domestica. The sequence goes on along the minus strand of NC_077227.1, from coordinate 321,878,884 downwards.
TACTAAAAAAGAATGGGAAAACTGGGCTGAAAAGTACAAAATAAAACATAGAGATATGTCGATATGGTGAATGGCTTCCTTATGTGAATAAGAGTTTTACTATGTTATTAGTCTTCTAAGATAACATTAAGATTGCCATTGTGAATGATAAATAGCTTCTGTTCTGCCTATTTGGTATGTAAGTCTACTATAGTATGTTTTGCAGAAGTACTTTGCTTCATATATTAACTGAATCTAGTTAGTTGCCATTTTGTCTGATAAAGTTACATTTCTGGTGATGGAAATCAGAAGTTTTTTTACCCTTGGATATTTGCCAAATCTTATATTAGTCTAGCAGATCTGCTTAGCCATTGCATGAATTTTTATTGGTGGCTCAAAGCTTCAGTTATGATTATTATTCCAGTTTGTGCTTGATCTTCCTCTCCCCCTCTCCCCAATCGATACTTTCTCTACTCCTTCTGCTCCAACTGGTTTGACTGCTGTCTTTTAGCTGTAAAATCAATAAAGAAGCAACACCTGGTAGAGGTCCGCTCTATGGCAAATCCCCCTGCAGCGGTGAAGCTGGCCCTAGAGTCCATCTGTCTGCTGTTGGGTGAGAGCACCACTGACTGGAAACAGATACGTTCCATCATTATGAGGGAAAACTTCATACCAACTATTGTAAACTTTTCTGCTGAGGAGATCAGGTGATTAAATGAACGTACAATGCTATTGCTGGGAATTGAAAGAAATTGTTCACAACATATTTGAAGATGGTCGTGTTTGTCTGGGAGGAGGAATTTAAATTTGACAGTGGAATTTTATAAATTTAGCTGGCATCCTAATTAACTATAAATAGTCACTCAATTTATATACTCTTTGGTGTGTCATTCCCTAAAAGACACCATGTTTTATTGCACAGACGTCTTTGTAGGCAAATTTTTTGTAAGTGAAGAACTAAAATTTCTTTCGGACATTCCCAGCAGTAGTGTTATAATTCCATAACCTCCTGCATGCTGAATGCTATTTTCATCCCCCACAAATAGCTGTGAGCTCTATAAGGAAGCAGCATCTTGTTGAAGTAAGAGCAATGGCCAACCCTCCTGCTGCAGTAAAACTGGCTTTAGAGTCAATCTGTCTTCTGTTGGGTGAGGAAACTAATGATTGGAAAAAGATCAGACCAGTTATTCTCAGAGATAATTTCATCAGCAGCATTGTCAACTTTAATATTGAAGAACTAAGGTATTGGTTTTAGTTTTGTCTTTAGTGGTCATTTGGGGCAACATATAGAAACACTGTAGACACTTTGAACTAGAAGTTACATCCCATAGAGGTGCTGACTTACTCTTCCCTTATATTTATACTAAGGAACATAATTCTTTTGCAGTGATGCCATAAGGGAAAAGATGAAGAAGAATTACATGTCAAATCCAAGTTACAACTATGAAATTGTAAACAGAGCATCCTTGGCTTGTGGCCCCATGGTTAAATGGGCAATTGCACAGGTAATTAGTGCCGTGTGGGATAATCAGATGTGGAAGAGTTTACTTGTGAAATTTAGTGACTGGGAGATTGGCTAAGCTGTCTATAAATATTAATTAACTTTTATAAAATCTGACAGCTTAACTATGCAGACATGCTAAAGCGAGTAGAGCCCTTGCGGAATGAGTTACAGAAATTAGAAGATGACGCCAAAGACAACCAGCAGAAAGCTAATGAGGTGGAACAGATGATCCGGGACCTGGAAGCTAGCATTGCTCGGTACAAGGAGGAATATGCTGTGCTGATCTCTGAGGCCCAAGCAATTAAAGCAGACCTTGCTGCTGTGGAAGCAAAAGTAAGATCTTACCTGCTAGCCCTAAAGTTGGTTCTTGTTCCATTTTCCAAAACTCTAGATTTATAGGCATACAGAAGATGGTATTTGAGATTAAATGTGTAAGTCTTGGCAGATGGGACAACCTCCCCTGATATTTCTGCTTCAAACTAGTTTAAGACTGCATGGTGCAGGATCTTTTGCAACAGGATTTTCTAAATGCCTTCATTAGTGTTTTGTGAGAGTTGAAATATTAGACAGTGGGAGTGTTTTCTAACTGTTCTTAGTTAAACAGCCCCAAAGTAAATGCTGTGTGTAGTTTTAATTCAGTTGTATCCTTTAACTTCAGGTAAATCGAAGTACTGCTCTTCTCAAGAGTTTGTCTGCTGAGCGTGAACGCTGGGAGAAAACAAGTGAAACCTTCAAAAACCAAATGTCAACCATTGCAGGAGACTGTCTGTTGTCAGCTGCCTTCATTGCTTACGCTGGCTATTTTGACCAGCAGATGCGGCAAAACTTATTTACTACTTGGTCCCATCATTTACAACAAGCAAACATCCAGGTAAAAATCCACCAAGGTTTACATTGTAATGTTAAACATGCCCAAATTTGGCCAGCTTTTGCGGAGATAACTGTAGAGTTTTGTGTGAAAAGGGGAGTTTTTGGTGAAAGAAAAATAATAAAGACTATTAATATTTCAGTTCCGTACAGACATTGCAAGGACAGAGTATCTTTCAAATGCTGATGAGAGGCTTCGCTGGCAAGCAAGTTCATTACCTGCAGATGATTTGTGCACTGAAAATGCAATCATGCTTAAACGGTTTAATAGGTATGTTTACAAGTATAATGCAACTCAAACCTAATTCCTTCTAAAGACAACTGAGGTGTTTTTATTTTGGTCATTTTTAATCTCACTGTTGGACTTTAAAACTCCCCTCTTCTCTGAATAAGCATTGGGGATGTATGGGGAACTGGAATTGCTTCACCTGGAGGGAAAAGTGAAACAACCAGTGCCAGTGGTTTTTCAGTGAAATAAGGATGAAAGAAAATGAAATTTAACTGCAGCAATGAAGGTGATTAGATACTGAAGTATAATTTGTGTTTAAGTCTTTTTTATAGTGGTATTTGCAGGAGAATTACAAAATAAACAATGTAATTAAATATAAGGTAAAATATGTAAAAGTAGAAGCACAAGCAGCAGAAGAGATCAGGAGTGGTTTCCTGTTGAATGTAGTGCTTGAAGGAAGTGAGGGACTCTAAAAGGCAGAGGTAAGGATGGGATCTCATGCATTGCAGACATGTCCAATGGTCGTGGGAGGTAGGGTAGAAGGATGACCACTGCAAAGGTAAATAAACAAAGAGATGATCAAGTACAAGTAATTGTGTCAGTTTGTCCATAGACAATGGGAAGGGGGTGATGTGTAATGAAGCTGGAAAGGGAGACTGAGACAAGGTGTAAAGGATGTTAAAAGTCAAACTGAAGAGTTTGTTTGACTCTTGAAACAGTTGGAGTTTATTCAGTAAAGGAATGACATCTACATTTAATGGCAAAACTATGGGATGGATTGGAAAGGGGAAAGACTTGGGATAGGGAAACCTATTAAGTGGCAGTAATCTTAAGTGCTATCCATGTGAGCAGAGATGGAGATGAACACACAAAGTATTGTGGAAGTAGAAACAGTAAGATTTGGCTACTGATTAGATTATGTGCAGTAAGGGGGGATATAAATCTGAGAGAATGGAAAAGTGAGAAGTGGTGGTGCCTTTAACTGAAACAGTAAAGTCTGTAAGGAGGGGGTGGGGTGGAGTGGAGGGAGAATAATGAGTTTTGCTTTGTGTAGGTTGAGTTGGAGGTATCTCTAGGACATGCAGGTGGAAATTTATAAAAATCAATGGTGACGACTAACTTCATGGCAATGGATGAGAGATCCCAGACAGAACAGAGCCTTTTGGTATACCTACTGTTATAGAGTGTGATATGGAACCTTCAGAGAAGCAGGAAAACTGGGAGAAATAAATGTGTCAACTAGTGAGGAGAGAATGTCCAAGAATTGACAGTGGTCAATGGTGTTAAATGCTTCAGAGAGGTTAAGAAGGATAAGAACCAAAAGAAACCATCAAAATGGGCAATTAAAACATCATTTGGTAGACAGAACAAAGTGTGCTACCTTATGAGGTCTTTTATAACAAAGTCACTCCCATTCATATATCAAGATCATTCCTGATTCCTTGGAAAATGTCAACAGTTCTGCTCACTAGAGTCTGATAATAAACATGAGGAGAGGCAGAAAACAGATGGACTATCTATCAGATTCCTCAGCTGCTGCGGCATGTTGGGAGAGAGGAAGGTGTTGAACACACTTAAGTGAGTTTCTTGGGCAGGCATGAATGGGTCATAGTCTGCACCATTGGAGAAAATTCCTGATTGATAAGTTGAGAAATCTGTTTTAGTACTTAATCATTACTTCTAGTATTTGAGTACTTGGTTTTTGCAAACCTGGGGGCATTGTTTGTAACGAAAACTGTAAGACTATATTGTTGTGAAGTACTTTTTTCTTTTGTCTAAATGGTGATAATACAGATGTTCACACAGTTCCACAAAAACTTAGCATCAATCTGTGCAAATTTTCATAATTATTTACCACATTCTTGGTTTTCCTGTTTGGAGTCAGTCTGTTTTTGTTAACCTGATACTTCATCATGTGATTCTCTATAGATATCCATTGATCATTGATCCTTCTGGACAAGCCACAGAATTCATTATGAATGAATATAAAGATCGGAAAATTACTCGAACAAGCTTTTTAGATGATGCCTTCAGAAAAAATTTAGAAAGTGCCCTAAGATTCGGTAACCCCCTTCTTGTCCAGGTATGTATTTAAATTCCACAAAACTTACTTCTTCTCCCAAGTGTGTTAAAGTTAGGGTTTTTGTATGGACTCCTCAGAATAAGGTTTTTAAAAGCTTAAAATAAAATAACTGATTACAAAAGAAGACAGTTCTTTGAAATGCCATTATCAAACTTTGTATTTCTGTTAAGAACCCCTGTGTTAGACCTGTATTTGGTATTTAGATATGATGATCTAGTACAAAAGAAAACTATATAAGAATGAAGACATTCTGATCATTTGAGAGCCTTGAATCTTTATTTAATAGTAAAATAGAGGAGATAGTATCTAGAATTTGTATCTTTATATGAAAGAGTTAAAGAAAACCTTCATTATAGATTCATTGGGAAAACCCAATTTGAAACCTACCTGGAAAACTCTTTATTGCTGTTTGCACATGTTTATGTTGATTATTAAGAATGTCCATTTATACATTAAAGTCACTATTTAGTTGATGCTAATTGTGGGAGATGAGTGATTCTGCATTTTAAACTTATGTTCATATTTAGGATGTGGAGAGCTATGACCCAGTTTTGAATCCAGTGCTAAATCGTGAAGTCCGAAGAACAGGTGGAAGAGTACTGATTACCCTTGGCGATCAGGATATAGACTTGTCTCCATCATTTGTCATCTTCCTGTCTACCAGAGACCCCACTGTAAGGAAAGAGACAAACCATATGTAAAATGTATCAAGTTTTAGGGTATTGTCAGTGAATACAAGGCAGAAAGTATTCTGTTATCTCTTTTGATAGGTTGAATTCCCACCAGATCTCTGTTCTCGTGTGACATTTGTGAACTTCACAGTAACCCGCAGCAGTTTACAAAGCCAATGTCTTAATGAGGTTCTTAAGGCAGAGAGACCTGATGTGGATGAAAAACGTTCTGATCTCCTTAAACTTCAAGGTATGTTCCTAAATATAACAGTATGCTATAATGAAGTCTGAGAAAATTTTATAGAAATTTGTTTGGTGAAGATTAGAAGACTGAGATGGGGCTATCTAGGTGACAGAGTAGATAGACCTCTGGACCTGGGATCAGGAAGATTCATCTTCTTGAGTTCAAATCTGGCTTCACATACTAGCTGTGTGACCCTGGGCAAATCACTTAACACTTTTTCCTCATCTTTAAAATGATCTAGAGAAGGAAATTCTATTGTCTTTGCCAAGAAAACCCCAAACAGAGTCTTGAAGAGTCAGAAACTACTGACCTGTCTGAATAACCACAACAGAAGGTTGAGGAAATCCAGCATTCCAGATTTTGTTACGTTTCTAGGAGATTTTAATTTTGACAAAAGAAATGGTGGATGTCATATTCTTTAAGATCAAGGAGGGGGTGCCAGGATATGTCATTCCTCCATATGCCTTTCCCCTTGGCAGAGTTCGAATCTCATAATGACTATAACCTGGATATTAGTAGTCATCTTCTAAGAACTCGCAGTTAAATATAGCCATGGAGACACACATGGCAGCCTCTAGATCATTAGCTACCTGGCCTTTCAATGAAGATCATAATCCTAGACCTAAGGGATATTTGCTTTCTGTTTTGGCCAATGGTGACATTAATGCCTTCTAAGCAGAACTTAGATCTTATGTAAGAATTTTCCATAACATGCAATGTATTATTATTGGCTGCTTCGGTTCATCCTTGTTTGTTGCTTCCCTCAGAGAGAGAGTAGACCCCAAGAAAACTTTGTCTTTTAATTAGTTACAACCTCCTTTACCATGTTGCCATTGTGCACTGATGAATGAATGCAAATAAGGCACGTAAGATTGCTTTCCTTTTAGCAGTAGGAGCTATCCATTGTATTTAGTACTAGAAATTGTGCTGAATGTTGCTCTTTTGCTAGTGCCTAGGTGTTCCCTTTGACCTTTCCCTTGCTCTGTCTACTGAGCTGATGATTGCCCATATTGTCTTTACTTTTCCCTTTGTCCTGTATTATTTCAGATCATCTAAGCCTTCCACTCCACTTGGGTTCTCTCATTACTCTTCTGTGCATGCTTCTCCAGTTTGTTTGTTAATCCTTTAGACTTCCCTCTATCCCTGCCATTCTGGACCAGTAGGATATCCTAATGTTCTATACAGAAAATATATTACAATTTGATCCCTCAAACTTCTTCATGGCTAGAACTGAAAAAACATCCCTTTTCCTGACAGCTGTATTTCTGTCAGTGGAAACACTTTTGTAACATCAGTCATCTTTGATTCTTCTCACTCCTTATAACCAATCATTTGCCAAATTCTGTTAATTCTACCTCCATGATCTTGCCACATTTGTCCCTTCTGTTCTCCTGCTATGTCACCCTAATTCAAGTCTTCATCTTTTCTTATTTAAACTATTATTATAATTTTCTTATCACCAACTAACTTCTTCTCTGATCTTTTTTTTTTTTAAGCCCTTCTGTCTTATAATGGATACCAACTATTGAATCTAAGGCAGAAGAGTGGTAAGGCTTAGGAAATTGGGATTAAGTGATGTGTCCAGGGTCAAACAGCTAGGTAGTGTCTGAGGTCAGACCTCCCATCTCCAGGCCTGGCTCTCTATCCATAGAGCCGTTTAGCTTCTCTCTCTTCTCTGTCCAAGTCTCTGGCTGTGTTTAATCTTCTGTTTAAAGAGCAAACCAAACCAAATCAAGTCCTTCATTGACTCTTTGACTATCAGAGTATAAATTCTTGAACTTGGTTTTCTTTAACTATCATTTCCATGAAGCTTTCTTGATGTTCTTGTACATAGAGTAGGTAAATGTTTGGTGAATAAATTCCACTACCACAGCCTAAAGTTGTTTGCTTGTTTTTTTAAAGGTGAATTCCAGTTGCGTCTACGTCAGTTAGAAAAGTCTCTGCTACAAGCTCTTAATGAGGTTAAGGGACGTATTTTAGATGATGATACCATCATTACTACCTTGGAGAATCTGAAGAAGGAAGCAGCAGAGGTCACTCGAAAAGTAGAAGAAACTGACATAGTTATGCAAGAAGTGGAAACTGTTTCCCAGCAATATCTACCACTTTCTACTGCCTGTAGTAGTATTTACTTTACTATGGAGTCATTGAAACAGGTAAAAAAATACTGAGACCCTTCACTTGGTCTTAAAAAATTGGCTTTTTAACCTTTGCAGAATTTATGTAATTTAGGGCATCATTGTGGATCTCAATTCTTGAAGTTTGTTGCTTTTCTAAGTTTGGTTTGATTGGCAATATTGTTTACCTTTATGTGTCTTGGCACATAAATAATCAATAAGCATTTTTAAACTCCTGTGTGCCAAGCACTGTCCCTAGAGCTGGAGATACAAAGAGAAAAGAAACAAGCCCCACTCTTAGGGAGACTTTGGGGACTTGTACAAATATGTATAGGTTTGTCAATGTGGAGTGAGGGAGAGTGAGGTGTGGTGGATATGTGATGCCGATTTTTTTAACCTTGGAGAATGGTAGAATCGTGATTCTTTTCACAGAAATAAGGAAGCTTAGAAGAAGGGAGAGAGTCGTTTTACTAGAGTGATGGGATCAGAAGTCACATGAGTGTGTGAGAGGAGAGGATGTAGAAAGTAAAAAAGCAGAGATTTTTTTCCCCCAGAAATTTGACTGAGAAATACAAGCATAATAAAGGAAAATAGCCTAAGGAGATGAAAGGGTATATATGGAAGATTTTTTGAGGATAGAAGAGATTTAAAGATAATATTCATTAGACTTATAGTTCATATTAGTTCCCAAAAGCATCATCAGATAGAGAATTTAAAATAAAATTAACCTACTTTTATAGAATTCAGGAAGAAATAGTAAAAAATAGTATTTTTCAGTCTAGAAAGTCTTAAGGAGGGGAGAGAATGTGTTTAAAGGGTATATGAATAGAGTAAACATTAACTTAGCCTAATATTAGGATTTATGGTTCCCCAATCCCTCTTGAAGAGTTAATATTAGGTTAGGTCAAAAGAATTTACTAAATTTACTATCTGTGTTGTCTTGGATAAATCTCATAACCTCTTGGGCCTCAGGGTTAATACCTAGTGGTGATATTTTGATCCAGTGATAGTGCCCCCCTGGCTGCTCTCCAAACAAGACGCTCTATCTCTAGGCATTTTCCCTGACTGTCCCCCATGCCTGGAAAGCTCTTTTCACTCCAACTACTGGCCTTCCTCACTTCCTTTAAGTCCTGACTAAAATCCTGCCGCCTATAGGAAGCTTTCCCTAATCCTTCTGATTTCAGTGCTTTTCCTCTTTAAGTAATTTCCCATTTTTCCTGTATATAGTTTGCATTATTCCTCTTTGTTTATGCATTGGCTCCCTTATTAGATTGTAAGTTCCTTGAGGGGAGGGGACTGTCGTTTGCCTCTTTTTATATTGCCAGTGTTGCAGTGCCTGACACATAGTAGGAGCTTGATAAATGTTTATTGATTGCTCCAAGAGTATGAACATTTTATTCACTTTATTAGCATAACTCCAAAATGTTTTCCAGAATAGTTAGACCGATTGCTTATTTTTCCACATCTCATGAAAAATGGCTTGACTGTTTCATTTTTACCAGTTTATTAGGTGTGAAGTGAGACTTTGGAGTTGTTTTGTTGTTATTGTTGTTGTTGTTGTTGTTTATAATCCTTTACCTTCCATCTTAGAATCAATACTATGTATTGCATGTAAAAGCAAAAAGGGCTAGGAAATGGAGATTAAGTAACTTACCCAAGACTTCCCTTTTCTAGGCCTTGCTCTCAATTCACTGAGCCACCTGATTGGCCTCTATTTCTGTTATTATTTTAGTGATTTGGTGCGATTATATTATATATTGAATATCAATATATTGATTATATATTGAATATCAGAACCTTAAAAGAGATATGTGATGCAATTTCCCCCCATTGATAAGCTTCCCTTCTTATCCTAGTTGTTGATTTTGCACATATAAAGGCTTTTCCATTTTTATATAATAAAAATGATTTAGTATTTTGAAGATCACCTCTATCCCTTGTTTACAAACACTCCCCTTAGCTATGTCTATAAAAAGTACTTGATTTGGTTGTCTTCTAGTTTTTAGAAATTGTTTTGGCTTTAAATATTTATTGTCTATCCATTTTGGGGCTTATTATGGTATGTGGTATAATTTCTGAGACCTATAGCTAATGGTCCAGTTGTAAGACTCCAGAGTTATGATCTTCATGGATTGATTGAATAGAATTCAATCATTTTTTGTTTCTGCTAGGTTCTTACTATTTGGAAAATGGAGAGAAAAATTATATCTCAATTATAGATGGATTTTAAGAAAAACTTTCTAGTTACTTATTTTACTTTTGTATGTAGATTTGGATGGTCTAATTTTGGCTAAATTATTTCTTTTCAGATACACTTCTTATATCAATATTCCCTTCAGTTTTTCTTGGATATTTATCACAATGTATTATATGAGAACCCAAACTTAAAGGGCATTACTGATCACACCCAGCGGCTCTCCATCATTACCAAGGATCTCTTCCAGGTAGAAGACAAATTCCCTATTTTTCATGCCTAATATTTATAATTTCTTGTAAAATTTGCTTCCTCCAATAGAAACAACTTGTTTAATGATTTGTCTCTGAGAACATAAGCATTTGTCACTTTTGTCAACAGGTGGCTTTTAACAGAGTGGCCAGAGGCATGTTACATCAAGATCATATCACCTTTGCAATGCTTTTGGCAAGAATTAAACTGAAGGGCACTATTGGGTAAGTTTGCTCCTTTTCCTTATTCAAGTTCATCATTTTTCATTCAGTTAACAAGTACTTACTGAATGCTTACTATCTATGTAACTCTTATACTTGGTACTAAGTAGAAAATCTGGCTGAAAGCTCAAGGCCTTTGGGCATAAGACTAATTATGAAATGATGTTTTACTAATAATTATAGAAGTTGGAACAAGAGATATAAACTTGTATTTTCCTATGTTAATTTGTTGAATTTTTACTGTAATTTTTATTCTATGACCAAGTGTTAAATTGATCCTATTGCTTTTTCCCCCCATTTTTTTTTAAACCCTTACCTTCTGACTTGGAATTAATCTGTGTATTGGTTCTAAGACAGAAGAGCAAGGTAATGGGGGTTAAGTGACTTGCCCAGGGTCACACAGGTAGGACGTATCTGAGGCCAGATTTGAACTCAGTGTCCTCAATCCACTGAGCCACCTAGCTGCCTCCAGATATTATTACTTTTAATGATAGTGAATAGGAAAATAAGAAACCTAAGTTAAAGAGATGTTTCATGTACAGGGAGCCTACCTATGATGCTGAATTCCAGCACTTCTTAAGAGGGAAAGAAATCGTACTTAGCTCTGGTGTTCTTCCCAAAATTAATGGACTGACTGTAGAACAAACAGAAGCAATGATGAGATTGAGTTGCCTTCCTGCATTTAAAGACCTAGTTTCAAAAGTTCAAGCTGATGAGGTAAGTGCTTTAATTAAGTTATTATGAAGGCTAGCCTTGTCCTAGAAAATTGATCATAAGGAATTATTCTTATAAAATAGCATAAATTGCACTTGTGAAATCTTGACTCTGATTTTCAATATGTGAGCCTCAAAATAGATTATTACTTTTTAATGAGCCTTTTTTTTTTAAATAATGGTAATATGTTAACTGTTTCCATTACAGCAATTCTGCATTTGGTTAGACAGCAGCTCCCCAGAGCAGACTGTGCCATACCTCTGGAGTGAAGAAAAACCTGCAAGTGAGTTTAGGACCAGACTTTTTTTCCTTTGTAATCGTAACCCATTGAGTATTAATTTCCATACTACAGCGGTCTTGATTGTTCAGTCAAGTTTAGTTAACTGAGTAGAAATAATGTAAGTTTCCCAGGCAAAAATAAGTAGCAGGTCTCAAATTCTTTAGTGTATAATCAGTGGTATGGGAATTTTAAAAGTTTAACAAATTATCCCTGTTAATGTGCTATCAAGATAAAGAGACTGCTAACTCCATGAGTTTTGCTATAGCAGTTTTCTCAGGGAGCAGGGATTGAGCACAAGAGTTACCAGCAAGTAAGACAAAGGTCTCAGAATTTCATTTCCAGTATACTTAAAGAACAGGAAGGAGTTTTCCATAACTCTTCAAAGTGTGTGAGATGTTTCTTTTTTGTCAAGGCCAGATAACCATCATCTGATTTCAGATGTTGTTGGGGAGATGCTTTAAAAGAAGAGTAGGAAGGATTCACTATGAAAACAATTGGGGTTTAAGAAAGGATTCAGGGAGGCAGTGAGAAATCCTGACTTTATATGACACACAGGAGAGGGAAAAGGACCAGCAATGCTTAGAGATAGTAGAAATTAGAATCTTCTTGAAGAAGGAGGGGGCTTGGACCGTTTCAGGAGAAAGCTTCTCCTTGTCCTCTAAAGAACTGGTGGACTGACAGCTACCATTGACTGAGTTGGTTTCCTAATGATGGCAGCTCTTTGTTCACCTGATAGTAACAATAGAAAGTCCTAAAACTTGTTAGCTAGAGTGCAACAGAGAATTCTCTAATACTTGTATTTTAATCACCAAGCATTTTTAAGCATCTTCTGTGTGCTAGACACTGAAATATATAAGTTCAAAGAATGAAACCATCTCTGCTTTCAAGGAACTTACATTCTGATGAGGGGAAATACTATATGTATATATGTATACGTCATAAATACCAAGTTAGCCAATGTAAAGTAATTTAGAAGAAAGGACAGATCAAGTCAAGAAAACTGCCCACATTGGCCATATCCAAAAAATATTTCTTATACTGCACTTTGAGTCCATCCGTCAGATGGGTAGTATGTTTCATCATGGATCTTCTGGAATAGTGGTTAATCATTGTATTTATCAGAGTGCTTACATTTTTCAAACTGTTTGTTTTTACAATTTAATTGTCATATAAAATTATTCTCCTGCTTCTGCTTGCTTAACTCTGCCTCAGTTTGTATAAACCTTTCCAACTTTTTCTAAGCTATGTCCATCATCATTTCTTACAATAGTATTTCATAGCATTTATATGTCATCATTTATTTAGCCATTTTCCATTTGACAGGCACTCCCTATGTTTTCAGTTTTTGCTGCCACAAAAAGAATAGTTATAAATATTTATATACATCTGGGTCCTTTTCTTCTTTCTTTAATCTCTTTGGGGTATTGACCTAGTGACAGTATCCCCATATCAATGTTTAGTAACTTTGGAGCTATAGTTCCAAATTGTTGTTCAGAATAGCTGGACCCACTCACAGTCCCTCTATTAATATGCATATTTTCTCCTAGCCCCTTCAACATTTATTATTTTCTGTATTTTTTCAAGTTGAACTTATTTCTCTTACTGTATTGTAAAAAATGGTAGACCATATTAAATGAAGAATTAGTGTGAACTTCAAGAACAAGAAGTTCTAATCACCAAGCCAGCAGGACTTCATTAAGAATAAATTGAGCCAGACTAGCTTATTTATTTTTTTTTTACACCAGATAGGTATTTAGTTATAAAAGTTAAACTAATTATCCACTATCTGATAATCCAATAGGCAGATTGGAGATCTTTGGGCCTAACTGTAGCTGGATTCAAAAAAGATTGCCTGGCTGTACCCAGAGTAGTTGTTAATGGTTCACATCATTTGGGAGGGAAATGTAGTCAATACCCCTGAGATCCGCCCTTGATATAAAATGGAAATGACACCAGGCCAGTGACTTGGACAAAGGCATACTTTTCAGAATTACAGCTGACACACAACTAGAGAGGGAGAGCTGACCCAGAGACAGAGTCCACTGATGCTGAGACAAATTTAAAAAGATGAAATATAATGTAAAGTCTTAAACTTGCATTCAAGAAATCAACTTTGCAATGATAAAGTAGAGTGAGATTCCATCAATAGTTTTGTCCAAAAAAGATTAGGGAACATTGAGTCGGCTATGAAATATGATACCCAGAAACACTAGTACAACCTCAGGCTTACCTAGGAGAGGAACCATGTCCTCAGTGAGTGTGGTGAGAGAACCACCTTACTCCTCCTGAGTCAAAATAGACCAAGGCTTCTTTTTATAAAATCTGGGCATCACATTTTAAGAACATGAGTATGCTAAAGAGAATCTAGAAGAGGGCAACCCAAATGGCGAAGGGCCTGGAGATCGTGTCCATAAGGATCAGTGGAAGAAACTTAGCATGCATATCTTGGAGAAGAGAACACCCTGGGAAGTAGGAATGTGTGTTGATGTGGGGGAGCCATCTTCAAGACCTTGAAAGCTTACTACGGAGAAGAGGAATTGGCCTGGTTCTGAGTGACAAGTTAAGATCAGGATGGGAAGTTGCAGGGGTGGATTTAGGAAAGACAATGGGCTGCCTCAGGAATTAGTGGATTCTCTCATGCTGGAAGTCTGCCAGTAGTCCCAGTGGGATGTTGCAGCTGGGATTCTTGATAAAGTTCTGATTGGACTAGATCACCTCTTGGGTCTCTTCCATTTCCTAGATTTGGTGATATTTTAACAACAGTGAAAGAAAGACAGTCCAAACTTCTATTCTGAGTCAAGTAGGCTTTATCATCAGATGTGAAAAATAAAGGGAAACCTGTAGGAAGGCAGATACTAATAGAGTGAATGAATGGTGTTTTATTGGTGCTTTTGCATGTGAATAATGACCCTTCTTCATTTCAGCCCCCATTGGTCAAGCCATTCATCGCCTGCTGCTGATCCAGGCTTTCCGCCCTGACCGTCTCCTAGCCATGGCTCATATGTTTGTTTCTACAAATCTCGGGGAATCTTTCATGTCCATCATGGAACAACCACTAGATCTAACACACATTGTGGATACTGAGGTAATACAAACCGGGTTTATAAACTACAAAGCAATGAGGAAAACGTTGGGAAGCAGCACTTTCTCCTGGTTCCAATTCAGGCAGTTGTTGTGACCCCATTTGGGATTTTCTTTTCTTCTTTTTTTCTTTAAACTTACCTTCTGTCGTAGAAGTGATACTAAGTAACCATTCTGAGGCAGAAGAGTTTTAAGGGCTAGGCAGTTGGTATTAAGTGACTTGCCCAGGGTCACTTCAGAAATTTCTGAAGTCAGCTTTGAACCCAGGACCTCCCATCTTCTGGTCTGGCACTATCCACTGAGCCACCTAGCTGTCTTTATTTGGAGTTTTCTTGACAAAAAATGCTAGAATGGGTTGCTCTTTCCTTCTTCAGCTCATTTTACAGATGAAGAAACTGAGGCTAATGAGGTTAAGGGATGCATCACCCAGGGTCACATAGCTAGTAAATGTCTGAGGCTAAATTTGAACTCAGGTCTCCCTATCTCCAAGCCATTCCCTATCCACTGGGCTATCTAGCTGTCCAAACAAACAGCAACAACAAGCAACCAGCAAAATACATTGGAATTGGCATATAGCATGACAGGAGTTATAATCCCTGTGAACTTTGCCTTCACCTACCTTTATTACCTGTTATTCATTCTGGGCACATGAGAGACATGAAAAGTCTAGAGTACATCTGTAGTAAAGTGACCAGGATTGTGAGGGAACTTAAGCCTGTATGAGAAAGATCCATTGAAGGAAGTGAAGATGCTCAGGTTCTATTTGGAGAAGACTTGAGTGGGAGAGAGTACAGGTTATGGTAAAAGAACTTTGATCAGAGGCCACTGGTTGGATATTTCAAGGATGCATATTTCAGTAACAATTTCATCTTCCCAACAGTGTTAGGGATAAAGGGTGAGCTCTTCCTATCACTGGAGGTGGTAAGCAGAGGGAAATGAATACCTCTGGGTTAGACTAAGAGACCTCCTGAAGTTCCCCCTCTGACTCTGACTGACTCGGGGCTTCTTTTTGGCTTCGGATATTTGACCTCTAGTGTATTCTGAATTAGTCTAGTGGCTAAAGTGATCCAAGAGGCCTCTTGTGAAACCTGTCTGAGGCTCATTGTGAAAGAATTGTGGTCTGTTCTTGGCCACAATATTCTTTTTCTTCTCCCATCCCCATACACTCAAGGATATAAAGAAAGATAGATGCATTTTCTGATTTTATCCAGATTTTTATTATATTGAATATGTTTCTCCTTATAGGTGAAGCCAAATACTCCTGTCCTGATGTGTTCTGTGCCTGGTTATGATGCCAGCGGGCATGTGGAGGACCTTGCAGCTGAGCAGAACACACAGATTACCTCCATTGCGATTGGTAAGGATGCTCAGCTCTCATCAGGAAGTCATAGCATGCCATAGTCAGGACTGAAAAGAAGATACCACCTTCTGGTTTTTTTTCTTTTGTAGGTTCTGCTGAAGGCTTTAATCAAGCAGATAAGGCAATAAACACAGCTGTAAAGTCTGGCAGGTAGGTGCTGTTTGGTTTTTTACCCACTGAAAGCCTTAGTGCTCCAGGTCACGTGTAAAATGTGATGGAGTGCCTCTGCTTGCTTCCTGTAGGTGGGTGATGCTGAAAAATGTGCACCTGGCCCCAGGATGGCTGATGCAGCTGGAGAAGAAGCTTCATTCTCTGCAGCCCCATGCTTGCTTCCGACTCTTCCTCACAATGGAGATTAATCCTAAGGTACAGTTCTTCTGTGGTGCTAGGCATGTGGGGCTTCCTGGGTAGGCATTTTTGGTACTTTCCCTGCCATCAGCTGGTTGTGCACAAGGAAACAGGATAGTTGATTCAGGGGCTACATTTTTCCTCAGGTGCCAGTGAACTTGCTTCGTGCAGGACGCATATTTGTATTTGAGCCTCCTCCAGGGGTGAAAGCCAACATGCTGAGGACCTTCAGCAGTATTCCTGTGTCAAGAATATGCAAGGTAAACAAAGCCACACTACTATTTCTGGGCAGATTCCAAAGACAAATGTTGATTGGCATAACCTGACTCCCTCCCACCACCAGCAATTAAAACCACAAGCCATCCCAGCTTAGGAACACAGGTACCCAAAGGTAATTTCTTAAGTCACTTATGCTCCATAGAAGGAGTGCTATGAGCACCTCGTTACAGGTGCTACTTTAGAACCATGGCATAGCCAAACTATAGAATTAATGGTATCAGCCCTATTTCTCAGGCTTGGGAGGAGAGGATTAAGGCAATAAAAGGAGGTAGAAGAGTTTCTCTCTCTCCCCCCCCCCCCATTCTTTTTCCCTCACTCTTCCTCTCCCTTACCTTCCATCTTAGAATCAATACTAAGTATTAGTTCTGAAACAGAAGAGTGGTTAGGGCTAGACAATTGGGGTTAAGTGACTTGCACAGATTCACATAACTAGAAAGTGTCTGAGGCCAGATTTGTACCCAGAATCTCCCATTTCTAGGCCTGATTCTTATCAACTGAGCCTCCTAGCTGCCCCCATCTTGCCCCTTTTCTTGAATAAAACAACACTAGTCTTAGTTAACAGATAAATTTCTTAAACATTCACCCATATCTCTTACTTCATGGTACCCACCTGCTAAAATCTAGTGGTCCAGAATCCTCTCTCCTCCAATCAGATTTTGATATGGATTTTTCACTAATTAGGATAAAGTAATCTTATTTACCTAATTCACATTAATGTAATTATAATTATATATAATTCCAATCATCTCTTATTGGTAAAATTTCAAGCAACATAACAAAGTGAAGTAGGTTCAGAGAATGTGGCTGAGATCTTTTTTGACAGAAAACCAGAATCTCACTGGTATGAGATCCACTGTGGTCAGTCCTGCTTTCCACAGCTTCCTTTTACCTATTTCTCTGTCTACAGAAGTAGCCACAGCACCATCAGGAATGGACACTTCAATTTTAATTTTATAATTGATGAAATATTTGAAAGCTGAGGAGAGGGTCAGAACAAGCCTATACTATCCTTGGGAAAGATATGAGAAGCCTTATGGCCATGTGTTACTCATTTAATCAATGTCTCAGAAGTGGATCTCTGTCACAAAACTAGCCATGCATATATGACTTCTGAATTCTTGAATGGGAGGGAGCCTTCTTCAAGCCCTGGTCATCAAAAGGTTGCTGGCCACATCAGCATCACCCTCCTCTGGATATGTACCTTCTAAGGATTCCATAGGACAGTGATAGCTAGATACTTACTAGAAAAATAAATGCCCATGTTTGTTTTGGCCATTGGTACCTTATTAAACATTCCACCCTTTTTGTAGATAAGAGGAACCCGAATGGTAAAATCCAGTTGTGTTAAATCAGTAACTGATTATTAAGTACAGCTTTAAAGGGAAGGAGATATTGGTGTCAGTGATAAGTTTCTTAGTTAATTTATTAGTATTGTTATTCTGTTGGAGTGTGGGTATTGGAACCAAACCTGAGATTTCATTAGAAATAAGAATCTCTCAGATGAGGCAAATCCTCTACTACTGCATGTAGACACACTCTTTCTCTGGAGCTTATAGTCTTAAAGAGTAACCTAGTACACTGAAAGATTGATTTGCCCAGGTTAATTTTAGAATTTTAACTCAGGTACTCCTGGTCCTGATGCTCATTCTCTGTCCATAAATCTTCCTTTCCAGTATCTTCATATACAGCATTATACCTTCTATATACTTCTCTATTCATTAATAACTAGGTTCCTAACTGTGTCATTGGACCTTTTCCTATTTTTTGAGATGTGTGTATCTATGCATGTGTGCCCATACATATACACAGGCGCGCACACACACAGATAAAATGATTAGAAGTCTAGTGCCCTGAATGGGGGAGGTGATATTATAATCCCGCTGTAGGGGACAGCTGGGTAGCTCAGTAGATTGAGAGCCAGGCTTAGAGATGAGAGGTCCTAGGTTCAAATCTGGCCTCAGACACTTCCCAGCTGTGTGACCCTGGGCAAGTCACTTGACCCCCATTGCCTAGCCCTTACCACTCTTCTGCCTTAGAATCAATACACAGTATTGATTCCAAAAAGGTACAGGTTTAAAAATAATAATAATAATTCCACTGTATTCTCCCTAGTATCCTCTGGGCCCCACATTTTAGGGAGGGACATTGTAAAATTATTTGAGGAGACCTTAAGGAGGGGAATTATGACAGTTAAAGGTAAAGGACTTGAAATTGCCTAATAACAATAATACTGACATTCATGAAGTGCTTTAAAGTTTGCATAGCACTCTAGAAATATTATTTTATTTTTATAATAACCCTGGGAGATAAGTATTATTGTCCCCATTTTACAAATGAGAGAACTGAGACAGACTAAGGGGGACACTCAGCTAAGTGGCTACAGCTATATTTGAACCCATGTTTCCCAGATTCCAAGTCTAGATTCTATTTACTGATGCCTAAGCTGTTTTATGAGGACTTGTTAAAGGAACTGGAAATGTTTAGCCTAGAGAAGAGAAAAAACTCAGAGAATACATTCATTTTTTTCAAGTATCTGAAGGATTTTCATAGGATGAAATGATTAGATTTAAGATGGGTTACAATAAGAGATGATTTGTAGAACTTAGAGGAAAGCATATTCAGGTCTGATATAAGAAAGCTGCCCCAATAGGGAATGGGCTACCCAGTAAGGGTACAGTGGGCTCCTCGTGGGAGTTCAGGCCAGAAGCTGGG
Source organism: Monodelphis domestica (assembly GCF_027887165.1). NCBI lineage: Eukaryota > Metazoa > Chordata > Mammalia > Didelphimorphia > Didelphidae > Monodelphis > Monodelphis domestica. The sequence continues at coordinate 321,859,749 of NC_077227.1, read as the reverse complement.
ATGATTTGATTTAGGAATATTGGAGACTCATCCTTTTAGGCAGAGTTTGCGATAGATCAGAGGTGTGAAACTTGATATCTAAGCTAGTTAAAATTGGGAAAATGTCTAGCAAAATAAACAAAAATAAAATTTTAAAACACAGCATAAACAAGTGTCAGTTTGTGGTTTTCCAAGTCACTATATAGCCTGTAGGGAATTTGTTTTTGACACTGCTACAATAGATGACTTCTGACCCCCCTAACTAGGCTTCAATAATTCTATGCAAATTAGTGTTCATTAGTAAACATTTTTTTAAATTTGTGTCTTTGTATACATAAGCCAGGTACTTAATATCTGTTTGGAGGATTGAAGGAATGGAGGGGAGTGGGATGGCTTGTTATTGTAAGATTTATTGCTCTGATTCTGACTTAGTTGTAAGCGCTGTTTAGAAATTGGTGCGGCCTTATGATATTTCTCTTCTTGGTGGCTTCTCTAGTCTCCCAATGAGCGTGCTCGCTTGTACTTCCTGCTGGCCTGGTTCCATGCAGTCATCCAAGAACGTTTGAGATATGCCCCCTTGGGATGGTCAAAGAAGTATGAATTTGGGGAATCTGATTTACGTTCTGCCTGTGATACAGTGGATACATGGCTTGATGATACAGCAAAGGCAAGTTGGTTCAGTGCTTCCTTTTAGTCTTCTGTTTCCCTAGGAAACATTTAGATTAGTAAGAAATTATGATGATAATGGCACATATTTGTGCTGGAAATGAGCTGCCATTTAGTGGTAATAAAAGCACAGCAAAGACATCCTTCTCTGAGGTTCCTTAGAATTGAAATCCAGCAATAAAATGATCCAGGACAAATCTGAGGGACTTATAAAAAGAATGCTTTTTGCATCTAGAGAAAGAACTGTTGGACTAAGATGTTTCACTTGTTTGGGTATATGATTTGGGAATTTGGTTTTATAAGATTATTTTTTTACAAAAATGAATAATATGGAAATATGCTTTGTGTGATAATACAGATGTATATAACTTAGATTGAATTGTTTGTCAGCTCTAGGAGCAGGGAGGGAAGGAGGGGAGGGGGAGACAACATGAATCATATAACTTCAGAAAACTTATGGGTAAATTTGTTTTTAAAATAAAATAAAGATTTTTTTAAAAAGAATTGAAATCCAGCTTTTGCCCATCCATCCTTCGTTCTTGAATTGGTGACACAACTCTTTCACTCTCCCTAGGGCAGACAGAATATTTCTCCTGATAAAATTCCATGGTCAGCTCTGAAGACACTGATGGCCCAATCCATTTATGGAGGTCGTGTTGATAATGAATTTGACCAGCGTTTACTGAATACTTTCCTGGAGCGTCTATTTACAACTAAAAGCTTTGATAGTGAATTTAAACTGGCTAGCAAGGTTGATGGGCATAAAGACATCCAAATGCCAGATGGTATCAGGTATTTAAATGCTTTCATTTGAGTCTAATTTGTATCAAGGAAGGCTTACTTTCTGAGACTGTGTAGCTTCCCCCCTTCCCCACCTTATATCTGTCTTTGACCTTTAGCCATGCATATTATAGGCACCACATACTCAGACTGTGATGACCCTTCTGAATTTGATCTTTGTGTTTTGTTTTGTTTTGTTTTGTTTTTTCCAGACGAGAGGAATTCGTACAGTGGGTTGAACTGCTTCCAGATACCCAGACACCTTCATGGCTTGGGTTACCAAATAACGCTGAGAAAGTCCTCCTCACCACCCAGGGTACTTTGTCGCTTCTGTATTTCAAATAGTTCAAGCTTGTTCCTTTGCTTAGGCTAATAACCTGATTTAAGGATTTTTCTTTTTGTTGCTTCTTTTGTTCTTATTTCTGGTGGCCTTTTGAGTTTGCTCACAAGCACCTCTGATAGAAAGTAAACTGAACGGAGCACTCAGTGGATTGAGAGTCAGGTCTAGAGATGGGAGGTTCTGGGTTTAAATAGGATCTCATACAGTTCCTAACTGTGTGACTTAACTCCCATTGCCTAGCTCTTACCACTCTTCTACCTTGGAACCAATACTCAGTATTGATTCTAAGGTGAAAGGTAAGAGTTTTTAAATTAAAAAAAAAGAAAAAAGAAAAGTACAAATAAACTGGAGAAGAAAGCTCTAGAAATAAATCATCACAAAATTTTGCATTATACTAATAACTGCAGGTTTATTTGGATAATTAAGTTGAAGTTGTTGGTAATACTCCCTTGCTTATGTTCTCAAGCTGAAAAGGATCTTCAAAATCATGAGTCCAGATCCTATGTTTTAATGGAGAAACTGAGACCTAAAACTTTCCCACGGTCATACAGAAAGTAAATGGCAGAGAAGAGATAACTTAGGGATTCTTAACTCTGATATTCTACTGGCTGTACCACTGAGTCCCATTTGTATAGCATTTAGTGGACATGAAAGTGTTTTATGTACACATGAGTAGGTTTATGTACCTGCCCTATCCAAAGAGGAAGAAAAAGCTCACAGAGGTTTTAATTTGCAAGATCAGTAGCTAATCTGGAATTGGGACCTGGATAAACATACTCCCAGTCCAGTGCTTTTTGTATATTGCAATGTGCTGGTCTAAAATGATTTAGATAAAGAGAAACTTTCACATTGAAAACTTAATTTTAGAATAAACAAAACCTGTTTAATCAAAGCAGAAATAGCTCTGATAGTAGGCCTAAATTGTATAACATTACTATTTCTACATTAGAATAGATTGTGTTTTGTGTTTTTCATCACCCTGTTCCATTTGTGAGAATAAAGATTAAAGGAATTATTCAGGAAATAGGAAAAAATCAAGCAATCTAGTGATGTTTCAGAGTGTGAGGTATTATAGAAATTACTTTCTTTAGAAAAGAGGCGAAAGTTAATTAGCATAAGATCAGACTTCCTAATGGGCACAGGTAGTCTTTTTCTTTTTTTCCTTATCCTTGTGTCTTAGAATCAATACTAAGCATCAGTTCCCAGACAGAAGAGCAGCAAGGGCTAGGCCAGGAGGCCAGTTCACTGTCCCTCAGACAGTTGGAGGGCCAGACTATAAAAACCTAACCCTAAATTCGCTGATTTCTAACCAGACAGCAGTATGCACAGTGTGGAATTCCCTCCCCTTCATCTCCACTCACCATGCTGATGTCTTCCATTGTGCAGCCACGTAATCCTTTGTGCTGCGCCTTGTTCTAAGGCGTCATGCAAAGGATTATATCACCAGAAGTAGTACTGTACATGAGCCATGCAGCACTTTGCGGCGCAACCACATACAATGCTCCTCTCACTGACCACCAATGAAAGAGGTGTCCCTTCCAGAAGTCAGATAAATGGCCTCAGGGGGGGCGCAGTTTGGGGACCCAAAAGTGTCTGAGGAAGTGTCAGAGGTCAAATTTAAACCAATGACCTCCAGACTTCAGGCCTAGCTCTCTATCCACTGCTGCTTGCTGCCCCTCAGATAATCTTTTTCATTGACTTTCAGTATCTCTCAGGGGTGGTCGTCACGCTGTTATACTGATTAGACTTTACAATGAAATCTCTTAGCAAGGTGACTATTGTTACTGCTCTTTGGTTCTACTGTTGTTCTTTTTCTGAATCCATATCACAGAACTGCCATATAGCCACATATGAGAAGTTTTCACATAACTTGCTAATAAATTTCAAGTTCACTTTCAATAACTACAGCGTTCCTCAGCCTGCATGAACTGTTCTTGAGGAAACCAACCCAGCACTGGCACTTCCTGTTCTGCAAGCTCACTAACCATCCATGCTTCAGTGTTCTAGAATCTGGCCTGGAATCAAAGTGAAACTCACCAGGCCACTGTACTCTCCAGAATGCTGTTCCCCTTTTCAAGAGAAGGCCACATTTGTCCTTCTCCATCCCCCATAGACTTTCAAAGACCATGTGAGGTAGCTAAGCAGCCACCCTGGCCAGTGGAGCTCCTATGGGCCTGGTGCTAACAGGGGTGATTCAAGACTCTCTTAATATCTCTCTACTTATTTAGACTGTCAACCATTTTTGTTCTGTCCTTTTCGGTTCAGCAAGGATTTTTTAAGTGCCTGCCATGTGCTGGGTCCTGCAGACACCAGGACAAAAAAGGAACAATCTCAGCCCTTGAGGAACTTTACTTATGATATTCTTGGAGAATGAGTGCAACTTCACTAATCTCTGCAGCCTTCAACTGAATTTGAAAGGAAGCAAGAAAATTATTTGCAGATTATTTTTAGCATTGAACTCAAAAGTAAAAAGTTCAGTGGTTCAGTCTTCTTTGTATCATCTTTTATCACCAAAGCAGAAGTTCCTTCCCTTCTTTGCTCCTTTTTCCTCCCCTAAACATAGTTTTTTAAAAAGCAACACCTTTTGATTTCCTAATTTTCCTTGTCAGTTTTAGCTTATTGGTAGTTAAAGTGCTCCCAGCATTGTTACCAGGCTGCACTGCTTTTTGTGGTTCTCTTGCATTATTTGCCCTGATTTCCATCTTACCCTTTCTTTTTTCTTTATTAAGCAGGTCTTTATTTTTTATATATCTACTTTGGTCTCTTTAGGTCAGTGCTGTCAAACTTGGGGACCACTAAACCAATGCCACATATTTTATGTTCTATTGTATTTTTATTTTCTTAAATATTTCCCAAATACATTTTAATATAGCTCTACTGGGGGGGGGGGGAACAGCCAGGGTATTTGACACACCTGCTTTAGATACCTCCCCTCTCCCCAAAATAATTTCTCTTGATCACTAAAAAATTTTATTATGGAAACCTTCCCATTCCTCTGGCCTTTCTTTCTTCCTTCTTTTCTTCCCTTCTTTTTTTCCTCAAAATGAAACTTCTCTCTAGAAATTATGCCCTTACTTTCCTTATCTCATATTTCAAAATGAAATTTTTCACTTCTTCCCACCTTTCCTGCCCTTGCTGATGAGATTGGGGTCCAGAAGAGCAGGCCAGAGAAAGGGCTGAGGTGTATTTACAGTCAGAAGACTCGTTTTTGAATCCAGCCCTGCCACTGACTCTCCAGGAGACTTTTAGACAGTCACTTAAGTTCTGTCAAATGAAAGATTTGCATGAGATGATCTCCTGAAGTCCCTGCCAGATCTCAATCTCAGATCCTGTGATCCCCTCACTTTCTGAAGAATGAAATGATCAACTCTGCATTTGGCAGATGGTCAGAGAATTGAAGTTCCCCATCATCCCCATCTCTGCTCTCATGCTTCTATGCCAGTTTTGTCAACTGTTTCCCACATATTTATTTCTTCTGTATGTCTCTGTGGTCTGTAGTATGTTGCATTTCCTAGATCTTTACCCAAAATGCTCAACACATTCTTCCCATACTCGATATCTATATTTCCTCCCAGAATGTTATCAGTATTCAATACCTTTTTACCTGTACTCTCCTTTGAATTCTTGTCATAAGTTCTATCAGATGTCAGTGGTACCTTATGGGATCACATTTACCTTTTTGTTTTATAATTTCTACTTCATTTTTTCTTGTTTAACTATATATTATTCATTTTTGCATGGCTTCTTCCCTAGATTTCTATTTCTTGTGAATTTCTAGATGGTTTTACTATTATTCTTCTCAAATTGTAGCTGCTTTCTGTGGTACTAGCTAGGTGAAGATATATAGGCATCTCCCTTCCCCTTCATTTTCAGTCTTAAGAAAAGTTTTTAAGTTTTGAGAAGATTCATAGGACCCAAAGCAAATACATTCTTACCAGCCATTTTTAGGACCCTGGCTAAAGAGTCTGTCTTTCCTTTAGTTTCAATTCATGGCCCAGAAATAGAGATTTTTATTCTTCTTTAATCATCTCTTGACTTGCTAAATCTGCTCCTCTTCTGAATTGCCAGTTCTATGCCAAAGTTCTTCAGTTTTTTGTCTCTGACTTTATGCTCCTTAGCCATTCTTTAGAGATTCCTATGACAGTATAATTTGTAACCATATGACTCACCAGAAGTGGTTCCTTGTCATCATGTTTGACATATCTGAAAGGTTCTCTGGAAGATAGCAGACCTTGCACTAAAGGAGCTTATGATCTAATATGAGAGAGAGCTAGATATGTAACTTTGATTGTGGTAAAGGCAAAGAGGTCCACACCGCTTACCACTGATTTATTTGCTAGTGATACCTACATCTTTTCAAATGATAATGTTGGCATGAGATCAGCTAGAAATTAAAATCATTCTTATTACATAAAAGTGACTTTCCCTCTTCCTTACCAAAACCATTCCATTTTAGTTTAGAATTAATGTAGCTTCAGATTTCTTTTTTAAAAGTAAACCTATTTTAGACAGTTTATTTTTTTCCCACTCCTTTTTTTCTTTACCCAACCTCCTTGCTATCTCTAAGTGTTTGTATGTTTGACTTAGGTATTGACATGATCAGTAAAATGCTGAAGATGCAGATGCTGGAGGATGAAGATGACCTGGCTTATGCAGAAACAGAGAAGAAGACTCGGACAGATTCTACTTCTGATGGCCGTCCAGCTTGGATGAGAACTCTGCATACCACTGCATCTAACTGGCTGCATCTCATCCCACTGACTCTGAATCATCTGAAACGAACTGTAGAAAACATTAAGGCATGTTCTTTTGATTTCTTTTTCTAAGTGTCTTAGAACAGAAATTATAGAATAGTTTTTCTAGGTAAGAACTAAGACACTGCCCTAGAAGAAACGGGTGAGAACAAGTCATAGAACAGATGATTTGACTCATTTGTGGCACATTTCTATACTCTTTTAAAAAGCCTTTACTTTTTTTTTTTAAATAAGCTCTTAACTTTTGTTCTAGTAATGACTCTAAGGTAGAAGGGCAAGAGCTAGGCAAATGGGGTTAAGTGACTTGCCCTGGGTAACATAACTGGGAAGTATCTGAGGCCAGATTTGAACCCAGGTCCTCTTGACTCCGGGCCTGGGTCTGTATCCATTGAACCACCTAACTTCCTCTTCAGTACTTTTTTTTTTTAACTCTTATCATTCTATCTCAAAATTTATCCTAAATATTGGTTCCAAGACAGAAGAGAACGGTAAAGGCTGGACATTTGGGGTTAAGTGATTTGACCAGGGTCATGCAACTAGAAGAATAGTGACCTTGCAGTCCCTCAATTATGCTTCTTCAATAATCAGTGCATATTACATACTGATCATGTGGCAGGAATCACAGGGGGCACTGAGAGCACAAGAGAAAAAAACAAAAACCATCCCTGCTCCCAAAGAAATGGCATGCAAACATAGAAATAAATGTAGAGTATATGCAAGGTAAATCGCAAGTAATTCCAGAAGGCCATGTAATCTTGTAGAGCTCTGAGTGCCGACCTTGCTTGGGTTTTGGAAGGGAAGACAGCTGCTTTTTCCCCTTCAATTCATCCTTAGTTTCTCTGTAAATATAGGACCCTCTGTTCAGATTCTTTGAGAGAGAAGTGAAAATGGGGGCCAAATTACTCCAGGATGTCCGCCAGGATCTCGCTGATGTGGTTCAGGTGTGTGAAGGCAAAAAGAAGCAAACCAACTATCTGCGCACACTTATAAACGAGCTGGTGAAAGGTATTTTGGTTTTTGTTCCTTGTTATATTGGTATCTCATTTGCTGGGAGGTCTGTCATGAAATTGGGAAGGTTACAGTCAGAGTAATGTGGGATGAGTGCATGACTGCCCTTGAGGCTATTACTAAGTGCTCTAGGAATAAATTAAGGAAAAGCCATGGTCCAGGAGCCTTGCTGCTATCACATGTTTTGAAGTAAGCTTCATCTTTAAATAGCACATTTGCACTGTGAGATCATCAGTCCTTTGTGGTGCAAACCACCCACTCCCACCGGAAGAGAGTGTCTTCCTTACCTGGGGCTAGATAAGCTGTCCAGGGGAGTCTCCACTTTTTGTCTTTAATAACAATTCATTGCTCATGGTGACAGAAAACCTACCCTTCTGTTATGAAAGCTGCCCGTTAAAGATTTTGGCCAATTTATATTCTTAAATACCTTCTATGAAGCAGCAAGGTGGCACTGGACTTAGAATTAGAAAGACTGGAGTTCATATCCTACCTTAGATGCTTACTGGCTTTGTGACGCTGGGGGAGTCATTTAGCTTCTCTAAGCCTCGATTTATTATTCTGTAAGATAGGGATGATAATAATAGCAATAACGGAGTTGTTGTGAAGATTAAATGAGATAAATAAAGCACTTTGTAAAAAACTTTCAAAGCTCTGAATAATGTTAGCTACTATTACTACATGCAAAGTGCTGATCTAGACTCTGATAATACAAAGAAGAAGCAAGAACAGACTTTCCAGTCAAGTCTTTTGATGGCTACAACAGTAATGGAGAAATAGAAATATAAGATAATTGCAGAGGAAGAGAGTCCTCCCAACTAGGAGAATCAGAAAAGGTTCCTTGATGCCCATGACACCTGCATGGCTCCTTGCCCTGCACTGCCATTCCAAGGCAAGTCTAATAAAGGATTCTGAGTCCTATTTTGACTCTGGTAAAGCTTAACAAGTTAACAATTAAGTTTCCTAACCAAAACCACATCTAGCTGCTCTGTGGCTTATATCGTGGGAGCCAGTGCTGGGGCTCTGCAGAGGGCCTCCTGCGCTCGGGCCAGCCAGATGCTTAGCAGTCTCTTGTGTTGTGGTGGTCACTGAGAGGGACAGATGGGGGCTGGTTGATGGCACAACTAAGTGGATTTGAACTAGTGGATGACCGAGCAGAAAGAGTTAGATGATCAAGGGAGCAGCAGTGGCAGCTTGGGGGGGAGAGGGGGACCTTTTGTGGACAGCCACAGAGATTTGACCTAAATCCCATGCTGTTCAGCATGTCCTTAAAGCCCCTGTGAAGGCATTGTCAGAGCTGCAGAGAATACAAAACTGAGAGGGACGGTGAATACGTTGGATGACAGTCAGGGTCCGAAAAGATGTCAGCAGCCTAGAACACTAGGAAGAGTGACGTTTCATTTGGACTCATGTAAATTCTACACAAATACAGGCTACACTTCATGAAAGGAAAACGTAGATATCGATGAGAGCCATCCAAAAACGGAGCACAGCTGTTTCTTCATAAGACGGGACTAAACGAACACTTATTTGTGATGTCATTGAGGGCGTTCTTAGGCTGAGGCTCATGTGGACGCACCAGAGGCCTCTGTGGCCCCGAGATGTTAGAAGTAGCTCCCTGATCTGAAACGGGTTCCAAGGCGGGGGGGATATTTATTGTCTGGTTTTCCACCAGTGTAAATAAATGCATAGAAGATTTCTGTATTCTGCACTGACACCTTCATGACCTTATTTCTTTCTGTAGCCCTAAAGCTCATTAGTCCATCTGCTCCCCTTCCTGCTATCCAGGATTAAAAGGTTCCTTTTCAGCTCTGCTCTCTGCCTAGCCCTCTGCAAGGTGGTTGTTTCTTTTTTAGTTAACCCCACTAAAGATCATAGGTTCTGACAGTGCCTTTGTAGGCCAAGAACTCAAGGAAAATTCCTGTTCATTTCAGAGGAAATGTGACCTAAGGCTAGATTTCTCATCATGTCCTATTTATCTGTGTGTCTCCACCAAAGTCACCATGTAGCTGGAGGTGACTCTTGTGTCAGGTAGCACAAGTCTGGGGGGGCCAGTGACGTGTGAGTGAGTGAGAGAGAGAGAATGTAAAAAGGTTGGATTGTTTTTTGGCCACTTGGGTTTTTGAGTGGGGGCAGGAAGAGAAAGATAAGAGGAAAATATTAATGATGATCATTTTTTAAACATCTCAATTGATCCTCTCTTCTTTTTGGAGTATGCCAGTGTGGAACTTCAGTTGCTTTGGGAACAGTATTCATTAAAGAGGAGTATAATACAAGATAATTAAATCATTACATTTAAATAATTAACATTTATTTGTCTCTGCTTGCTGTTTTAAAATGTGTCCTGAAACACTAGATTTGGTTCCCAGAATTGAACATACTTTGAGTCCAGTTGTCCATCAGTCAGGTGCTTCTGGATAAATCTGTTAGCCAGTTCAAATTATTTTTAAAGAATCGTGGTGTCGTAACTTTACTGATTTTTATAACTCACAGTAGTTAGAATAGAACCTACCAAAGCAGGAGGGAAAGATTTTTACACAATATCTCTGATTTTTGCTTTTGCAGGTATCTTGCCTCGGAGCTGGTCCCATTACACTGTACCTGCTGGTATGACAGTGATTCAGTGGGTGTCTGATTTCAGTGAACGGATTAAACAGCTCCAGAATATTTCTCTGGCAGCTGCTTCTGGTGGGGCAAAAGAACTGAAGGTACTCCCTACATCTGACTGAAATTAGAACAGTTTCCATTTGAAATCCAGGAGTTGTCAGTAGCTCCTCTGGGCCAAAGGTGTATGTGTTATGGGGGAGAGGGGCCCGACTTGGCAGGTGGGTAGTGCATCATTTGGAATTAGCCAAGACTCAAATGGACATTCAATGCTATCTCTTAGGATCAGGAGGCTGGTTTTATTTTTTTTAATTGCAAGGCAAACTTAAAACATGCTGCAGAAATTCTGTCACCTCAGCATTTATGATATAGAAACCTTTGGTTTGAGAGTGGAGAGATTCCCATTATCATAGCCATGACCTAAAAGCTACTTTTTCTTTTGGGGACAGAATATCCACGTGTGCCTGGGTGGCCTGTTTGTTCCCGAGGCTTATATTACGGCCACCAGACAATATGTGGCCCAAGCAAATAGCTGGTCCCTTGAGGAGCTTTGCCTCGAAGTCAATGTCACAACTGCCCAGAATGCTGTTCTGGATGCCTGCAGTTTTGGAGTCACAGGTGAGCTGGGCTGAAGGAAAGCCTCTATTCTTTGCTAAAAGCAAATGGACTTGATCATCTGTTTCTAGGCAATTTTTCCCTTTTGTGTTAAACAGTCTGTGAAAGGCTCTGGAGAGGCTAGATTTTAACTATCACAGTCTCTATTTGCTTTTTTTTTTTAATTTGTTTAATGTGCTTCTTGTAGGTTTGAAGCTTCAGGGAGCCACGTGCCATAACAATAAGTTGTCTCTCTCCAATGCAATTTCAACTATACTGCCTATAACTCAACTTCGTTGGGTCAAGCAAACAAATGCAGAGAAAAAAGCAAATGTGGTGAGTTACCCTCAGCCTGGGGTTTGGGGTAGGCGGCGCTACCCAGGCTTTTGTCATCTCCGTGATTGGTGCTTGTGCTTCTTCCTTTAGTTTGCAGGTGTTTTTCCCCGAGATTCACAGCCCTGTGCTCTATAGACACGTGGCTCTTCCCGTAGGCCTTCCTTCCCCATGGGCCCCTCCCTACATCCACGTAGTTACCTTTGGGTGGAAAGTGCAGGAGATGTGCCCGGGCCCTGGGGCAGAGAGCGGTGCTTTAGGAGGGAAAAGATTGCACAAACAGTGGGCATGCAGTAGCCCCTGGACTTGGGAGAACAATTGGAGCAGTGAGTGTTTCTGGGCTTCTGATCATCATTTGCTGGCTTTCATCTCACAATTCACCTGCTCCTTGATGAGGGATTGTTGAAAAAGCCTTTACTACCAGAGTAGTTTCACGTTTGCCTTTTGTCCTGAACTTGAGCACCGAGCTCTTTTTGGTGAGTTTGCTCTCTCTTCGGCAGGTCACCTTACCCGTCTATCTGAACTTCACGCGGGCTGATCTCATCTTTACTGTGGACTTTGAAATTGCTACAAAAGAAGATCCTCGGAGCTTCTACGAGCGTGGCGTGGCCGTCCTGTGTACAGAGTAACCTGCCACTGGTCTCTCACTCACTCGTGTCACGATTGGCACGTAAAATGTCTTTTTCATGCTTAGATTGTGTTCAGAGGGTTATGGATTGTACGAGAAGGGATTTGGGCAAGTGGACAAATGGGTGATTGGAAGCGGAGTGTGTTTGAGGCAAAGAAATGATTGAGAATAAGTAAAAGAAGGCAGTGCTTTGGTGTTGCAGTTCCCATATTATGAAATAAAGGTTTTTAAGCATGACCTGTGAGTCAGGCCTCTTCCTTGCTATCACTTTGTTCGCTTTAGCACTGCTTGGAGCAGGTGAAAATGCTATAAGTTGTGGGCAGAAGGAACAGTCAGATTCTTTTCAACTTGGGTTCAGAGTCACCTTCATTCTGCCTTGTGGAATTGGGACCATCTCACTTTTTAATATAGCTAGTTAAGCTTGTAAGAAATGAGGTATTTCGTGGCCTTATGTGTGCACTGGAGCTGGAAGGTACCCCTGCATCTCATGCTGGGAAAGAAATCGGGGGCACTGGGCTCAGATCCTGCTACTGTCATCTGTACTGTAAGGAGGCAAGATTAAATAATCTCTAGTCCAATCGATTATTACAGTGCTCAGAGCTCTTTTTAAAAAAGGCTTTGAAAAATCCTAAAGCTGCAGTTCTTGAAATGCCCTTATACCGATGCAAAGAATGTGGTGAAGAATTCATAGGAGGAACTCAAATCACATCGACTGGCCAAAAACCTAGAAACTATCCCTACAAGCAAACACTTCATCTTCTTACTAAGTAGAAATGGCAGCCCACAAAATGACTTTGAATATAAACTCATTTGGAAAAATATTTTGGAGGACGATGATGCAAGATTGACCAGATTCAGTGTGATAGGATGGCAGCTTCAAAGAGGACTTCCCAGCTTTCCCGTTTTGCATATGAAAAACCTCATTGGTGACTGTTAAAAGATGCTCCCCACATTTCAGGGGCTCTTGAGAGAGTTAATTGATAGAGAGCAAAGTGCCGTTTCTTGGGCTTCCCCAGGCCTGCACTTGGGGAAATTTGAGTGCAGTAACTGACTGAGGGAGATGAGGCTAGGAGAATGCCATGTTTCCTGACTTACTTAGGAAAGCCAGCTAACAAGGAAGGATAGATCGTGAGGGGCATATCTAACAGCAGGGATGTGAGGCTCCCTGGGCCCAGGTGGATAGTTCATGGAATTATTAATGGGCAAAGCTAGTGATTCATATACAACTCATTTTTTATCTATATGGAAATGTTTAATTGTGTTGAAATTATTAAGTTCATAATAAAAATATTTAAATAAAGGAAAATTATAAAAATGAACTACTGTTTGGGAAAGGCCAGCAACTCATGCAAACTACATGTGAATCTTTTTTCTTCATTAAGCCATGTGTCCTGAATAACAGTATAATAACTCAATGATTTTTTCCCATGGAGACCATATTATAGTCATTTCCTTTTTTTAAGCCCTTACTTTCTGGCTCAGAATCCATCCCAAGTTTCAGTTCCAAGGCAGAAGAGCAGTAAGGGCTAAGTAATGGGGTTAAAGGAATTGCCCAGGGTCACAGAGTTAGGAAGTATCTGAGGTAAAATTTGAACCCAGGACCTCCTGACTCCAGGCCTACCTCTCAAACCACTGAGCCAGCTAGCTGCCCTATAACCATCTCTTTTAAGAGTTAAAGGAACCAGCAATGTGGAACTATGCCCATAAACTTAATTACTTATCCTCTGACCTAACTATATAGAAATTGGGCTCATATCCCAAGGGAATCAAAGAAGAAAAGGCTCTCTGTGTGCAAAAATATGTATAGCTCCTTTTTTTGTGGAAATCAAAAACTGGAAGATAAGAGGATGCCCTTTTGGGGAATGCCTATGCAAACTGTGGCCTCTGGATGCAGTGGAAAAGGATGAAATGGTCAGTTTCAGAGGAAACAGGGAAGACCTTTGTGAACTGGTGCAGAGGAAAGTTTTGAGAACAGAACTGTACATACAATGATAGCATTATAAAGGGAAACAACTTTGAAAGACTTCAGAACTGTGATCAACAAAATGCTAAAACAGGAGTCCAAAGCAATGAGGATTGCTCATCACCTCTCATCTCTTTTGGATGTAGCCAATACAATACAGAATTTGTTTTTGCCAAACTCTCCAGCTACATAAGAGGAGGGATTCTGTCATATCTTAAAATTTTTTAAAGAATGGAAAGGGGGGCAACTAGGTGACTTAGTGGATTGAGCCAGACCTATAGAGGGGAGGCCCTGGGTTCAAATATGACCTCGGACACTTTCTACTTGTGTGACCCTGGGCAAGTCACTTAGCCCCTATTGCCAAATCTTACCAATCTCCTGCCTTAGAACCAAAACACAGTATTTATTCTCAGAGAGAAGAGAAGAATCTTACAAATAAATAAAAAGAATGGTAAAGGAAGAAAAAATACTTTGGGTGGAGAGGGAAAGAAAAGGGAAAACTAGGGAATAATTAGGGTATGCAAGTAGAAGTCTACACAAACGGAGGAAGGGGTCGAGGGGTGGCTAACATTTGAACCTCACTTTACCTGATCTGGAAAAAAAAAAAGAAATAGTACACATTTCACTTAACAGGGGAGTAAGAAGGAAAGACAAGAAGCAGAACTCGGAAAAAGAGTAGATCAAGGAAAGAATTAATCCTAAGCAGACCTCTTAAGTATGGACAAACCCACCCACCCCCAAAACTATATATACCTCTTTTTGTGGTGGCAAAAATTTGAAAACTGAGTGGATATCCACCAACTGGAGACTGACTAAATTATGGTGTTAAAATGTGATGGAATAGTATTGTACTATGAGAAATGATGAAGGGAATGAATTCAGAAAAACCCAGAAGGACTTTTATAAACTGATTCAGAATGAAGATAGCAAAACCAAGAGGAAAATGTGTTCAAAGGCAATAGTATAAAGTCAAATAACTAAAAAACTTGGTAATTCTGATCAGTGTAATGACCAACAAACCAACATTCTAGAGGACAGATGAAACATGCTGAAAAACACCTCCTGAAAGCGAGATAAACTCAATACAAAAGGAACCTTTTTTTTTTTTAAATATGGCTGATGTGGACATTTGTTTTGCTTGACATGTTTTTAACAAGAGTTTTGTTTTTCTCTCAATTGGGCAGAAGGCAGAGGAGAAAGAAAAGAAGGTAAATATAGATATAGCTATTCTAATACTATATAAACTTTTTAAAAATAGGTAATTCTCTGACACAAAAGATTCTGATACCTGAAACAGGAGAATAAAAACAGAAAAAGAAGGCCGATTTTGCTAATAAATTTTGATGCAAAAATTTTAATAAATGTAATGAAATAATTTAAAATAAAATACCAGCAAAGAAATTGCAACACTATATCACAAAGATTATACACCATACCAAGAATTCAGGACTGGTTCAGTATTAGGAAAACTACAGGTGTAATTGGCCATTTGAAAACAGAAATTTTGCTATTACATCATTAGATGCAGATAACACTTTTGACAAAATTTATCATCTTCTGTTAAAAACACCAGAAAGGGGGCAGCTGAGTAGCTCAGTGGATTGAGAGCCAGGACTGGAGGGCCTGGGTTCAAATCCAGCCTCAGTCACTTCCTAGTTGTGTGACCCTAAGCAAGTCATTTAACCCCCATTGCCTAGCCCTTACCATTCTTTTGCCTTGGAATCAATACATAGTATTGATTCTAAGGTAAAAGGTAATGGTTTAAAAAAAATCAGAAAGTATAAGAATAAATGATATTTTTCTTTAAATGATAAGTAGTATGTATCTGATTATATCAAAGGTGAAGAAAGGATGTCCAATATCACCATTATTATTCAGGATTGTACTAGAAATACTATAGTGATGACACGGAAAAAAAATTAAAGGAATAAGCACAAGCAATGAGGAAACAACTATCATGTTTTCTAGATGATATGATGGCATACTTAGAGAACCCTAGAGGATCAACTGAAAAAGCAATTAATGGAAGAAAGTTGCAGGATATAAATCCACAAAAAAATCAGCATTTTATATATTATCAGCAAAACATATCAGGAAAACAGAGAAATTCCATTTAAAAAACTATAAACAAAAGGTCAAGAATATCAAGGCAACCAATGGAAAAAAAAATGTGAAGTTTAAAAATGGAGATTTTGAACCCTAGACTTCAATCCCCAGAAGTCCTTGATATTTCCCAGAATTCCCTATAATATCACCCGAGTCTCTACCTGGGCAAGATCACAATTAGTATTTAACTGGCAGTAAAGCCTACTTCTCCCTCTTCCTTCCTGCTTTTTGAAAAGATGTAGTAAGCTAAGCGTGGGGATTTCTAAATTGACTACTCAGCCATGGGCACCTGGTTTTCTTATTTTATATTTTCTTTATTCCCTGATTTCTAATAATCCTTAATAAACCTCATAAAATATAATATTTTTATTATTAGAGATATAATTTTAAATTTAACAGTTGGCAACCAAAAAGGGACGAGAGAACTCCATTTTTTTAAAAGATAGCCTAGATAATTTTTTTTAAGCCACGTTTCTCTGGCCAAGGCTTTTTGCCTACCCTCGCAAAGCTTCTTGATTCAGCTCACTCCTGCTGCCTGTTTCTGCACTCCAGCCATTCGCTCCTGCCCGCAATCATCCGCTCCAGACCTGCTTGACCCAGATCACTCTCCTGGTCCCAGCCCCAGCTGATCTCTAGCCTCCTACCCAGATTTCCCCAGGCCAGCCCCAGGACCTAGGTTGCTGGTAGCTGCTCCTGTGTCTTCAGAAATCACAAACCAACTGGTAAAAACTGGGGTGTTCTTCCCTTAGGCTACAATTAGCCTCCACGTGGCAGGGGACCACAGGGGGTGGGAGGATGAGGAGAAGGAAAGTGCATTTCCTATTTCAAAGGATATTTTTTGAGTGCACTGATACATTTATATATCTCACCTGAGATTCCGGAGAGAAAGTCATCTCCCTGCAACTCTTTACCATTTAGGCCTGCCCAGTTTGAGTTTCCAAAAACACATGTTCTCTGCTATGAGAGATCCCACAGTACTTTCTTTTACAGTACTGACAAAAGCATCTAAATAGATAAAAGAAAAAAATGAACTTTAAAGAGACTGGAGGATATATTTTTTAAGGCTTTTTGGACTCCAATGTTTGTAAAAATCTGTATTTTATTGCATTTTCCTGATTGTTTTGTTTGAGATTTAATTTTGTTGGTTTTAAGTTCATATATTAATGTATTCAATGCTATTTTGTTACACTGAATCATTTTAATTTACTGGGTTTTAACTACTGTTATATTCTATTGCTTTCCCCCTATAACTATACTGAACAAATATTACTGAATAAGCCCATATATAAAAACAGCCTTTTCTATATTGACTTTGTAAATTGTCACATAGAGGATGAATGGACTTCCTTAAAAAACTGGTTACAATTGTATAACAACCTTTGAAAAATTTAATAAGCTAAATATCTCAAATTGATTTTAAGGGGTTTTTAGATGATTTTTAGATTTTTTTTCAACAACTCTGATCATTTTGCCTGCCTCTAACAGGAGGTAAGGTCCATTTTAGTAGCTGAAGTGAAATACAATTTTAATCCCCACCTCCCACATTTATAAAAATGTGAATGGATGGGATATCACAGACTCATACCAAAGGAGCAGGGAAGTTAATCCCAGGGCATGGTACCCCTTGGATGACTCCCAAAAGAGGATAATCTCTCATTTATAACTCTTCAGCTCACTTTACTTCCATCAGAATGATCTCTAGATTTCTTGATGATGACCTAGACCCAAATAAGTTTTACTTTGTTTAAAAATGTATTTTGCCAAGGTTGAAAGATTTGCTACATCTGTAAAAACTGTGACAAATATCCATCAGTTCATAGGCTTTTAAAAATGCCATACAGCAACTTATGTGAAATACGATAGTGGGTTTGTTTGCTATTGTAATTAATTGGGCTATTGTGAATTTTGGGGATATTGATACCTTTTGAAGATGCATTACATGCTATGCTACTGTTCTTTATGTTTTAAAAAAACTGTTACTTTGTGAAATTCATTTGCTTGCACTCACAGTGGGTCATGGCCAGATATGAAGAGGAAATGGATCTCATTTTTGGTGAGAAACCTTTGTATTTCTATATTTCCTTAGCTGACACATCATGTCAATGATTATAAGCTATATATTTGAATTTTAAAACTTTTATTATTGTTTTTGCTTGCATGTGCAATAAACTATTTCAGTTTTTATTTTTTCTCTCCTTTTTATATTTGAAGCACATGTCACCAGTATTAAGATTTTCTTTAGCAGTAATGTAAGTTTAAAATATATTTGCTATAATGTCAATGCATGCTCCAAAAGCTTGAGACTATAAAAATGATGCCATTAATTGTTTAAAAAGAAAATTTATGGAACTTTGGTTAATGATTCTGTCTAATTCCAGGACAAGAGAATACAAAAAAGGAGCACAGACTTAACTTCATAGTGCCAATCAAGCACAAGGTCAAAGAGACCAATCAATTTCAATGGGGTTGATGAAAATTTTGAGCCAAGACAAAGAGGACTTGAACTTAGTGTGAGACTCGAGGTTGTGACACTTGAAATATGTTAAGACATAGGCCTTCCTTGTATCCACACTCTTTGTGAAAATACTTACAGACAAGTATCTCAAATTTGGCTCCTACCTGGTTCCTTAATCTAGTCCCTTTTCTGTCTTTCATAGTGTGGCAACTTTCTGTAGTCCTGGCTACTGAGTGGGTAAATGCATAAATGCTTATATCATTTTAATTGGGCCCTGATTCAAGGACCTATTATAGATTTATTTTTCCTTTACTTAGAATTTTTACACATAAGACTTTGATAGTCTATATTTCATCCAGAAATTATCTTTTTTTATTTGGATTTTTTTTAATATTTTTTATTTCTCTTGCCAATTGATTCATATACCTCATAACTCAGCCATGCATCCCTAAATGATCCCTGTGTTTTTTCAATCACCCTCTTCAGGGGGGGAATGTATAAATATTATTATTTTAAATTGCAAAGTTTAAATTCCTTTTGAGGGTAATTTTAGGTTAAGAAACATGCTACCTCTCCGAATCCAGAAACTGCAACTGTCTGGAGAAGACACCATGAAGATGCCTCCACAGACCACAAACTGCACTAGAAGATCCAGGGTGAACTTTGGGATGTGGTGATTTGAACTGTGTGGGGTTTGAATGCATTTGTTTTATATGTACACTCTTATGCCAAAGGGGACTGCCCCCCCCCACTGGCTTTTTGTCAATGCACCTAGCAATTATTGGTTTTGTTCTCTTTTCCTCTTATCCTCAAATTATTGTAATTTCCTGGCTGGTATGTTTATAAGACCCATCAGAGAGACTAGTCTTCCTCGGCTTTTGGGGGGAATGTAAAAATGGATATTTTTGAACCCTAGACTTCAATCCCCAGAAGTCCTTGATATTTCCCAGAATTCCCTATAATCTCACCTGAGTCTCCACCTGGGCAAGATCACAATTAGTATTTAACTGGCAGTAAAGCCTACTTCTCCCTCTTCCTTCCTGCTTTTTGAAAAGATGTAGTAAGTAAGCTAAGCGCAGGGATTTCTAAATTGGCTAATCAGCCATGGGCACATGGTTTTCTTAGTTTGTATTTTCTCTTTTCCTTGATTTCTAATAATCCTTAATAAATCTCATAAAATATAATATTTTTATTATTAGAGATATAATTTTAAATTTAACAGAAGGAAGGAGGCCTTGCAGTACCAAATCTCAAACTATACTATAGCATTGGTCATCAAAACCATATGGTAGGGACAGCTGGGTAGCTCAGTGGATTGAGAGCTAGCCCTATAGACAGGAGGTCCTAGGTTCAAATCTGACCTAAGACACTGCCCAGCTGTGTGACCCTGGGCAAGTCACTTGACCCCCATTGCCTAGCCCTTACCACTCTTCTGCCTTGGAGCCAATACATTATTGGCTCCAAGACGGAAGGTAAGGGTTTAAAAAAAAAAAACATATGGTACTGGTTAAGAGACAGGAGGGAGGATCAGTGAAATAGACTTGGGGTGACCTCAGCAATTTAGTGTTCTATAACCCAAAGATACCAACTTTTGGGATAAGAACTCACTATTTAACAAAAACTGCTGGGAAAACTGGAAAACACTTTAGATTAAATTTAAATCAATTTCTCACACTCGATAAAATCAAAATGGGCATATGATTTAATCATAAAGAGTGATAAAAGTAAATTATGGGAACATAGAGTAGTTTACCTGCCAGATCTGTGGAGAAGAGAAGAATGTATGACCAAACGAGATAGAGAACATTACAAGATATAGAATGAATAATTTTAATTATATTAAATTTAGGGAAACATGGGAAAAATTATCTGTCAGATCTATGGATAAAGGAAGAGTTCACACAAGAGATAGAGAATTTCATGGGAGACAAAATGACTACTCCTGATTGCATGAAATTTAAAAGTTTTACACAAATAAAGCCAATGAAGCTAGAATTAGAAGAAAGCAAGAAGATGGGGGAAATTTTAATAGCTATTTTCTCTGATGAAAGTCTTATTTCTTAAATAGGAAACAGCCAAATTTATAAAAATAAAAGCCATTCTCAAAGTGATGTGACAAGGAAATCACTTTAAAAGACTGATATATATTAATTTAAGGTCGCCAAGGAATTCAGCTATGTAATTCCTAAATGAAAACTCAAGTCAGCCGTCAACCTTTTATAGAGTTTAATTACAAACAGGAGGAAGAAAGGAATTAGAGATAGAGAGAGAGAGGGAGAGAGAAAGGGGAGAGAAGGGAATAGGGCTTAAATACCCCCTCTGTTTAGGCTGGGCCAAAAGGCCCAAGCCCTTAGATAGCTGGGGCAAAGAAAGGAGATCAGTCCCTATTACTCACGTGACCAAAATGGAGAAACAGTCTCAGGGGCCTCCACCTCCAGCTTCCTTCAGAGCAAGCTTCTCAGAGCACCTCTCCAACCACTCAGAGCCAAAACTCTCCAACCAACCACCTCAGTCCTCAGACCCCTCTCTCTTTAAGGAAACCATCCAAGTTCCCTCCCCTCAGTTCTCACATCTACCAATCACTGTCCGTGTCTCCCTGTGCCAATGGTGGCTCTAGCTTAACCCAGGACCGCCCAGAGGTCTGTAGCTTTGCACATGTCTGTTGAAGGCCATATTCTCAAATAATTAAATCTTGATCTTTTGCTACAGCCCTTCCTAAATCCTGTTACCCTGAGTAGGGTAGAGATTGGAATAATTAAATTTTGATCTATGCTGCAGCCCTTCCTAAATCCTGTTAGGACTGAGTAGGGTGGAGATTGCAATTTCCAAGACCTGGTTCTGTCATTCCAAGTATCTCCATTGTATCAATTCTAAAATCAATCATGACTCAAAGAAATTCCTGTTCTATGCTTAAGCATAGGTCAAAGCCCTTTCCATTGTTCAGCAAAAGGTTTCTGTCCTAAAGTAATCTTAAGAAGGGAGGAGGAGGAACCTCCCATGCCAATGGGGTTCACATTCCAATAGAGTTCCGACTCTCAATAGGAAATTTTTCAAGTATGAAATTTCCCAATGGTGAAATTTCCAACATTTATAAGTCTAAGAAATTTTAAGGTTTATAGTGATAAATGGTCAAAGCATATTAACAGGCAGTTTTCAAATGAAACCAAACCTATCATATGAAAACATCTCTAAATCATTAATAATTAGGGAATTACAAATTAAAATGACTTGAGTTAACATCTCACCCCATTAGATTGGCTAGTGTGACGTAATTGGAAACAGACAAATGCTGGAGGGGATAAGGAAAAAAGGAAAAATAGGGACATTAATGCACTGTTGGTAGAATTGTGAATTGGTCTATTTCTGGAAAACAATTTGGAACTATGCCCAAAAGTTTATAAAATTGTGAATATCCTTTGATCCAGCAATATACTACTTGTTCTATACCCGAAAGAGATCAAAGAAAGAGAAAAAGGACCATCTGTACAAAAATATTTATGGCAATTCTTTTTGTGATGGCAAAGAATTGGTAATTGAGGGGATAGCCATCAATTAGGGAATGGTTGAACAAGTTGTGGTATACAGTTGTGATGGAATACTATTGTGGTTTAAGAAATGATAAATGGCATGGGTACAGAAAAACCTGAGAACATTTATATGAACTGATGCAAAGTGAAGTAAGCAGAACCAGGAGAACACTGAACACGATAGCAATATGGTAATCAACTATGAAAAATTCTTCTGATCAATACATGACCATTCCAAGGAACTAATGAAAAATGCTATCCATCTCCAGAAAGACTGATGAACTCCGAGTACAGACTGAAATATGTTTTCTTCACTTTGTTTTTCTTGCTTTTTTTCTTTTGAAACATATCTAATGGGACTAATAAAATGTTTTGTATAATTTAATATGTAAAATGAGTATTGTATTCCTTGCCTTTTAAATGAGAGGTGAGAGGAGAGAAATTTACAACTAAAAATAAAATTTCCAAAAAAATGTAATTACCCTCTATTTATATGTACTTTTATGTGTATTTATCTCTCTACAGAATATAAGCTCCCTGAGGGCAAGGACTATTTTAATTATATTGGGTTTAGCATATAACCTACACTTAATTGTTAATTAATTGGAAAGCTCTAATTGTTAGAAAGTTATTGCTTGCATTAAGTTTAAATCTGCCTCTGTAATCTCTACCCATTCCTTATTCTATTTTCTGGGACTAAACAGAAGAAAATAAATCATTTTTCCATGTGATAGCCCTTCAGATACTTGAAGGCAATCTTGTGTTCCTAAATCTTATATTTCACAACCTACTTAGTTCTTTTGAGCCCTAGTTCCAAATCACCACCACCTACTGGATGTTTCCAACTGAATAAGGTATTTGCATATAAATTCAATATGGCCAAAACAGAATTCATTACTCCCTCTCAAAAGAGTAGGTTTTACCATTCTTCTAAAATTTATTTTGTTCAAGGTCACCACCATCCTTACAGACTCAAAATCTCAATATCATCCTCAATGCCACACTCTTACTAACCCCACACATATTCAATTAGGTGTCAAATCTTGTTTCTATATTCTCAATATTTCTTGCATGTGTTCTCTCCTCTCCACCCTGCTTAACTTAGTCTTTAGAATTCTAGCAACTGGGAATGCATACACCCCCACTTAAGGATTGGGTGTGGGAAGAAGGTGTATGACTGGCATGTGGTAGCAAGTGGCAAATCAGAAAAACTGCCTGACCCCCTGGGCTGTCCTAAGCCAAGTTTAAGCCACCATTGGCACATGTGATACACAGGAAGTGATGTAAAGAACTGCCTTTATATTTTGTGACACTTCCTGTGAGAGGGACCTTTGGTGAACTTGGCGTCCTGGAACTCAACCCTGGAGGAACTCAGCATGAGACCTCAGACTGCTTTTCTTTTAGACGGTCATGTGGTGAGTGATAAGGCTGACTCCCCTTTCTTGGCTTTCTGGAGAGGCCTTGGCCAAGGCCTCTGAACTTGTGCCTGGCTCAAACCGAGACAGTGCAGTTCAATTACCTTTCCCTCTCTCACTCATTCTTAATTACTTCCTTATATTGTAAATAAACCACTATAAATTCCATTCTGACTTGAGTATTTCATTGGGATTTCTAATTTAAATCCCTGATGACCAACTAAATTTATATTCAGTCTCAACCCCTAAATTTACTCCTTACGACACATCCACCACAGTACTTCAGGACTTCATCACCTCTTGCCTAGGTGATGTCAATAACCTATTTATTCTTCCTACTTCAAGCCTTTCCCACATTTTACTTAATTTTCCACATAGCCACATAGTTTATTATTCAATTAATTCTCCACATAGCTAGCGATTTTCCTAAAGCAGAGATGTAAGCATGTCATCCTTTCAATAAACACCAGGAGGGGGCAGCTGGGTAGCTCAGTGGATTGAGAGCTAGGCCTAGAGACGGGAGGTCCTAGGTTCAAATCTGGCCTCAGACACTTCCCAGCTGTGTGACCCTGGACAAGTCACTCGACCCCCATTGCCTAGCCCTTACCACTCTTCTGCTTTGGAACCAATACACAGTATTGACTCCAAGATGGAAGATAAGGGTTATTTTAAAAAAAAAAGAAAAAAATAAACACCAGGGATTCCTTTGCTATTTGTCTCTTCAGAACCTAGACCTTTGCTGATCTAGACCTAGAACCTAGACTTTTCTAGCCTGTTACTCCTCTCCTCAAATTTGATAATCCAGGTACACTTTTCTATTTACTGCTCTTCCACACATATGACAACCCATCTTCCATCTTTCACCTCCAAACCTTGATGGCCCCTATTTCTGGAATGTACTGTCTTTATTTCCATATCTTGGAATCCTGATTTCCTTCAAGATTCAGCTCAAGCACAACCATCTATAGGAAGACATTCCTGATCACCTGTGAACCTTAAAAATTCTCAAACTCTACTTCATAAGGTTAGGATTGTAAACCTTAAAAAATTCCCAGACCCTACTTCATAAGGTTGGGTTAAGACCATTCCCCACTTTAAACAATGAAGTAACTTAGATCAGGAATGTGAGAACTCTACTTCACCATACTTAAGCATGTCTTAGGGAAAGATAAAGTTGTAAAC
Organism: Monodelphis domestica; assembly: GCF_027887165.1. NCBI lineage: Eukaryota > Metazoa > Chordata > Mammalia > Didelphimorphia > Didelphidae > Monodelphis > Monodelphis domestica. Next base: position 321,835,418 of record NC_077227.1, on the reverse strand, counting down.
TCTTTGCTGAACAATGACAGTACTTAAACCCATATTTATAATAAGGCAAAAAGTTCTTAATCTGTGCCTATTTTTAGAACTAATACAAAGGGATGCTAAGTACCTATAAAGGTCAGGCAACTTTTGAACTTAGAAGGAACAAAGAGGTGAAAACTTACTCAGAGATCCTAGTCTACTCAGGTGTGAATTACTCAAAAGATTAGTCTACTCAGGTGTGAACTAAGAATGGTCTGTCCTTTGAAAAACATCTACTGTGATTGGTAGATGGGAGAACTTAGGGGAGGTGACATAGGAGAAAATTTCCTTTAAATAGGAGCTCAGATAGAGCTGAAGGGTCATTCTGATTCATTCAGATTCAGGAATTGAGCTGGTGGTGTCAGCTGAGATGAAGCTGGCCTGGTGGCACTAGAATCCTTGCTTGGACAGATCTTGTGGTGAGTGATTAAGGACTGACTGATCTTTCTCTTAAGGCTTAGGCCTGGGTTGGCCAGGGCTGCCCTGGGCCGGCCTATCCTTTTCTCATTATTTCCCTTTTCTCTCTTTCTCTCCTTCTTTAATTCCTCATTGTATTAATTAATTAAAATCTCTATAAAACCCAGTTGACTTGGGTATATTTCATAATTGGGAATATTTCCTTGGCAACCACCTTATATTTGATTTAAAAACAAGTCACTGTCTTGAAACCATATTTTCTGTGGTCATAATTTAAACCATCCACTCTTTTATCTACTACAATTTAAGTCTTCCACTATTTTAATCACTACAGTGTATGGCCTCAACTATTTTAACTCTTACACACCTCAGCAATAGGGGTACTCCCTCCCAAAACTACCTTAAAGTCCTTTTGCATTCGTTAAGTTGTATTTATGTAAAAGGGCTATCAGTCTACTACAAGACTCACTTGGTCACTCCTCAGCTGGCTTATCTAATTTGTTTGGATATAGTAATTACAACTTCTTTCTCATTAATTAACTAAGAATCCAAATTTCAGTTTATTGACCATTACTGAAATATATAAAACTTTTTTCCCATAAACAATTGCTCATCTCTCATATTCATTTGTATATATGTGCATATATATATACACACACACACATATCTTAAAACCTCTAAACTAGCACTCACTCAATGTTAAAGTTACTAGTGTTATATTTTACTAACAGTGAAGTGAAAAATTACATGAAGATATAATTGCAACATTTTAGCTGTAAAAAATAACAGAATCATGTCTGGCCCATCAATATAACTATAATGATTTCTCCTCACTTCTGAAAAGAGTCCCACTATTTAGTTCACTCAAGATACCAAGCAGAGTCTCTTCTCAAGAATTCTTTTCCTTGCTATGGGAGGACCTCGATTCCACCCATACTTTAAGACTGTTTTAGGGCAGAAAACTCCTTGCTAAACAATGAAAGTACTTGAAAACCATACTTATAAAAGAAAGGAGTTCTTTGAGCCATGCCTGTTTTTGGAATTGATACAATGGGATGCTAGGTGCCTATAAAGGTGGGGAAACTTGTAAACTACTTAGACCTAAAAGGTGAAAACTTACTCAGAGGGTTTCTCTTAATGAAATTAGTCGACACAGCAGCATTTTTTTTCTGACTTACTAAAGAGATTAATCTACTCAGCTGTGAATTCAAAATGGGCTCTCTTTTGGAAAACATCTACAGTGATTGATAGATGGAAGCACTTAGGGGAGGTGACATAGGAGATTTTGCCCTTAAAAATAAGAGCTCAGAGAAGAGCTAGAAGTCATTCTGAAACATTCAGATTGAGGAAGGTGATTCTGAAACATTCAGATTGAGGAAGGTGATTCTGAAACTTTCAGATGGAGGAGGGAGCTGGTGAAAGCAGCTGAGATGATGCTGGCCTGGTGTCACTAGAATCCTTGCTTAGATAGACCTTGTGGTGAGTGTTAAAAGACTGACTGACTGATCTCTCTCTCTCTTAAGACTCAGGTCTAGGCCATGTTGGCTTAAGGCCCTTCATACTTATTTCCTTTTTCTCTCTTTCTCTCTTTTCTTTAATTCCAGATTTGTATTAATTAAAATCTCTAAAACCCAGTTGACTTGGGTATTTGAATAATTGGGAATATTTCCCTGGCGACCACCTTATATTTGATTTAAAAACCAAGACACTGTAGTGAAACATATTTTCTGCGGTCAAATTTACTCACCCTCTCTTATATCTATCACAATTTATATCTTCCACCATTTTAACTCACTACAGTTTATGGGCTTCACTATTTTAAATCTTACAAGCAAAACATTGGTTTTGCTTTCTTTCTTTTCTATTCCTCCATAACTACTGTAATTTCCTCTTAGAACATTGAATATTGTATATATCTGTAGTTAGAAGTGTGTTTAGGACTACAAGATGATTATGTGAAATGGTCAATGGGGAGTCTAGTCTCCCAATGATCATCAGGGGGGGAATGTGAATCTTAAAACTGCTCAAATTATACCTTAGAAGATTTGGTTAAGCAAATTCCACTATTGTAACAATGTGAGAACTTTTAAAATTACTCCACCCTGCTCAGGCAGTGCCTTAGGGCAAGATAAAGTTGCAAATTCCTGATGGAACAATGAAAAGTCCCCAACTCATACTTATAGTGAAGCAAAAACCCTAAGCTAGGTGGTCTTTTTCTAGATCTAATACAAAAGGGTGCTAAGTACTTATAAAGGTTAAATTAATCACTCAAAGGTCAAGCAACTTACAAAGGGCAAGCTTATCAAAGAGATGTTAAATACTCAGAAGATATAATCTAATCAGAGAAGGTGATAACAAAAGAAGATGTGAACTAAGAATGGACAGTCCTGGGGAAAATGTCTATTGTGATTGGTAGAAATAAAAATTTAGGGGAGGTGACATAAGAGAAATTTCTCTTTAAAAAGAGGTCTCTGAACTCAGTTCAGTGAGTTTGCTGTGGAGATTGGAGTTTGGAGTTAGTTGGAGGAGCTGGGTCTCTGAACTCAGTTCAGGAGTTGAGGATTTTAGTGAAGGACTGGAGTTTTGCTTAGGATGATCTTGTGGTGAGTGATAAAAGACTGACTAGTCTCCCTTAAGCCTTAGGCCTAGGCCATTTGGCCTAGGCCCTTCCTACTATTTTCCTTCTCTCTCTCTCTCTCTCTCTCTCTCTCTCTCTCTCTCTCTCTCTCTCTCCTTAATTCCTTCATTTGCATTAATTAAAATCTCCATAAAACGCAAAAAAAAAAAAAGAATTCTTTTCCTACCTCATCCCTTACAGACTGGCTAATATGACAGCTATGGAAAGCAATGAATGCTGGAGGGGATGTGGCAAAGTTGGGATATTAATGCATTGCTGGTGGAGTTGTGAATTGATCCAACCATTCTGGAGGGCAATTTGGAACTATGCCCAAAGGGCGATAAAAGACTGTCTGCCCTTTGATCCAGCCATAGCACTGCTGGGTTTGTGCCCCAAAGAGATAATAAGGAAAAAGACATGTGCAAGAATATTCATAGCTGCGCTCTTTGTGGTGGCAAAAAATTGGAAAATGAGGGGATGCCCTTCAATTGGGGAATGGCTGAACAAATTGTGGTATATGCTGGTGATGGAATACTATTGTGCTAAAAGGAATGATAAAGTGGAGGAATTCCATGGAGACTGGAACAACCTCCACGAAGTGATGCAGAGTGAGAGGAGCAGAACCAGGAGAACATTGTACACAGAGACTAATACACTGTGGTACAATCGAAGGTAATGGACTTCTCCATTAGGATCAATGCAATGTCCCTGAACAATCTGCAGGGATCTAAAAAACACTATCCACAAGCAGAGGACAAACTGAGGGAGTAGAAACACCGAGGAAAAGCAACTGCTTGACTACAGGGGTAGAAGAGATATGACTGAGGAGAGACTAAATGAACACTCTAATGCAAATACCAACAACATGGAAATGGGTTTGAATCAAGAACACATACTATACCCAGTGGAATCGCGCGTGGGCTATGGGAGAGGTGGTGGGAGGGGGGAGGGAAGAAAAAATGATCTTCGTTTCCAATGAATAGTGTTTGGAAATGACCAAATAAAAATTAAAAATTAAAAAAAAAATAATTAAAAAAAATTGCCAGCCCCAACAACCAAATTTGGAATACTCTGTTTGATTCTTGAAGCTACAACTTCTATAGAAACTTTTGAAATAAGAAACACCCTCAAATACATTTTTGTTGTCTCATTAAAAAGCTAGTACTTTGAGGACAAGGACCATTTTCACTTTGTTCCCTGTGGCTCATATAAACTCAAGCACATCCTTTTCTCACCTGCCACTCTCAAAGATGAGTCCAAGTTCTGAGAGTTGCGCTGAATACATCTCCCTTTTAGGTCACTTGGTATTCCCCTGAGGGCTTGGAATAATTTTGTAATGCTCTTGCTGTGGCCACACACTGGTGTGCTTCTCCCAAGATTGTCAAATGAGAATCAACTTAGCTAGTCTTAAGTAGCTTGCAGAAGCAAACCAACAAAAATCACAACAAATGCAGAAAAGGTCTTTGACAAAATACAACACTCATTCCTATTGAAAACACTAGAAAGTATAGGAATAGAAAGGCCTTTCCTAAAAATAATAAACAGTATCTATCTAAAACCATCAGCTAATATCATCTGCAATGGAGATAAACTAGATGCATTCCCAATAAGATCAGGAGTGAAACAAGGATGCCCATTATCACCTCTAACATTGTACTAAAAACACTAGCAGTAGCAAGTAAAGAGAAAGGAATTGAAGGTATTAAAATTGGCAATGAGGAGACCAAGCTATCACTCTTTGCGGATGATATGATGGTCTACTTAAAGAATCCTAGAGATTCAACTAAAAAGCTAGTGGAAATAATCAACAACTTTAGCAAAGTAGCAGGATACAAAATAAACCCACATAAGTCATCAGCATTTCTATATATCTCCAACCCATCTCAGCCCCAAGAATTAGAAAGAGAAATACCCTTTAAAATCACCCTAGACATAGGGGGCAGCTGGGTAGCTCAGTGGATTGAGAGCCAGGCCTAAAGACAGGAGGTCCTAGGTTCAAATCTGGCCTCAGACACTTCCTAGCTGTGTGACCCTGGGCAAGTCACTTAACCCCCATTGCCTATCCCTTACCACTCTTCTGTTTTGGAACCAAAACACAGTATTGATTCCAAGATGGAAGGTACGGGTTTAAAAAAAATTAAAATAAAATCACCCTAGACAATATAAAATACTTAGGAATCTATCTGCCGAGACAAATACAGGAACTATATGAACACAAACACAAAACACTCTCCACACAATTAAAACTAGATCTAAACATTTGGAAAAACATTGATTGCTCATGGGTAGGATGAGCTAACATAATAAAAATGACAATCCTACCCAAACTAATTTACTTATTTAGTGCCATACCCACTGAACTACCAAAAAACTTTTTTTACTGAATTAGAAAAAAACTATAACAAAGTTCATTTGGAAGAACAAAACATCAAGAATATCAAGGCAACTAATGGGAAAAAAAATGTGGAGTTGGGCCTAGCAGTACCAGGTCTTAAACTGTGGTCATCAAAACAATAGGGTAGTGGCTAAGAGACAGAAAGGAGGATCAGTGGAATAGATTTGGGGTAAATGACCTCAGCAAGACAGTCCAAACCAAAAGATCACAACTTTGGGGACAAAAATCCATTATTCGACAAAAACTGCTGGGAAAATTAAGTAGCTTGCAGAATGTTGCTTTTTCTAAGGGGGTAATAAAAATAGTGGGTTAAAAAACATCTCTTCAAATGTCTCTAATATTTGCTTCCTCAAGTACAACCTTCCATCTTGGAATCAATACTGTGTTTTGGTTCCAAAACAGAAGAGTGGTAAGGGATAGGCAATGGGGGTTAAGTCATTTTGCATTTGAGGAAACTGAGGCAGACAAAGACTAAGTGATTTTTTTTCCAGTTACAGTTAATAGGTGTCTAGGCTGGATTTGTCCTCAGGTCCTGGGGCATCTACAGCACTGGGCATGAAGTCAGGAAGACTCATCTTCCTAAGTTCAAATCCAGTCCCATACACTTACCATGGGACCCTGGGCAAGTCACTTAACCCTCTTTGCCTCAGTTTCCTCAGCTGTCAAATGAGCTGGAGAAGATGAAAAACCACTGGAGTATCTTTGCCAAGAAAACCCCAAATGGAGTCATGAAGAGTCAGATATGAACAACAACTCCCTGACTCGAGCTCTAACCTCTTTGGCTACGTGCCCTCAGCATCAGTGTCTCCTCCAACTCAGTCCCTGATCCTGTGAGTCTGTACTAATCCTGGAACCTCGGGTAAAGTATTGAATCTCTTTGGTTCGCAATTTCTTCATCTATTAACTGGAAACTGCTTTTTTTCTCAGCCTTAGAGCAAGGGTCAAATTAGATGCTACCCTTAGTTAGCCTATCTTGTCCTTATTCAGGAATAAAAGTATCAGGATTCCCCCACCCCAGGGAAGACCATGCATCATCTTGAATCTGTCAGTCCCTCCACTCCACCCAGCTCTTGAAGAAATTCACAGGATTCATTTTAATTGGCTTCATTTTATTGGCACTTGAAAAGGTGATTTGTTCCTGAAACCAAGAAAGGCTTGAGGTCACTGAACCCAATGATGAAAACTTGAGTCCCAGCTGCAGCTGTGGAAGAAGACAGAACATTTTTCTTATTGCCCAGGTCACCACAATCTTACTTATCATCATAAAGGGGAGAAAAATATTGCATATACTTTCAGGGTGGGAAGAGAAATAGAGGAAAAAAAAGATGATAAAAAGGGTCAGCTAGGCAGCTCAGTGGATAGAGAACCAGACCTAGAACTGGGAGGTTCAGGTCTGGCCTCAGATGCTTCCTAGCTGTGTGACCTTGGACAAGTCACTTAACTCCATTTGCCTAGCCCTTACCATTCTTCTGCCTTGGAATTAATACTAAGTATCAGTTTTATATAATAATATATATAATATTATAATATTATAATTATAATATTTCAGATTTTGCTAATTAACAATATGCAATAACCCAGGCCCATTGGGTGAGATGTTTTATTTTCTTGTCTAAAAATTCATAAAGTAGTATGAATTAACACATTAAATTATTGGAGAACTGTAAAAAAAAACCTAAACATTTCTCATTGAGAGTTAATCCCACAACACTTACATCCCTTGTTTAAAATTCTCAACAACAGAGACTAGTACTAATCTTTATTAACTTTGCAATTGAATATACTAAAATAATAAAATAAAATGATTTTATTCTTTATAAAAATATTGCATTATTTGAACTTGTCACTAGACTAGTTCAGACAGTCTGTATTGCCCCCTCAATTAGTCAAGTTTCACCATATCTAGAGAGACCAGAATGGGCTGTGGCTTTCTACAATACTTTGTGCTTTCATTTAGTCAAGCAACTTATTATAAATACTTTCAATATTTTTTTAATCCTTGATTTCTTTAAGATGAGGATTTCTTTGACCCATGCAGATCATACCCCTTTCACGTTTTAGGACAGGAGTTCTTAACTTGAGCCCCAGACACCGAAGGGTCCTTGAAGAGAGTCTGAGGGGCTGTCTACAAACTTTGTACATTGAATACTTGAATAACGATTTCAGTTTAATTTGGTTGCTTTGTTATCCTAAGTATTTCATTTTGTGCATGTGAAAATGTTATTTTGAGAAGAGAAAGGATCTAAAGACTTTACCCAATTGCCAAAGGAGCCAGAAAACAGAAAGATTCCCCCCTCCCTCAGTGGATGGTTTCAATAAATTACTGGATCCAAAAAGGTCTTCATGTGGTGGCCCACTTTCTAGTGACAAAGTTCTCTGCTCTGCACTCAGCTAGACTCAAACTCAGCCCATCACCAGAGCCAGGCTCAGAGCCATCAGAACCAAGACATCTCTGTACCACCATAAAAGGCCAAAAAGTATTCCAAGGAAGAATGATGGATTACAGAACATTCATATAAAGAGAGAGGGAAATGTACATTTAGAACCCAAAGAGAAAGTAGAGATGATTTAGTTCAGACTTTCAATTTTATAGAGGGGGAAACTGAGGCCCAGAGAAGGTTGCCTAGTCACCCGGGTAAATAAGTGGTAAAATCAAGATTTTAGCTCAAGTTCTCAGACCTCAAATCTAATGCTCTTCCACTGAACCTACCCACTTACATATATATATATATATAACAGAGAATCTAATATGTATACATAGGGATAGGATATGGTTGATGATATTATTTTATAAGAACTTCTGGATAAAGAAACTTCCTCTGTCAATGAAGGGTTGCCCCTTCTCTGCAATGTCTGGTCTTAAAAGTCCTTAAAAATGATTTTTAAATGTTTTCCTCCATTGAGAGCTTAAGGGATTTACTCAGGTTCCACAGCCAGGATGTAACTGAGGCAAGGCTCAAACTCAGGTCTTTTTGCTCTGGAGCTGATTCTCTATTTTATATATAATATATATAATCTGATATTTTATATATAATATATATCAAATATATATTATATAAAATATATCTAATAGAATATGTATCTAATAATATTATTATACTATGCTGTCTCTACCAGACATACACATATATGGATATGCATGCACACATAAAATGCATGTGAATATGTATGCACATTGTATGTGTGTATTATATATTATATGTAATATATTATACATGCATTGTGTATTATACAACACACCAAATTTTATGTGTTTTTATGCAAATATATGTACTTTACACTGATTAATATGTTGATATATATAGAACATACATGTGTATATTTCATGGCTATATGTACATCTGTATGTGTTTATATTGTGTGCTTGTGTCTATTAACTATATATACATATAACTATCTTGTGTATATGTACATAATAAATTTACATGTACATGTGTGTATATTTATCTATATCTCTACATATATATACACACACACATAAATGTTTGTGTACAGGTAAGCATCAATAGAATAGCTCATTCAGAACAAGCCAAATAAAAACCTATCTATTGGGAATTGGGGAAATATGGTTTTGAAAATCATACTAAAATTTGGTCCAGCCTTTCTGGAGGGCAATTTGGAACTATGCCCAAAGGGCAATAAAAGACTGCCTGCCCTTTGATCCAACCATAGCACTGCTGAGTTTGTACCTCAAAGAGATCATAAGGAAAAAGACTTGTACAAAAATATTCATAGCTGCGCTCTTTGTGGTGGCAAAAAATTGGAAAATGAGGGGATGCCCTTCAATTGGGGAATGGATGAACAAATTGTGGTATATGTTGGTGATGGAATACTATTGTGCTCAAAGGAATAATAAAGTGGAGAAGTTCCATGGAGACTGGAACAACCTCCAGGAAGTGATGCAGAGCGAAAGGAGCAGAACCAGGAGAACATTGTACACAGAGACTGTGGTACAATGAAATGTAATGGACTTCTCTACTAGCAGCAGTGCAATGATCCAGGACAATTCTGAGAAAGACTGCTATCCACATCCAGAGAAAGAACTGTGGAAATGGAAATGCAGAAGAAAAATATGTGATTGATCATGTAATGTGACAGGGATGTGATTTGGGTTTTGATGTTAAAGGATCTACAGAAATAGGTATTGAACAATAATACATGTATAACCCAGGAGAACTGCTTGTCAGATTTGGGAAGGGAGAGGAAAGAGCGTGGGGGGTGGGTGGGATCATGAATCGTGTAACCATGGAAAAATATTCTTTTTTTTTACATTTGAATTAGTTTATTTAGTCAATTTAGAACATTATTCCTTGGTTACAAAAATCACATTATTTCTCTCCTTCCCCTGCACCCACCCTTCCCACTGCCAACCCACAATTCCACAGGGTATTACTTGTGTCCTTGATCAGAACCCATTTCCATGTTGTTGATGTTTGCACTAGGATGTCCATGTAGAGTCTACATCCCCAACCATATCCCCTTCAACCCATGTAATCAAGTAGTTGTTTTTCTTTGGTGTTTTTACTCCTGCAATATTTCCTCTGGATGTGGATACATGGAAAAATATTCTAAACTTTAAAAGAGGGGGAAAAAGAAAACCATACTAAAGACTTAAGTAAATAAAACCCCAAATAGGATGGCATATTAAGTCCATGACAAAACAACTGCAACAGCGATTTTCTGAAAGAATCAGACACAAATCATATGATTGTCTTTCCCGAAACTGCTTTAGAATTCACTGAATGAGAGAAAGCAACTTACCTTAGCTTATGCCAAATGCTGTTTCTTTCTTTTAATTTTTTCAGACTCTGAATGTGGGAGTTCCAGTTTTCTCTTGAACAGTAGTGGTTTGTACATCTTAATGTCCTTATCATACATGAGTCTGGCAGGCTGCGAGGGCGCTCTTGCTATGTTTTCCAAGTGCCTTACAGGTTTAGGAGGATCAATATTCATGAACCAGGAATGTTCTAATCTCGGCCCTTGCACCTCAGTAATTATTCTAGAATCCACAGACAATTCAGATGGCTCTAAAAGTCTTGCCTCTTGACTGATGGTCTCTACTGGCAATTTTAATTCATTCAATGGCTGCATGTACACATCATTTGATTCTAACACTGGAGAGGCCCAGTTAGTAGATTTGGCAAGTTCTGGACTTTTCAGAAAGGTAGAGTCTTCTATAGCAACTTCTTCAGGGACATTCAGTGAATTTGAAATTCCACTGTAGCTCATGTCCCCAAGGGAACAATTATTCAAACTACAGTCTGAATAATTGGGTATATCCTCAGAGTCACCATCATAAGGATCTAAAAACTGGGACAACAAAATTATTTTTTAAAATCAGTAGTTTCTAGCCATGTCAAAAAAAATTTTTTTTAACTACCTATAGGTATAAAATAGTTTCTTCCAGCATAGACTTGGTCAACTTTTTGCATCATCAGTCTTGCCCAGGCAGCTAAAAATTGCATTAGAATGAAACTGAACATCGCCAGGGAAGCCCAAATCACTGACTTTAGCTAACAGAGTTCAATCTTGCAGGGCCAAGTGACAACCATGCATCCCCCCAAGTCTAGGCCACTATCTTTTTACGGAGATGGGGCACCCAGAATTTTTTATAACTCGCTTCCTTCTCAGATCTAGGGAGAGGGCACTGAGAAGAAGAGACATTTTCATGTTATGTTGTAGAAGGAAACGAAATCAAGCAAACACCAAGGGTGTAAAAAGTGGAAATAGGAATGAATGTTGACTTAGCAAATATCCCGTCAGTTTAGCAGATCGTGCCTGTGATTTGCTCTCAGTTTCAATGGTTTGCTTTTTGACCTGTGCCTCAATTCAGGAGCTGTTTGGGTTGGAGAAATAATGGTACATTCGATGAGGCCTCTCTATATTGAGGATAATAAATAAGCCAACAAAAATCTCCTTCCCGCCCCTCACCAGAAGATGGCACTATAATATGGTTTCATGGGCCAGCAGACTGGATGACTAGCTAGTTGCTCTCTTTTTCCTTTTTCTCTACTTTCACCGGAATACCATAATTTTCTGTTTCTTCTTTCTTACCTTTTCTCTAGCTGGGTCATATTGTGCTGGATTTTTATACGGATTGATACACAGGTGGTCTCAGAAGAAATATGAGATTGGCTGATTGTTAACTTTGCTAACAGATGGCACATCAAAATGGCATTTAGTGAGCCTGGAAGCAAGATTTATATTAACGTCTGTTCCCAGGGCTAGTTGCTGAGATTTTTAAGAATACTGTTTTGATTTAAGAGTGAAGAAAGAGAAGTAAACCAATAGGCGTAGTGCTACAGCATCAACATAGGGGCTCTACCTTATATATTATTAAATATATTATGCTCCATCTATCACTCTACATACATATACATCTACCTATGGATAGATAAACTTGTAGAGCGTCAAATATGAATTACATTGAAAGTGAGCCAAAGTGAAAATATCTTCAGTAATTAAGCCATTAACAACTGATACGTGCAAAACCCAAGATGAGTTGAATTAATCTAGGATGAAATAGAACGGCGCTTTAAGTCATCTTCCTACAGAACAAACACATACTATCAATTTTTAAAAATGCTACAGTTAAGCCTAGAAACTGGTCACATGAATAGAACTATTTTAATTCAAAACAATAAAGGAAGAGATTTTAAATGCAAAGAAACATACAAAAATTGAATCCATTCATTGGGTTTAATAATATCAACAAAAACTTATAACTAATCTATATTTTGAAATTTTATATTCCTTCACATTAATTATATAGTGCCTGATATTTTATTTTTTCCAGAATAGCTGAACTGATTGTCAGCACAATTGTGGATCTGGTACCTTCTGCATAACAACATACGATATTAGCTATTTCTTTTTTTTTATAACTAAAAAAAAAATACTGTTACCTTGATTGTTTCCCAAAATGAGATTTCTCCAAAATGTGTTAACAATGCTAGTATCATCCGAGCATCCGTCTGATGCCCTAAAAGCAGTTTCCATAACCAGGGAGAGAGGTAGATTTTTAAAAATCTGTTCCCCCTCTAGTTCCCAAATAAATAAAATCCATAAAACTATTTGTCATGCCTGTGACTACATTCTGCCCATCAGCATTGTGGGATCTCTCAGAGGCAAGCCAAGGCAGACTTTTCTGAAAGCTACAGTCAGAGAACAGAAGGTTTGGCCAGTCTCTTCCTGTTGAGGAAAGGGAACTTCTAGAAAGTCTCATAAGAGCACATTAAAATGAGAAGAAAAGACAAGACCAAGACCCAGAATGCTACATAAAATGCCATAGGTGTCAGAGGCAGCTTGCCTTAATAGGACTGACCAAGTGAGGCAGCTTGTTGTGGGACTCAGTTCTCCTTGGAAGAGATCTGAAGACAAGACAGTGGTGATTCTGATGCACCATGTATGACACTCTAGCGGGTTCTGTTTTTGACTCCCGACACCTTCAGGTTCTCCTACCATTGCTGTGCCCTTCTGACTACAGGTCTCATCGGGGAAGGAAATCAGACATTTGGAAAGTTTCATCCAAATGGAGATGGAGGACATAGATACAAGGGTACATTCTGGGACAAGATGCTCAGAAAAGGGGAAGGGGAACATACAATGAAGGGTAAATTTTGAGCTAGAAAAAACCATTGTAAGATTTTAGAACTTAGAAGAGTTCTTCTAGTCCAAGTCCCTCATTTTTATAGCTGAGAAAAGTCAGGCTGACCAAACGAAGGCCTTAGGCATTCCATATTGAGCCCTGCCATTTCTTTTCCTTGGGCTTCCAAACTTATTTGCCAACCGTCAGATTAAGTTCTTCCAAAATTTGCCCAAGATGACAAGGAGGAAACCATTAGAAAAAGCAAAATAACATTTTCCAGGAATATTGCCATTTCTTATCCAGTTTTGTGTCTAATTATTTCAAACCAACAAGATGTTATTGGTTTTTCAGGCCTAAGATGGCCTACCTCTCTTAAGAAACCTTCTGCAAATTCCATGCGATTCTTTTTGTGCTCGCCCTAAAAAAAAAAGGAAGAAAGAAAAAAAAGAGGCTTTTTACTCTTTACTAACAAGAAATACATCTAGTACCTTAGCACTCAAAACTACTTCTTCATAAGCCAGGGCCAATGAAAGGAGATGGCGATTGGGGAATAGCTCCCATGTAGTGCTTAGGGGCATAAAAGATGGACCAACCCAGGGTAATAAGATAAAAGCACCTTAGGGATGACTTTTGAACTCTACGGGAAGGAGAATCCTTGACAAAAGCATTTTCTAGAGATCCAGAAACTTAAACCTTAGTAACCATGTGTCAAGAAAATAGTCTTAGATGGGAGAGTTATTAAACGCTTTAACAGAGATTTTAAAATAAATATCTATTCTACACTAAAACTAATCAGGTTTCTGAGAAGGAGGACATTGAAGTCTGATCTTATCCTCAATAGCAGGAAATTTTAGAATTCTATGATTCATTTTAGAGCTGGGAGTGACCTGGTTCATTCTCTTTTGAGGTGAGGAACTAGAGGCTAGAAGATGATGGTTAATTTGATCAAGGTCACAGCCAAAAAGGAACAGAACCCAGGTCTCTTAACTAGTGGTACTCAGTGCTCTTTCCACTACATCACACTGCCAAGAAGTCTAGTTTGTTTGTTTGTTTTTAATGAAAGGAATAAGGAAGTGAGAGAATTACAAATAACAAGGAAATAATTCCTTGGTTTGTTATAAGCACTTGAGACTGGATATCCTCACAAGAGATTTTGAAAGAGAAAACAAGACTTGTGAGGAAGAAGTCAAAAGCTACCTAGGGCAATGCTTCCAAGAAGACTCCTATCCTCAGAATTTAGGAGTTTCTAGTTCCAATTGCACATCTCTGTTCTCGTAACGCCATGTCCCCCCACCAAACTCCAACCCTAACCACACAGAGCCCCACTTTTACTAAGAGAGAAAAAGATTTTAAGCAGTAGAAGCAGCACCTTAAAACGATGGAGCATGTTCCTTTGCCTCTTCTTGATGCCAACCCTCGTGTTGATAACACTGAATGCTCCTCGGATGCAGCTATGCCTGTCCTGCCTTTGATCAGCCATGGTTCAGGAAGGTGGATTTTTATTTTTTTTTACTTCATTAAAAATTTGTCAAAAAGAAAACACCACAAGGTAGCTTTATAATAAAGCATTAGGAAAGTGGCTTACTTGAGATCTCCTACTCAAGAGTCAAGCTCTCTAGGTGGAGATACTTCCCATTGTCCATATTTTTGGGACTTCATACTTAAAATCAAAGAATCTCAGAGTTGGAATGGGCCTCAACTGTGGTCTAATCCAAGCCTTTATCTGAAACAGGAAAGCCCCACCTACAACACCTCTGGAAAGTAGTCATCTAGCCTCCACTTACACCTTATCAGTGATAGGTGTTCACTGCCTTACAAGGCTGCATTTACTACTGTTGGACAACTGTTAGGAAATTACTCTTCTAATTGAAATCTTGGTAACTTCCATTCACTGTTTCTAGTTCTGTCCTCTAAGGTCAAGTAGAACAAGTCTAGTTAGTCTCTCTTCTTCCTTACAGCCCTTTAACTGTTTGAAGACAGTCAACATGTCCCCCTTCCACCTCATCCCCCGCTCCCCCAAAGTCTTCTCTACTCCAAGCCCTTCAATCCATCCTCAATACGTCATAGGTTCTAGTTCTCTCGCCATCCTGGTTGTTTCCTCTAGACATGTGCTCCTTCATCCCAATGACTTTCCCATAATATGGCGCCACACAATCCTGGAGTCTATGCAGGGCTAGAGCAGCAGGACCATAACCTCTCTCTTTCTGGGAATCGTGCTTATTGACGTAGCCTCTGACCTCATTTGCTTTACAGGTTACCATGCCACGCTTAGGATTTTGACTCGTACCGAGAGAAAACTCAGGTCTTTTTTCACCTGAACAGTTTACCCTAAACTTTCCCATTCTGTACCAGTGTAGATGGCTTCATGAACCCAAATAGAGGACTTTACATTTATCCCTATTACATTTCATCTTCTTATTTCCATTCATTCCACTGTTCCAGCCTATCGAGTTCTTTCTGGATACCAATTCGGACATCCAATACATTGACTGTCTCTGCTAGTGTTGTGTTACCTGAACCTATCTTGGTTTTTTTCCAAGAATAAAATAGGACACATCCTATGGATCCTCTACTCCAGAGCTCTTTCCAGGCTAATCCTCATTCTTTGGGTCCATTCAACCATAATAGACACATCATTCATACTGAGCTACATAGATGCAAGAACACGTGCACACACACACACACACACACACACACACACACACACACAGAGGAAGGGGAATGGGAACAGGTAGAAGTGGAACTTTTATCACCAACACAAACCTACTTGAAGTTTCATGTCACTTGCTTTTTTAAAGAATCCTCTTGTGAAGGTACCCTGTAGGGAAAAAGCTCCAATTACAAACGTATTCATTTTATTTCCTTTTTAAGCATATTTTCCATGGATACAGTTCATTCTATCATCTAATGGGGCAAATTTCTAGCCAAGAAGTAAATGTATTTTTATCTTGGCTGCTCTAAAATTGGCTCCTAGACTTTCATTAAAGGAAAAGGTCATCAAGTACTTTTAGAAATTAGAGAGTAGACAGAGATGGGGAAACTTGATATGCGCTAATCTCATTCTTATTTGTTTCTCTTGTGTGGTACTTCTTCTGATGGTATCTATGGACTTGGATCATGTCACACTCTGTTTTCTCTGGTAATAAAATAAGGGAAGACATTGGATCTGGGCTTTCACTGGGAACAAGAACTCCCAGGTGAGGAAATTCTCTCAACTGGCATGGATTGGCAATGTCTCTGCTACTTATAGTTTTTTTGCTGTTTTTTTTTAACCCTTACCTTATGTTAGAATCAATATTAAGTACTGGTTCCAATCCAGAGTGGTAAGGATGAGGCAATTGGGGTTGGGACTTGCCCAGGATCACACAGTTAGGGAATGTCTGAGGTCACACTTGAACCCAGGACCTCCCATCTTCAGGTCTGATTCTCTATTCACTGAGCCACCTAGCTACCCCTAACCTATATAGTCTTATAGAATTGCCTAAAGACTTAAGGAATAAAGTGATTTGCCCGGAGTCACACAGCCAGTATGTGGCCTTGAACCCAGGTCCTTCTTGCTTTGAGGCCAGTTTTCTACACACTATACCATTCTGCATCTCTAGTAATAGAATAACTATGCTATATTAGTAAATCCTGTGATAGAATAGTAGAAAGAAGACAGGATTTAGAGTCAGGGCATATGGGTCCAATGCTACATAGGATGTTTTATCTTCTAGGCATAAAACCGAAAAACAAAGTTCTTTTTGTCATAAAACTTTTTGATGAAGTGGCCAGCAATTTTCGCTGTTTAATTACTAATTAAACAGAGTTAATTAATTAATTATTAATGTTCTTAAATTTTAAAAAATATTTACTTATTTCTGTTTCGTTATCAAAAAAAAAGAATGTAAATTATATGTTTCCTGTTTACTTGGTGAGAGATAAAAGAAATATTTTAACTACTTAATGAAACTGTTGGTATATTAAATGTTAATAATAATAATAATAAATCATGTCTTTCTTCTCTAGGTACTGAAAACGTAAAGCTAATTTAATCAATTCTTGTTAGGTGCAAAGAAACTCAATCACTCCAAAGCTAGGTTCTAAGACTTTCCTCAAGGACCTTTACAACAATAGTGATGATACTAGTACCTGACATTTTGTCCTAGAGGCAATAAGCAACCATAGAGGATCTTTAAGTGGGAGCCAGGCCTGTACCCTAGGAAGAGGATTCTGACCATGATGTGAAAAAATTCTAAGAGGGGAGAGTCTGGAGGCAAAGAAACTGGAAGGTTTTAGAATAATCCAGGGAGGGGATAACAACACCCCAGAAGAGGCTGACGGTATGAGCAGGAAAAAAGAAAATTTGTTTATGAGATACACTGTGGAGGAAGAAGGAAATATGGCGGCATCTGATTGGTTAAGGGGAGGGGAAGGGAGAAGGAAGAATGAAAGATGACTCTGAAATGAAAAAAAGAAACACTTTCATGCCTAGGAAGATGGCTGGTGAGGAGAGGGGGGTGGGATATGAATGAGGTCAGTGTGAGACATGCTGAATTGGAAACACAAACAATATTATACAGGTGGAAATGCCCAATTGGCAGGTGAGGATGTGGGCCTGGAGTTCAGGAGAGAAATTAGGCCTCTGATTTGAAGTTTATTTACATAAAAGAAAGGAAGGAGAGAGGAAAAGGGGGAAGGAGGGAAAGAAGGAGGGGGGAAGAGCAAGAGGGAAGAGAAAGGTAGTCCCAGGAAAAAGTCTAAGGTACAATGAATAAACACTGGACCTGAAGAGTAAGGAAGGCATGAGTTCAAACCTGGCCTCAGATACCCACTATATGACTCTGGGCAAGTAATTTAATCTCTATCTGTCTCAGTTTTCTCACTGATAAAATGGAGATAATAATAGTGTCTACATTCCAGGGCTGATGGGCAGATAAAAAAGATAATCTTTGGGGCAGCTGGGTAGCTCAGTGGATTGAGAGCCAGGCCTAGAGACGGGAGGTCCTAGGTTCAAATCTGGCCTCAGACACTTCCCAGCTGTGTGACCCTGGGCTAGTCACTTGACCCCCATTGCCTAGTCCTTACCTTCTGCCTTGGAGCCAATACACAGTATTGATTTCAAGACAGAAGGTAAGGATTAAAAAAAAAAAGATAACCTTTGTAAAGTACTTGTCTAACTTTAAAGCATTATATAAATGCTCTCATTTATCATCATCATCATCTTTATTATCATTGCTACTATGAGGCTGGACTCTGGGAACTGGGATTGGGAGACTTTGAGGAGAAAGAAGATTTGGAATGGCCACTCCATGGGGAAATGTGACAGTCAATTGGGTAAGAATAAAAGGATTCCTGTACAGCAGTTAGAAGCCAAATGAAATTAGATAACATGAATTTATAATAGATTTAGTCAATAATCTAAACTTTTAGAAAGCCCTTGGGAATTAGATAACAGCTACAAAATTATTCATACCCTTTGACCAGTAATAGAATAACAATGATACCACAGGGATGTTATTACAAATCTATGTATCTATACCAACACATTCCTAATCCTTTTTTTTTTTTTGCAGCAAGGAACTACTAGAAACTTACCATGTGTCCAATGATTAGGAAATGACTGAATAAACTGAGGCATGCAAGCATAATGAAATATTATTGTGTCATAAGAAATAATAAACATGAAAATGCTTATATAACATGACAGAGGAGAAAAATAAGGTAGAGAACTATGTAAATTGCATACATATACATACACATATATTAGATGCAACTATGTAGGTCTAAAGGTGAGCCCCATTCGAGTTTTTTAAGTTTTCAGATCATAATGGTCTTGGGCAGATAAAATCCAAGGGTTTGAGTAACTAATTTGCAAAGCAATGCTTCCAGTCAGACAGATATTTCCAAAGTGCCAGGCCCTGTACTAAGACAATCTCTGCTCTCAAGGAGCTCGTCGTTTAATGGGAGAGACAACACGCAAATAAATGCCAACAAAGGAAGTTTTAGACAGAATAAATCTGAAATCATTAACAGGGAAGGCACTAGAATTAAGACAGATTGGAAAAGAGCTCATCATGTATGCCCAGCCCTCTAGATTCCAGATGGCGTGGGCCACAGGGCCATTGGAAAACTATGCTTTAGGAAACAGTTCAAGTGATTTGAGACTTATCTGATTTTGTGCCACCAAGAAGGGAGAAATCCAAGGAAAATTTGTGATCTACTCTGAGCTAGCATGGGATCAGGCTCACCTGATTAACACCATTAACCCCAAAGCCCTGGCCTGCCTGTTCCAACCTTCCCCCAAGACCAGGGGAGTCCTTCTTGCATCAAGGGGTGGCTTTTTAAAGGAACATAGAATTGTCTCTGCTGCTTGGAGGAGAGTGACAGCATTGCTTTTTTAAAAAACAAACAAAAAAGAGGTATAGGGGGAGCTCTTCCCAAATGGTGTTGATGCAAGTGTAAGATGCTGTTTTCTTATGTAACCAGGAATAGTAGTCTCTAGTCTTGTCAGACCATGTATTTTGTCAATGGAAAAATAAAAAGAAAACTGCCCAGATTAAAAATAAAAAGGGAAAAAATCTCTTGTAGAAAGTGGGATTTCCTGAAAGCTAGAAAGGTTAATAGTCAGAGTGGAGGAGGAAGAATGTTCCAACCATAAAGGATTGTGGTTGTTCAGTTGTGTCCAACTCTTGGTGACCCCATGGACCTGTCCTGGAGCAACTTGCCATTTCTTTCTATAATGGATTAAGGCAAACAGAGGTTGAGTGACTTGACCAGGGTCCTACAACTAATAGCTGTCTGAAGCTAGATTTGAACTTAGGTCTTCCTGACTCTGGGTCCAGCTTTATCTGAGCCACCTAGCTGCCTAAGGCATGAGGGATGTATATCTAGAGAAAATATCTGGAGCCAAGAGATGAAGTGTCCTGTTTGTGGAACAGCCAGGAGGATCAATGTCACTATTTGTCTGGGGGTAACAAGTAAGAAGATTGGGGAGGTAGAAGGGGGTTGGGTTAATTATTAATTCAGAAGTGAAAAAAAACAAAGGCTAGGCTAAGGTAATAGAACTGGAGAGGCTTCTGTTAATCTTAAGCAAAAAGTTTTTGCCCTTTCTAAAACAGTTCATTACAAAATAATAATAATAATAATAATAATAATAATAATAATAATAATAAAAGAGCTCATTACCTTACCTGGGGGCTTTGATTGAGTCAAAAGTGTCAAAGAGACCAACATTAAGGAAAAAGCCCAACTAAGTGGATGAACAGCCTGACATAACCATCCCAGGACAAGGCAAGATTGGATTGGCCCAAGCAGATTGGTCCATCTAGCTATGATGCCATGCTATACACTTTAAGGAGCCAGCCAAGCCTACCCATGATGTGGCTGAGCATAGCAATAGAGACTCTTACCAAGTCAAGATAACACTCTATGGTAAACTTTGTGATGCCATCCAAGTTATCTTGATTATATATTTCCAAGTTCTCTCATTTGTATGTAAACATAACTAGGTATAACCGAGTTACCTTGGCTATATATTTCCTATAAGTTTATTTCCACTCTCCCAAACAGACACTATGTGTACTGGTGGTAGATTATGCCTTGCATTTATGAGGCAAATATTTGATAAAAGCAGTACTTACTGTTCTTGCTATGTTTTCTGGGTAAATGCCTTTAGGAATGGTGTTTCTAATTGTACATAGTAAATGAAATATTTTGGGATGATCAAATGTGATAGATTTTGCTACTAACTACAGTATAATGATCCAGGACAATTCTGAGAGATTTATGAAAAAGAACTCTTTGAATAGAAATGCAAATGAATACATATGATTTATCACTTGTTTATATGGGTATGTGATTTGGGGTTTGGGTTTTAAAAGATTACTCTATTACAAAAATGAATAATATAGAAATAGGTTTTGAGTGATAACATATGTATAACCCAGTGAAATTGCTTGTCAACTCTGAGAGGGGCAAGGGAAGGGGGAAAGGAGAGAACATGAGTATTGTAACCTTGGAAAACTTTTATAGAAATTTGTTGCTGGAATAAAATAAAGAAAATTTTTAAAAAGAATGGTGTTTTTAGCCATAATTATTGGAAGCAAACAGTATAGCTCTCAAATGCCTACTCAAAACAAAATGCTAAAAATCTCACCACATTAAAAAAATGATCAAAAAATTCAACTGGAAATTAGCAAGTGACTTTTTCTATCCCAGAACTGTATAGAAAGTCAGGTTTCAAAGTCATAGGCAATTGGACAGAGAACCAGCATCAGCAAATGCAAACTCTCAGCTTCCAAGACAACAGAATAAAGACAGGTGAAGCCTACGTGACTCTATATTTGGAGACAGAGTCAGAGAAAGTATCTCTCAGAGAAGGCTCACAGTGGTCAGAACCACAGTATGGGCCTTGAAATTTATTAGACATTATAGCAACCAGTCTGGGCATGACAGTGGTCAAATCAGGACAACCTAGGTCCAGGGGATCTAAGCTTTCTGACCTGAAAAGCTATAGAAGGCTCTGAGCACTCTAAACCACAAAGATTCAGGGGAGACCTAACTGGGTACAGACATCAGTGTGGAAACCCATGTTAGATAAGACAAGAACAAACAGGACCTCACTCCCAAAATGCAGTAGTAGGTGAGATCTGTCTTTGGCACATAGTCCCATTTTAGAAATTAAGGAGAGATGAATAATAGGATATAAAGACTGCTATAAGTAATTGTAATATTCCCCACTAGATAAGTGGTCAAATGTATGAATAAACAGTTCTTAAAAGAAGAATTGCAAACTAGTAACAACCCTATTGTTATGAGTAAATAATATTGTATAGGAGGTTGATAAAGCTGTCAGGGTTACTAAATATCAATAGAAGGTTGATAAAAGTTTGGAGAGCAGTTTGGTACAACACTGACACCTATTTATTATCAGGATAGGAAACAGGATATAGGAAATAATTTTAGATTATATCTTAACCTTATACTATGTCTAAAATTCAAATCCTATACTAAAACTATCTAATAAATCCCCAAATCTAACTGCTTTCTTTTCAGTTTCTTCTTGCCTGACAGAGCAGGCCTCCCTAAACCTACTCTCACTATCTAAAATAATATTCTCCATCTATCTAAACTATTCTAATTAATAAAATCTTCTTCAACATCCTTAACCAAGTAGCAGAAATTCAAACTGTCAGTGGTGAAAACTGCCTGTTCACAGTGACACAGACACCTGCACCCTCAAGATGCTGAGGAAAAAACCTCTCAGAGATAGACTTCTTCATTCCACCTCTAAATTCAACCTCTCAACAGTAAATTGTCAAATCTTCTTCACTGAGAGAGAAAATCCAAACAGCAACCCCAGAACTGCTGCTCTCTGAGACACCAGAAAAAAAATGGAGTTCTCTTAACTGACTCTCTCTTTTTTATAGTTTGTCTCTGGAGATAAAATCTGTCTGCTACTGCCTCTTAAAGAGACAGAGTGATACTACTTAACTTCCTCTAACCTAGAAACTGCTCCTAAAGAGAAATGAAGAAATTGCTTATAACATTATGAAAGAATGCTAAAATCATTAATAATAAGAGAAAGGGCAAATCAAGACAATTCTGAAGTTTCACTTTACACCCTGAAAATTGATAAAGATGACAAAAGACCAATGCTGAAGGACTATTGGAAGATACGTACACGAGTGCATTGTTAGTGGAACTATGAATCAGAACTGCTATTTTGGAGAGCACAAATAGAAGACTAAAATGTCCATACCCAACAGAGGTTCCATTGCTAGGTTTATATTCCAAAGAGGACATTGATAAGAAGAAAAACCCCACATAAACCAAAATATTTGTAGAAGCACTTTTTGTACCAGCAATTGAAGAATGGCTTAAATAAATTAGGTTATATGAATATAGTAGAACTAATTACTGTGCTATAGGAAATGATGTGTCTGATGAATACAGAGAAGCATGGAAAGATCCATATGATTTGATGCAGAGTGGAGTATACACAGTAACTATAAGAATGTAGCCAAAAAAATCACAAATAAAAAATCTAAAGTAAATATTTCAAAATTACAAGGAACAAGAATGACTAGAAATATATATATATATATATATATAATGTATATAGCACTTATTATGTTCTATTCATTCTGTTAAAGATTCTTTGTGTGTGTATGTACTAAAGACTTTACAAATATTATCTTATTGATCCTGACAACAAGCCTGGGAGGTAGGTGCTATTATTATTCCTACTTTATAGATGAGGAAATTGAGGTAATCAGAGATTAAATGACTTGCCCAGGATTACATAGCTAATAGGCATCTGGGGTTGAATTTGAACTCAGGTCTTCATGACTCTAGGCCTAGCACTCTATCTTCTGAGCCACCTAAACACCTACACCCTATCCTGCCCCACATTTGCAGAGGTTTGGGAGGCCCATGAATATGGAACATTGCACATATTTTCTGATTTTTTTTGATGTATTAATCAAATATGCTCATTTTCCCCCCTCATCTTTTTCTCTTGTTTACCTTTGTTGGTCTTTAAAAACATTTGTTATACAGGATGGTTCTCTTGTTAGAATAAGGGTAGGAATTGATGCAAAAACAAATAGCACTCATTTAAAAAACAATGTTATTTCCATCAAAAAGTCAAAGAAATTGGAATAGATTCATGTAAGTCCCACATTCCAATGAAGGAGTAACTCCATAACAATTGCATACAAAAACTGAGGAAAAAAAGGATTTTCCACAAGAACTTCACAAATACCTAGGAAAAAATGCAGCAAGAGATAAAAAGTAAAATATAATCTCTATAAATTATTGGGAGAAAAATAAATAGCTTAGAAGAGAAAGTGATAATTCTTACCCAAGTAAGAGTTTTTCTGAAAATTACAATAGACCATAGAGAAATCAGTGACTATATAAGACAAAAAAATGAGAAACAATCCAAAAGATTGAAAAAAATTGAAAAAAATATAAGGTATATGCTTTCAAGTATAACTTCCCTTCAAAACAGAACAAGGAGAGATGTTAAGAATCTCTGGAAAATCTAAAAACAATTTGTTTTTAAACATGCCTCTACATTATATTCCAAGAAATCATAAATTAAAACTGTCCTGATATGTTAGAGCCAGGAGGCAAAGTAAAATTAGAAAAGAACTCACTAGTTACATCCTGAAATAAACTCTAAAGGGAAAAGTCCCAAGAATGTCATCACCAAAACCTAAAGATTCCACATGGAGAAAAAAAATATAATAGGCATTCTGAAGAAAGAGTTAAAGTACCAAGGAACTATGGCAAAGATCATATAAGACCTGGAGGGCAAAGTTAAGATGGCAGCTTAGTAGCAGCAAAAGCTAAAACCACTCTGACAATCCTTTCAAACCAATCTCTAAAAAGTATCTCACAATGACAGGAGTCAAAAACCAACAGCAAGATGGATTGAGGAGACTCTCCCACTGAACACAGCTGGAAAGTTAGGCAAAGTTGATTTTCATGGGATAAGACGAAACTGGAAGTAAAAGTACAAATAGAGCAATGCTGGCCAACTACCCCTTCTCCCCACCTACTGCTCCAGGTTCCATGACTGAGCATAAGCTAACTTCAGGATCCCAGGACATGGGCTACACCAACAAAAGAGCACCTCAGACCCACTCGTTGTAGTCCCATGTCATGGCACCAGCCTGCAGTGAGACCCAGAAGTCCATAATGCTGGGTCCTTTCAAGCCCAGGATGAAGTCCCTAGATCCAGGGCAATATAGTTCACAGTGCCTAGCCTTGCAAATCAGAAGACAGAATCAGTTTTCAGAATTCCCAGTCCACAGGCAAAAAAAGGCTAGGAAAATGAACAGAAGAAGAAACGCTTAACCCTAGAAAACTTCTATGAGGGGAAAGAGCAAAGCACAGAAGCAGCAGGGGATGGTGAGATCCAAGCAAAACTTCAAAGAAAAACAGGAACTGGTCTCAAGCTATAGAAGAACTCAAAAAAGAATTCAAAAATCAAATAAGACAGGTAGAAGAGAAATGGGAAAAAATGAAAGTAATGCAAAAAGAAAATAACAGTTTAAAAAGTAAAATTGATAAAAAGAGTTTAAAAAAATAGAATTGACCTACTGGAAAAAGAGGCAGAAAAAAAAAACATCCAATGAAGGAAAAAGTAGAATGGGCCAAATGGAAAAGAAGGATCAAAAAGTCATGGAAGAAATTCAGTCTTTAAAAATTAGAGTTGGACAAAAAGAAGCTTGTCACTTCACAAGAATCCATAGATCAACTCCTACAATAAAATACCCAAATGACTATTCCCAGGAATGTTTTAGACAGATTCAAGTTCTTCCAGGCCAAGGAAAAAATACTGCAAGGAGCCAGAAACAATTCAAATATCATGGAGCTGAAGTCAGAATTACACAGGATCTGGCAGTTTCCCCATTAAAGGACAAGAAGGCATGGAATATTATATTCTGGGAGGCAAAGAAACTAGATTTACAACCAAGAATCACCTGCCCATCAAAACTGACTATATCCTTTCAGGGGAAAGTATGGGCATTTAATAAAATAAAAGATTTCCAAGCATTCCTGAAGAAAATACCAGACTCAAACAGAAAATTTGATGTCCAAATACAAAATTCAAGAGAACCACAAGAAGGTAAATTTTAAAAAAATGTAAAGGCTTCAATAAGATCAAACTGCTTATATTCCCATATGGAAAGATGATATCTATAAGTCTTAAAAAATGGTTGTCATTATCATAGTAGTTAGAGGAAGTCCATATAAACAGAGGGTGTGGTAATAAGCTATTTAGGATAAGTAAAAAAAAATCTTAAGGGTGAAAAAGAGGATTGTACTCAGAGAAATAAGAGGAGAAAAGTAAAATGGGGTAATTTATATCACATAAAGAGGCAGAGGGAGGGAGGTGATACCATTACAGTGGAGGGGAGGATGAGGGGGGTAACAAGTAATACTTAAACCTTACTCCTATTGGAATTGGCTCAAAGAGGGAAGAACAGCCAGATTAATGGGGGGTATAGAACCCTATTTTACCCTATAGAGAAGTAAAAAGGAAGTAAGAAAAGGGATAGGTGGGGAGGAGATTAATATAAGGGAGGGAGAAAGTTGGTGGAGGTGATAAAAAGACCCTATAGAAAAGTAGTAGGGGAATAAGAAGGGTGGTGGTGGGAAGTGGAGTAATATAAAGTAGGGGAAAAAGGGGAGGGACTAAATACGAAACACTGGTGTACAAAGAAAGGTTTTTAAAAATACATCAATATGGAAAAGAATACACAGATGGTAATCATAACTGATTATAAATGGGATGAAATTCACCTATAAAACAGAAATAGATAGCAGAGTGGATTAAAAACCAGAATCCTACCATATGCTGATTACAAAAAATACATTTCAGGCAGATAGACACACACAGAGGCTAGAGTAGAATCTACCGGGCTTCAACTGAGATTTTTTAAAAAGCAGGAGTAGCAATCATGAACTTAGATAAAGCTAAAGCTAAAGCAAAAAAACTAAATCTAATTCTTCAAAATGGGTGGGTCAAAAAACAAGTAATAGAAACAATCAATTATTTCATTGAAGAGAATGACAGTTAGGAGACAACATATCAAAATTTATGGGATACAGCAAAAGCAATACTCAGGGAAAAAATTGTATCCCTAAATGCTTATATCAATAAAACAGAGAAAAAGCAGATCAGTGAATTAGGGATGCAACTAAAAAAAAACTAGAAAAAGAACAAATTAAAAATCCCCAGTTAAAGACTAAATTGGAAATCCTAAAAAATCAAAGAAGAAATTAATAAAATTGAAAGTAAAAAGAACTATTGAAGTAATAAATAAGACTAGGAGTTGGTTCTATGGGAAAAAAAAAACAAATAAAATAGAATATTGGTTAATTTGATTTTTTAAAAAGGAGAATCAAATCACCAGTATAAAAAATGAAAAGGATGATTTCACCTCTAATGAAGAGGAAATTAAAGCAATTATTAGGAACTATTTCACCCAATTATATGACAATAAATTGATAGTCTAGGTGAAATGGATGAATATTTACAAAAATATAAATAGCTTTGATTAACAAAAGGGGAAATATGGTGCTTAAATAATCCCAGCTCAGAAAAAAAGAAATTGAACAAGCCATCAATGAATTCCCCAAGAAAAATCCAGGACCAGAACTGAATTCTTTCAAACACTTATAGAACAATTAATCCCAATACTACACAAACTATTTGGTAAATGAGAAAAGAAGGAATCCTACCAAATTCTTTTTATGACACAAATATGGTATTGATGCCTAATATAAGAACAAAAACAAAGAAAAAGATCCATCAACCTTAACAGGGAAATGGGCTAGGAACAGAAAAAGGGGAGAGGATTAAAAGGAAGGATAAAACAAGCAAAACAAACTTTCTGATTCAGCAGGGAGAATTAAAAGGAAAGAAAAGAATTGGATACCAAAATACATGCCCACGAACTTGGAAATAGCTGAATAAATTCTGGTATGTGAATGTAATGGAACAGGATTATATCATAAGAAATGAAGAAAAAGAATTGCAGAGATTCTTAGGAAGCATGAATTGATGCAAAGTGAAGTGAAAAGACCCAGAAGAACAATTTAAACCAAAAAAAATCAAAATTGTAAAGAAAAGCAACTTTGAAAGACTTGAGAATTCAAATCAAAACAATGACCAGCCACCTCTCCAGAGAACCTCTGAAGTTGGTTGTCCATCTCCTGATAAAAAGGCTATGAACTAAAGGTAAAAGGAGGGGAAAATACATTTTTGGATATGACTGCTGCATGAATATTTTCTTTATAACTATGTTTACTTGTTACTAGGATTTTGCTTTTTTCTATTTAGAGCTGGAGAAATTAGAAGTAGGGGGGAAAGGAAAAGAGCAATAGTATTACCAAAAGAAAAAAGAGAAGGGACATTAAACCTCTTAAAAGTACACAGAGGAGTGGAGAAGGAAGTTCAGAAGTAAGCACAGACAAATAGGGCAGTTCAGTAAGAGGTTGAACTTATCATAAATTTTTTTTATTTGTTTAAGTGGGATGAAATAGAGATTCATAGTTTCACATACAGTATTTTTTAGTGTTCTTTTCTGTAGGTATAAATGTGCTCTTGGTGGGTATTTGTTAAGATCAGAATTTTTTAAAAGATTAAAGTTAATTGAATCTATTGCCTGAATATTAATGGAAAGCACAGCAGTGTGGGGCTCAAAAGCTGCCATGTTAAGAGCATTTGGGATGCAACCATCTCTCTAAAGGCTCTCAAAATGCAAGTCTGAGTGGAAGAGATGTATGTGAACTCAGAAGGGCTGCTACATAAATAAGAATAATAGTAAAAATCTAGAAAAATATTCCAAAGGGAAAAAATATTTCATAAAACTGCACAGACATGTTTGTGTTAATGGAGGGATTAATCTTTTTTTTTTTTTGCAAACCATATATACTTAATCCAAAGTCAGCTTTGACTAGAGATTCAAAAATATCAATAGACCAAATCTAAACTAGGCCTTCTTTCAAGAACTAAATTGAAATTATATCTTTGTCTGGTAGATAATACCAAATAATTGAAGATTAGCAGTCTTCAGAAAATTAAGAGGACAGTAAAATCAGAAATGGTGACAAATTGAGGATAAAGGATAATTTTACAACAATATGGGCATATCCTATATAAGTTAGCATATTAATGTATCACATGTGACCAATTAGATTATGTTATTAAATAAAAAAATAGAAACTAATGTTTGCACAGAAAAGTAATTCATTTGTACAAGTAAATGTTTTCAAAACAATTGCAAAGAATAATGAACACTTTTCTTCATTTCTTTTTTTTTTTAAACCCTTACCTTCTGTTTTATAATCAATACTAAGTACTGGTTCTAAGTGAGAAGAGTGGTAAGGGCTAGGCAATGGGGATTAAGTGACTTGCCCAGGGTCACACAGCTGGGCAAATATGAGGCCATATTTGAACCCAAAACCTCCCATCTCTGGGCCTAGTTTTCAATCCACTGAGCCACCCAGCTGCCCCCCATTTTTCTTTATTTCTGAGTAAAAATTCTGGACAATATCCGGTATTTCTATTTTTAAATGCTATCCAGCAGAAGGAAGTGAGAGGATAAGAGAGGGCAAACTAAATATCTGCTAATCCAACAAATGAGTGGCTTACACATCCCTCAGTCCTTCCCAAATCTGCAGGTCCATATGCAGTTACACCTTAACAACAGGAATCATGAGTAGACTTGTTTTGTTCTAGCTTGGCCTCCGTCTCAATTCCACCTACAACAAAACAATCAGTTTATTGGAGCTCCTGAAGCTTGACTCAACTGTGTGTAACTAGTTTCCTTTTCCATAGGAGCTCTTTATTTACGTACATGCAAAATCAACCCCAATCTACACATGAATGGTCCATGGCCTGTTCGTGGGAATATTATGATGTGAATAAAGCATTATTTGGGGAACCTCTAGGGACTTTCCGGCATGGATCATCCCCATTCATGAAACTGTAGATCAAAGTTGACATTGAACATAAACTTTATAGAAGGAAATGAAAGAAGAAGCTGCTTAACCTCCTAATGTCCCAAGCATCCGAGACTATGAATTTCAGAATAGTTGCAGAACTACAATGGTAGGCAACAAGCTATATGGAGGAAACCATAGATGCAGACCAAAAACCAAAACAAAAATAAGATCGAGGGATTAAAAAGTTACTGGATGCCTTTGAAGAGAAAGGAAAAAAAAACATAGAAGACAATAAGAAATGCTATAAAGGAAGGAGGAGATGGGACTAACATTTATTCTTAAAAGTGGAAAAATAAAAAGGGATTTATGGCATTTAGTTTAAATATCAAAGCACTGGAAGCAGGAAAAAAAAAACACTGAGAACCATCCTGCTCCTTTAAAGGGAAAAAAAAAGGGAAGAATTAGGGAGCTAAAGAAAAATCTTCTGACCAACATAACACAAAAAGAGGAGAATTGTGGATGAGAAACTCAAGACATGGACATTACCTCTGTTTTGGTCTCGGGTTCAGAATCAGTACTTGACTCGATTTTGCATTTTTGCTTTAAAAGAAAAAGAGAAGTTTGTAAAATTCAAACTAAAACTTAAACACTTGATCAATCTGGTATGATAGACCAGATCAGGAGTTGTTTACCTTGTTGGTATCAAAGTCCTCTGACAGTTTGGTAAAGTCTATGGACCCTTTTTCAGAATAGGGTTTTTAAATGTACTAAAGAAAATAAAAGGGAAACCAATTCTATTGCAACACCCTTACCCTCCCTTACCATCCAAAGAGTTTACAGGCCCCAGGTTAAGAACCCCTAGACTAGATATACTTTTCTTTCTAATAAACTCTAGAGGTGTTCCAATAATCAAGGAAATATGAATTTTGCTTCTTTAAAATGGCTTCAAACTTGTTGAAACACTATTGTTCAGGTGTACTAGAATCACTTCTTTGTGGTTCCAATGGTCAGTATCAAAAATGATCTTTGCAAAGGTAGCTGTATCTTTTTATCTTCTTTTCACTTTAAAATAGAATCTAGTGAATACCATTTCATTCTTCCTGGACAAAACCAGAGGCAAATGTAAACCCTCATGCTTTAAATGGGGCAGGGCTGTGTAAGAGAGAAATCTAAAACAAACACAACTAGAAATCAGTATTTCTAAATTGGGTCAGACAACCAGTTCTCCAAATGGAATTGTAGGGGACTAGAAAATTGTTCCTTTTCCCCAAATAGTGAGAACAGCAAGAAATTATTTCCCCTGCTTAGCTTCTGGTCTCATTTCATAACCAGGTCCTTTAGGCACCTGTGACCAGATCCTATCATGTATTCTATAGGTAAGAGCACAAATTAACAGTGAGCCTCCGTGTCTTTATTTATGGTATTATTTTGAAAACTATACCCTTCTTTTGTTCAAGCTGCCTCAGGGCTACACTGGCCAAACAGTCCATTTTTTGTTATTTTCCATTTTAGTTCTTGCTCTCTGGTTCCCTTTGAGTAACAAAGTCTGTTTTATTTCTCTACCTTTTTTCTTCTTCTTTTGAAGAAGAAGAGAAAAAAAAAACCTCCACAGCATAGAAAACCAACATATACAATTTCTCATTTGCTGCAAAGTTGAATCCCATTTTAAGACCAACAGAGGAAGGAAAGATTTCCAAGATCACAATTCAAATATCACCTCCAATGCTTACAAGCTGTGTGATCCTAGGCAAGTCACTTAACCCCTCTGAGTCTTTTTCCACATCTGCAAACTGAAGGGGTTGCATTGGATAACCTCCAATATCTCTTTCAACTCTACACCCAGGATTCTACAATTGTATGAACATCAGCATTGACAACAACAACAACAACAACAACAAAATAACCTCCCACCACCTCAGAAAAGACCATTTTTACCTTGTATTTGTGAGCCAATTTCTCCACAAAATCTGGGCTTTTATCTGAATCCATCAGATTGCATATGTCTGCCAACAACAACGACAAAAAAAAAGCAAAAACATAGCTAAGCATACGGGCATCCCCCAGACATAACAGGGCTGTTACAGCCAGAGTGGACAAACGGGATATTTATTATTGACTTTATTACGGTGGCCACTATTTAATTCAACATTTCCCAAGACTAGAAAGAAGAATCCTTTTGATGGCTGTGAAGTAACCTTCCTCTAAGTTACTCACAACACCTGGAGAAAGTCAACTGGTTAATTACAGAGTGGAGGACTGGAGCAAGCTCTTGGCTCAGCTGGGTTGTTGGAAGGAGAGAGGGGAGACTACAACAGCTTAGTTATTTTCAGTTAGAAAGCGGAGGCAAACACACACACACAGATGCCCAACAGCTGGAAGGGGACCTCAACGATCATCCAGTTTCTAGGGGGGAATACCTTCCCTTGGTGTAAGCAAAGCATCTTCCCCGCTTGGGAGGCGGAGTTCAAGCCTCCCCTTCTCCCCAGGGGAAGGAAGGGATAAGACGAGCTTCTATGTGCATCTAGCCCTCGGGGTCGGGAGATGTGAGGGAAGGAAGATGGCTCCGCCCAGGGAGACTCCCCAGCTCAGCTACCTGAGCCCGGCAGCTTCCAGCCCCTCCTGCGGCATCCGGGTCTCCTCTTCTTTCTCCTGCCCTCCGCACCCCCCTCCATCACTGGACCAGGATCCCTAGGAGGGCAATCTGGAAACCTGCCTCCTCCTTCTTCTAGTTTTGTTTTGTTTTTCCTCCCGCTGTCCTCTCGTGGTTCTCCTCCCCAGAAGAGAAGAGGTAGGACTTCGGAGAGACTTGGAGAAGAGATAAGAAGGGCCAGGTGTGAGAGCCCGGGTCAGGTTGGCAATTAAGGGCTCTTTGCTAAGATAGACCAATCCGGTCCCATCCAACAGGCATTTATTAAGCCCTACTGTGAGTGGGGTAGTTCCTAAAACTAAGAACGGATCAATGTCTGCACTCCAGGAGTTTATCTTCTACTTGGAAGGCGGGGAAAGGGGAGAAAAACGTGAAAATAAATATTGGGGGGCAGCTAGGTGGCACAACGGTTAAAGCACTAAGCCTGGAAATGGGAGATCCGGGGTTCAAATGTGACCTGAGATACTTCTTAGCTGTGTGACCCTGGGCAAGTCACTTAACCCCAAACTGCCTATCACCATTCTTCTGCCTCAGAACTGATACTTAGTCTTGATTCTAAGACAAAAGTAAGGGTTTTTTTAAAAAGAAAAAAAAAAAGTAAAATCCTTCCTGGTTCCTCCTATTGCTTGTGATCTTCCTCCCAAACTAATATGGTTTTTAACTTCGAGTTTATTTTTAAAATATTTTTTCTGTCTTCATCTATGTATATAATTGTTGTCTGCCCCTTTAGAATGTAAGATTTTCCAGGAATTGTTTCATTCTTTAAACTTCTATCCCCAGAGTCTAGCAACATTGCTGGTTATATTTTATGTGCCCAGTATATACTTACTGATTGATGGTGGGAATTAGGAGACAACAGAATGCAGAGGAAGGAGAAGTGAACCCGAGTTCAAATCCTGAGACCCTAGGCATAAGGTATTTATTTATTTAACCTCGGTTTTCTCCTCTGTAAAATGAGTTCAACTAAATGTCCTCTTCAGTTCTCTTCCAACTTTAGATTTGAGAGACTATTAAAAGCTTCCTGTAGGAGGTGGTTCATGAATGAGCCACTGAAGGATGAATCAAGGATTCTTGAAATAGATTTCAGTACACATTGATTTTTTTAAAAATCAGTTGAATCAATTATGCATTGGTTATTTTGACAATATACAATGTTTGATATATTTTGATTCCACATTTTTAATTTTTTTTTTTAGGCAATGGGGTGACTTACCCAGGGTTAAACAGCTGGGAAGTGTCTGAGATCAGATTTGAACCTAGGACCTCCCCTCTCTAGGCCTGGCTCTCAATCCACTGAGCTACCAGCTGCCCCCCACATTTTTAAAGATATGATATTGCTTGCCTTCTCAGGGGGTAGGAGAAGGTTGGAGGGAGGAAATGAGAGGATTTGGAACTCGAGATTTTTTTAGATGTTAAAAATATATAAGTAATAATTTTTCAAAGACTTTTGATATAAAGAAAAACTTTCAAATACTCAGCAGCTAAACTTTGCCTACTCTAAGTGCCTAAGATCAGAGAACTTTTTACAAGTGGAAAGGACCTTAAAGATCATTTAATTTCAGCCCTCTTCATTTATAGGGAGGAAATAGGGCCCAGAAAGATGATTACACAAATAACAAAGACTTTGTAAACCCAGAATTTGTGCCTATGTCCTCTGGCTCCAAAGCCAGCCCTTTCCCACTATTCCATGCTACCTCCTTTGAGGTTAATGAGAAAGGCCTTCCTAGCATTACAAACATCCATCCCTTGAATTGTATGTAAGCTCCTGAAAGGCAGGGACTCAAATTTCAGCAGCAGAACATAGTACATTTCATCCAGTAGGCACTTAATATTTATTGACTTGAATTTTCAGTAAGAAATTCCAAAATGGAATGAGATTCCTAATAGTAAGTGAAAGTCTTGTGATCTTCCTCCCAAACTAATATGGTTTTTAACTTCGAGTTTATTTTTAAAATATTTTTTCTAGACTAGCTTGTATTGTCTTCTACTCAATAGATGCTCTTTGAGGAAACTCTTCTACTTCTGAGAATCAGGAAAGGCTAGTGATTTGCCTAAGATGACCAGCTTTAACACAGTCTCTCCCTTCCTGAAGGTTACAATTTAGTAAAAGACTGAGATGAGGCCTTTGGGTAATGTTCATCAGGGTATGTTTTCTTTTTTTAATGAAATTTTTTATTACCTTCTTTTTATAAGTATTTAACTTTTCTTAAAAAACATTTTTATATGAAAATTTTTATTAATGTCTTTTTAAAAATCCATTTGGGTAAACTTTTCTGGTGAGAAATGAGGAATAGAATAATAGAAGGCTGAGATGTGGCTAATTGGGTGATGTATATCTGGGTAAAATTTTTTTTATTAAATTTTAACTTCCTAGATGTGTAGCCCTGGGCAAGTCACTTAACCCCAATTGCCTAGTCCTTATTTGCTCTTCTTCAATTCTAAAGCAGAAGGTAAGGGTTGTAAAAATGCACAAACAAAATTTTATTGATATCTTCTGTTGTTTTGTAAACAGGTATTCTTTTCTATTTGAAATTATTAATATCTTTTTAACATCTGGGTAAACTTTTCATAGGAGAAATGAGGACCAGAAAAATATTTACATTGTTTCATCATAAAAAAAATAATGCATAGCTCCAGTATGACAGCCTGTCTGAACTGGAAAGCACTTTAGCAAAGGTCTGGCCCATATTCAAGATGGGGAAATACAGAAGAGACATTCCTCAACAAAGAAGTGATCAAAAGGATATGAATAAGTATTTTTCATAAGAAGAAATTAAAATGACTCAAGAACATATGAAAAATGCTCCCAATAATTAGGAGAAATGCACATTAAAACAACTCTAGTAAAAATGAAATAGTTAATGTTGAAGAGAAATTAAACAAATAAGCCAGCTAATAGGGTATGTAGGTAGGACTATTCTTCTAGTGAGGAAAAAAATTGGAATTCTGAGAATAAAGTCACTGCACTGTTCCTTTCCTTTGACCCAGCAATCCTCCTACTGGGCATGTGCCACAAGGAAGTGAAGAAAAGATCCCATATATAGCAAAATTTATATAGGAGCTCTTTTTGTGGTATCCAAAAAATCAAAAAACTGGGAAGAAAGTAAGTAGTCATTCATTGGGAAATGGCCAAATGGCAGCACATGAATTACACAAAAGAAACGAGAAATGAATATGAGGAATCTGGACAAACATGGAAAGACTTGCAAAAAAAAATTATACACATTAAGACAGAATAACCAAGAAGACAATAATGGCTGCAATAATGTAGATGAAAACGTGTACGTCTAAAAGATAACCCGTGATTAAACTGAATAGTCTTGGCTCCACAGAACAGGACATGAAACATTTCTTCTCTGAGAGCTCAAGAAATGGGAACTATAGACACAGAAGGGCACATTTGGTTGTTTTGTGTTTGGTTTTAGTTGTTTTTGTTATATTGGGGAGGTTCAAAGGCTGGGAGAAGTATATCAAGGAATAATTGTGATGAGAAAAAAATTGCAAAAGGCGTTCAATATGGAAAAGAGAAATAAGCCCAGGAAGATGTTTTTCTCTAAGATCTCATAGCCTGTAGTGACAGAGCTGGGCCTAGAATCCAGGTTCTCCAATTCCCACCAAGTTGAAGACTGCTGCAAAGGGCAGCATTTTTCTCTATTTTCGGGATTTTCCCTCGATGATCGCTCAAATCAGTCATTCAGTTATTTATGCAGGGAAGACCTAATGTGCATCTAGCCCTGAGCTGCTTTTTTTTCTCTCCCAAAGACTACAAAACACTTCTTGAGCTAAAGTACTTTAGCCTGGGAAGTTGACATTTAGAACTGTGGGAGATAAACAAACTACTTCTTTTTCAAAGAAGATTCCTAGTCCCTGGATTATTTTCCTTCCCATTTTGTAAATAATGAATCAGATTGTGATTTATCCATAAATCAAAACAAATTAGAAAAAGAGGCTGAAAATAAAATTATTCTACTTTCCAGAAGTCCTATTCTAATGATTTAGCTAGCTCTATTTTTTTAATGGTTCTAGGCTTACCTTCTGAAAATGACCTTCATTTTATTTCCCAGACCTGGTTCAATGTATTAATGAGGGCTTGTTATTTTTACAATGTACTCACAATGCACTAGTTTGCCTGCTTGATGTCATATTATTACTATGACAACAGATTATGATGCTGCAAATTATCCTGTACCATCTTGTTTGGAGTAAGAAAATGCCTTGATCATGAAAGGAATTGGATTTACATCCCTGTAAATCATGTTTGAGTGAGCTAGGGGTGCCTGTCTGGCTCCTAGTGCTATTTTTTTTTAAGTTATGTATGTAGCTGACCAGAGACTTACTGTGACCACAAAAAAAGCAGCTCTGCATATACGTAGGCCAATGTCTGGCTCATTTGTGCTCCCATAAAGGTTTCCTCCTAGGAACAATAATATGTGACACTTTTTTCTAGGTCTCCAACAAAAGCACAAACACATAAACACACACACACACAAAGAAAAAGTCCCTTTAGCTCCCATACTTGAGCTACCAACCATATTGAGTGTATGATCGATTTTATTGGTCAATAGAAAACACAAAGATCTTGGATATAATCAAAAGGAGGCCCCTTCTCTTGAAAGTAGCCATCCATCCTCAGGGACCTTCCAGAGAACTCTGTAATACCACTCTGAGTGACAGACAGCTCTTCACCTCCACCTTAACTGCCCCCTGTAAACCTTAAAATTTCACAGACTTATGAATGTTAAAAATTTTACTCCACATTGAGGAATCCTCCAGTTCCCTACTTGAAATAATTCCCTACCAGATAGTGAGAACTCTACTTGAATGTGAAAACTCCTTGCTATGGGAGTATCCCTACTCCACCCCTACTTAAGACTGCTTTAGGGGAGAAAACTCCTTACTATGGGAGGACCTGGATTCCACCCGTACTTAAGACTGCTTTAGGGCAGAAAACTCCTTGCTAAACAATGAAAGTACTTGAAAAGCCATACTTATAAGGCAAGGAGTTCTTTGAGCCAGGCCTGTTTTTAGAATTGATACAATGGGATGCTAGGTACCTAAAAGGGTCGGGCAAGTTTTCTCTTGATGAGATTAGTTGACTCAGCTGTGTTTTCTCTCCTTCAGACTTACTGAGGAGATTGGTCGACACAGCAGCATTTTTTCTGGTTCAGACTTACTGAGGAGATTAGTTGACTTAGCAGGAATTTATATGGGCAGTCCTTTGGAAAGCCTCTACAGTGATTGGTAGATGTAGGGACTTAGGGGAGGTGACATGGGAGAAAAACCCCTATATAAGAAAAAGCAGAATCTCTTGAAGTGAGATCCTTTTGGAGAAATCCTTTTGAAGGATCTCTGATGAGGATCACTTGGGAAGAATCTCTTGAGAGAGGCTCTGGAGAAGGGAAGCTCTTGGAGGACAATCTCTAAGGAAGTCTCACTGGAGCTTCTCTAAGGGGACTCTGTCTCTCTGGAGGCTCTGGAGAGAGGCCCTTTGGAACAGTCTCTGGCTGGAAGGCTCTCTGGTGAAGTCAGCTGAGATGGAGCTGGCCTGGTGTCACTAGAATCCTTGCTTAGACAGACCTTGTGGTGAGTGTTAAAAGACTGACTGACTGATCTCTCTCTCTTAAGACTCAGGTCTAGGCCATATTGGCTTAAGGCCCTTCATACTTATTTCCTTTTTTCTCTCTTTCTCTCTTTTCTTTAATTCCACATTTGTATTAATTAAAATCTCTATAAAACCCAGTTGACTTGGGTATTTGAATAATTGGGAATATTTCCCTGGTGACCACCTTATATTTGATTTAAAACCAAGACACTGTAGTGAAACATATTTTCTGCGGTCAAATTTACTCACCCTCTCTTATATCTATCACAATTTATATCTTCCACCATTTTAACTCACTACAGTTTAAGACAACAACCATTTTAAATCTCACACACACACCCCCAGAAAAAGAAGTTTGGGGTTTCTAGGAAATCAAATATCACACCTCTATGATGAACCTTACCTTTCCCAAGGCCTATGCCCACCAGACAGGCAGCTAGAAAGCTGCCACACTATGATTTAGGTTCTCCTTTCCCAAAACAGAGAAAGAACTTGGAAGGGAATCACTAGGAGAGTCAGCTCCTCCTCCCCATCAGAAATCCCTCTGTGCTTGGTACTGTTGCTACCACTATTCCACCCAGGCCCCTAAGAAAGCTTTCTGATTGCCTTTTTTGACTTGGGCACAGGCAAATCTCTCCACCAAAAAATTCAGTTTTATTTCTCTGGAAAGGAGTTTTGATAAGAAGGAAAGTAAAATAAAATGAAGATGTGTAACCCAGATACTTCTGGGACACAGAAATGAATGAGAAAGGTTGAAGCTCCAAAGTTGAATGTCAGAACCTCCTGGACTGTGAATTAGAAAATAAAGGCCAGGGCTGTGGGAAGGAAATTGGAGCCAAGGCAGCGGCACACAATATTTAGAGGGAAAAGGAGCCACAGTTGCCTGGTGCCATATTGGAACTAATAACTGGGAGAGAGAGACGAAGACAAAGATATGGTTCCATGGTGTTTTGGATGGAAACCCAGATGGCAGTATCAATTTGGCTAGAGTTGTCCTCACTCTCCATTCTGCATATCCAAATTCATTAAGAAAGGATATGACTAGAACAACCGGAGAAGGTTTATTGCCATCCTCCCTCCCATCCCCAATGCCACCCCTACTCCTTTGCCTGCAGCTGGTTGCCATTTTCTACAGTTTGTCTCGTTCTTTGAGTTGTTCATATTTTCTGGCTTTCATAGAATATTATGATCTGTCCTAACTTATTGGTGATTTGAGTGGGTCTTTATTTGTGGCCAGGAAGGCACTGAAGGCCAGTGAGGTTGGGGGGTAGAGGGAGGGCAGTGAATAACTTGTGGTACAAAGAGATAAACAGAACATGTTTTTGAACCTGAGCCTGAGATCACACTAGGGTTTTGTCCCTGGTTGGAGACCTGGCCAAAGAGAAAAGAATTATAATTCTTTTTTTTTTTAAACCTTTACCTTCCATTTTAGAATCAATACTGTGTATTGACTCCAAGGCAGAAAAGCAGTAAGGGCTTAACAATGGGATTAAGTGACTTGCCCAGGGTCACACAGCTAGGAAGTGTATGAGGCCAGATTTGAACCTAGGACCTCCTGTCTCTAGGCCTGGCTCTCAATCCACTGAGTTACCCAGCTGCCCAAGAATTATAATTCTTTTTTATTAATTAATTTATTTAGTTAATTTAGAACATTATTCCTTAGTTACAAGAATCATATTCTTTCCCTCCCTTCCCTTCCCTCCCCCCTTCCCATAGCTGATGCAAAATTCCACTGGGTATTACATGTGTCCTTGATCAGAACCTATTTCCATGTTGTTGGTGTTTGCATTAAGAATGTTCATTTAGAGTCTACATACCCAACCATATCCCCTCGACCCATGCAATCAAGCAGTTGTTTTTCTTCTGTGTTTCTACTCCCACAGTTTTTCCTCTGAATGTGGATAGTGTTATTTCTCATAGATTCCTCTAAGTTGTTCAGGATCACTGCATTGCCACTAATGGAAAAGTTCATTACATTTAATTGTACAGTCTCAGTGTACAATGTTCTCCTTGTTCTGCTCCTCTCACTCTGCATCACTTTCTGGATGTCATTCCAGTCCCCATGGAATTCTTCCAGTTTATTATTCCTTTGAGCACAATAGTATTCCATCACCAACATATACCACAATTTGTTCAGCCATTCCTCAATCAATGGATACCCCCTCATTTTCCAATTGTTTGTCACCACAAAGAGTGCAGCTATGAATATTCTTGTACAAGAAAAGAATTATAATTCTTGATTCATCATTTTGGTATAAAAGATTCAAAACAGGGCAAATGGGATATGGAGTTTCCTTTGGCTGCTTGGGCTAAAAAGAACAGATGACCAGCTGGACTAAGGACAGATGGGAGGTTGGGAGCTGGGAAGCAAAGGTCTTCAATATACTCACAGGCTCAGGAATTACCCTTCCCAACTACTTCAGGACTGGATCCCTAGGGGGTGGCTACTACATCTTTCCTTAGGATTCTTGGACTGTCAAAGGAGCTAGAAGGTATCTTTAATACTATAACTTAAGGGTCCCCAGCAGTCATTCACAAACATAGACCCATATTATGTGTCCCCCTCCCTTTTACATAAGCATGCTCTTTGGACATGGATTGTGACTGAAAAGTAGTTCTACCCAATGAGAAAAGTATTTTTAAAAAATTTTAATTAATTTAGAATATTTTTACATGGTTACTGTATTTTAATAAAAATCCAAGATTTTGAAAGTTGGATTTTTTTGTTTGTTTGAGAAAGATCTTCAAGGAAGAAGCTTGCTAACTCCTAAATCCAGAGAATGAACTGTTACAGAAATATGCCAGAAAACCTACATTACATCAAGATGAAGAATGAACCTTGGGGTGTGGGTGATTGAACTGAAGGTTGATTGAATTTATTTTGAATGTACACTCTTCTGCCAAAGGGGACTGCCCCCTAATTGGCTTTTGTCAATGTGCCCAGCAAAACATTGGTTTTACTGTCTCTCTCTCTATCTCTCCTATTTTTCCATTATCTCTAACTATTGTAATTTCATAGCTGGTATGTTTACAAGATCCTTCAGAGAGACTAGTCTTCCTGGGGCCTCAAGGGCATTGTGAATTTAAAAACTACTCCACCCTATTCAGACCATTCTTTAGAAGATGGGATTTAGCTATTTCCTTATCAATAACAATAGAGATTCTTGGAATAACAGAATCAGGTCTTGGAAACTACAATCTCCACCCTACTCAGGGTAACAAGATTAGGAAGGGCTGCAGCAAAACTCAAGATTTAATTATTTGAAAATATGGCCCTCAATAGACATGTGCAAAAAAAGGACAGACCGCTGGGTGGTCCTAGGTCAAGCTAGAGCCACCATTGGCACATGTGAGATGCAGGAAGTGAGGTAGAACACAGCCTCTGGGGTTCTCAGGACTTCCTGTGAGGAGGGCTAGAGTAAGTTGGAGGCTGGTGCTTGGAGTTGGAGGAGCCCGCAGACTGGTTTTTACCAGTTTGGTCACGTGAGTGATAAAGACTGATCTCTTTCCTTGCCTTGGCTATCCAGGGCCTTAGGCCCGCTTTGGCTCAGCCTGAGCAGAGTGGGTATTTAAACTCTCTTTCCTCTCTCTCTCTCCCCCCCTCTAATACTTTCTTCCTCCTGTTTGTAATTAAAACACCATAAAAAAGTTGGCAGCTGACTTGAGTGTTTCATTTAGGAATTACATAGCTGAATTCCTTGGCGACCTTAAATTAATATATATCAGTCCTTGGCGACAAAAGAATATCTACCCTTTGATCCAGCCATAGCACTGCTGGGTCTGTACCCCAAAGAGATAAGGGACAAAAAGACTTGTACAAAAATATTCATAGCTGTGCTCTTTGTGGTGGCCAAAAACTGGAAAACGAGGGGATGCCCATCAATTGGGGAATGGCTGAACAAACTGTGGTATATGTTGGTGATGGAATACTATTGTGCTCAAAGGAATAATAAAGTGGAGGAATTCCATGGAGACTGGAACAACCTCCAGGAAGTGATGCAGAGTGAGAGGAGCAGAACCAGGAGAACATTGTACACAGAGACTAATACACTGTGGTATAATCAAACGTAATGGACTTCTCCATTAGTGGCGGTGTAATGTCCCTGAACAATTTTCAGGGATCTAGGAGAAAAAACACTATTCATCAGCAAAGGATAAACTATGGGAGTGGAAACACCGAGGAAAAGCAACTGCCTGAATACAGTGGTTGAGGGGACATGACAGAGGAGAGACTCTAAATGAACACTCTAATGCAAATATTATCAACATAGCAATGGGTTCAAATCAAGAAAACAGGTAATGCCCAGTGGATTTACGCATCGGCTATGGGGGGTGGGAGGGGTGGGGGGGAGGAAAAGAAAATGATCTATGTCTTTAATGAATAATGCTTGGAAATGATCAAATAAAATATAATTTAAAAAAAATATATATATATATATCAGTCCTTTAAAGTTATTTCAATATTACATTACATGATTCATGTTCTTGGCCCTCCCCTCCTTCTACCACTGTCTTGTAGCCAATGCTCAATTCTATTGGGTTTTACATGTGTCATTGATCCAGACCTATTCCCATATTATTGATATTTTCACTAGGTTGATGGTTTAGAGTCTACGTCCCCAATCATATCCCCATCAACCCATATGATTAAGCAGTTGTTTTTCTTCTGTGTTTCTACTCCCACAGTTCTTTCTCTGGATGTGAATAGTGTTCTTTCAATGAATGAGAAAAGTAGCAGATAAAGATTGAGTAGTGTACTCAGAACATATTTCTTTCTTTTGAAGTAGGGGTAGGCATGGCACCAACCCTCAGCTTTCTTTAGGTTTTTCTCCTTTCCTGGTCTAAGACTAGTTTAATTATCCAATCTGTATTTTTTTTTTTTGGTATGTCTAGGTGGTTCTCCAGAGGTGTTCACTCTATACTACTATACTCATTCTCAGGGTCTTAAGAGTAAACCCAAACTAGGGAAAACATAAGTCTACACTCACTACTATAGCTCCTGAATGGGTGCTTTCTATTTATACAAGTCAGTCACAATAGCACAATTAATTCTTTTTTTAATTAAAGTATTAAATTTTATTTTATTTTTCCCTCAATTACTTGTAAAAATAGTTTCCAACATTTTTCAAAGAATATTGAGTCTCAAATTCTCTCCCTCTCTTCATCTCCCTAACCTCCCACCAGATGGTAAGCAGTCTCATAGATTTTTCACTTGCCATCCTGTAAAACATTTTTCCATATTAATACTTTTGTGGAAGAAAACTCAAATAGGAAAAAAAAAATTAAGAAAGTGAAAAAAGTTTGCTTTTGTCTGGATTCAGACTTCTTTTTCTTTAGAAATAGATGGCATTTTTTATCATGAGTCCTTTGGGATAGTTTTATATCATTATATTGCTGAGAAAAGCTATTACACATTCACTGTAAAGTCACTTTGTGTCTTTGTAAATGTCAATGTGTAAAATGTTTGCCTGGTTTGACTTATTTCACTCTGCTTCAGTTCAGGTAAGTCTTTGCAGATTTTTCCGAGCTCTTCTTGCTTGTCATTTTTTTACAGCACAATAGTATTCCATTACAATCATATACTATAATTTACTCAGCCATTCCACAATTGATGAGTATCCCTTCACTTTCCAAATCTTTGTCACCCCTAAAAAGAGCTGCTTTAAATATTTTG
Organism: Monodelphis domestica; assembly: GCF_027887165.1. Classification (NCBI taxonomy): domain Eukaryota; kingdom Metazoa; phylum Chordata; class Mammalia; order Didelphimorphia; family Didelphidae; genus Monodelphis; species Monodelphis domestica. The sequence continues at coordinate 321,792,014 of NC_077227.1, read as the reverse complement.
TTCAAACAGGTCCTTTGGGGTTTTTTATCTCTTGGGGATACAAACTTAATAATGGTTTTGCTGGGTCAAAGGTATATACCATTTCATAACTCTCTGGGCAAAGGTCCAAATTGCTCTCCAGAATGATTGAATCAGTTCACAACTCCCACAACAGTGCATTCGAATACCAGCTTTTCCTTTTCCTCTCCAAGTTTTGTCATTTCCCTTTTTTCTCAAAATAGTCAATCTGATGGGCATGGGGTGGTACCTTAGAGTTGTTTTAATTTGCATTTCTTTAAATAATAATGATTAGAGCATTTTTGCATGACTAAAGAGAACTTTAATTACTTTGTCTGAGAACTACTAGTTCATATCCTTTAACTATCAATTGGAAAATTACTTGTATTCATATATATTCAATTCATTTCTCTATGCATTTGGGAAATGAGGCCTTTATTAAAGAGACTTGTAAAAAAATTTGCACCAATATGATGACTGTGTATTATTTTCCATCCTACTTGCCCTTGTTTAGTTTCTGACCTTCTCCTCCTCTTTTTCTTCCTCCTCCTCCTCCTCCTCCAATTTGTCCTCTTTTCTATCAGCCCTATCCCCTTTTCCCTCCTACTTTCCTGTAGGGTAAGATAGTTTTCTATACCCAATTGCTTGTGTGTATTCTTCCCTTATTGATCCAATTCTGATGAGAATAAGATTCGCATGTTCTTCTCCCCACCTCCCTCCTCTTCCCCTCCACTGTGAACACTCTTTCATGACTTTTATGTGAAAGAATTTGCTCAATCTTACCAAAGCATTCCTCTTTCTCATACCTTAATTTAATTTAATTTTTTATATCATCCCCATCATATTCAACTCATACCCTTGCCCTCTGTCTATGTATACTCCTAACTGCCCTAATAATGTCAGTTCTTCCAAGGTGGTATGATGTAAGGATTGGTGTGTTTGGTACTCTTCCTGCCTGTACTATGGTCTGCGAGTAACTCCAAATACTCTCTTGGAACTATGACCAGGTACCCCTGCTCCCCTGTGCCTACAAGGGCTCCTCCTTACCCTGTGATTTCACCCTAGGACTAGGACCTGTTTCTATGAATAGTCTTGTACCCAGACCTAGCAAAGGGACTCCTGTAATCTCCTTCTGAGAAGTTGTCTGATCCTCCTTATCATCTGTGACTGAAAGTTCCAAAAGTTGCAGTTGCTGCTTCAGTTGTACCCAAACCCTGCTGCCTCAGCACTGATCTCCACTTCTACCCTGCTGCACTAGATCCCTCAAGCCAACCTTCTAAATTGTTTCGAGCTGAAAAATTACTTCGCCTTGTCTTTTTGTGAGTTATGCTGCTTAAGAATTCATTTTGAGGCATTATATCCATAGTTTTTTGGAGGATAATTTGGAAGAAATCAGATGAGTCCCTGTACTTTCTCTGCCATCTTGGCACCACTCCCACCATTAACTTTTTTTTTAAAACCCTTACCTTCCATCTTGGAATCAATACTATGTATTGGTTCCAAGGCAGAAGAGTGGTAAAGGCTTGGCAATGGGGATTAAGTGATTTGCCCAGGGTCACACAGCTAGGAAGGGTCTAAGGCCAGATTTGAATCCAGGATCTCCCATCTCTGGGCCTGGCTCTCAATCCACTGAGCTACCCAGCTGTGCCCCCACTACTAACTCTTAAACATGAAATATTTCCTAAACCAAATGGCAAAAACCATAACAACAATATATTTGCTAAATTTATTAAATAGAAAGTTAAAGCAAGAAGAATTTTTAAAATCCAAATATTAATGCATCATAAGAAATTATGATCATTTCTCACCTGGCTGCATTCTTCTGAACTCCATCATATCCTGGGAACATCTGCAACCAACGAGACTACTTCAGCTTTGGAACTCATATTTTGTCAGTGCTCTCTTTCCCTGGGATCTCTCCTTCCATGATTAGTAGAGGGTAAAAAGTGGAAAGCTTCTTTCAGAAACTCATTCTAAAGAAGGTACTCAGGTCAATCCATATTCTAAAGAAAGAATAGAAAAGAGAAAAGGACCTATTTATTAAAAAATATTTATAGCAGCTCTCTTTGTGGTGGCAAAAAAAAAAAGGAAACTGAAAGAATGTCCATCAATTGGAGAATGGCAGAACAAATTGTTGTATATGGTTATAATGGAACACTATTATGCCATAAGAAATGGGATGATTTCAGAAAAGCTTGGGAAGACTTATATGTACTGATGCAAAGTGAAATGAGCAGAATCACGATGACATTGTATACAATAATTGAAATATTATATGATGGCCAACTGTGAAGGACTTATCAGCAATGCAAGGACCCAAGACAGCCCCAAAAGATTCATGATGAAAAGTTCTATCTCCAACCATGGAAGGAACTGTAAGAGTATGAATACAGATTGACTCCTGCCATTACTTGCCTTATTTCTTTCATGAATTTTTTTCATATGTATTCTTCCATGGCATGAGGGATAAGGAAATTTATATTGTGTGACAACACTGGAATAACCTGGTAAAGATACAAATATAAAAGTGGGATTAGTTCCTCTTTTCTCAGAGCTTACATTCAAGAGGAGACAACACGTAAGGGGAAAGTTATCTTGCTATGAAGAAGAACAAATCACTTGCCTAAGTCCACAAAGCTAGTTAGTAGGTAAGCAATAAATCTTGATTTATAAATATTATTTGTAGCCATTCACAAAATTCTACTCTGATGCCTCCATGTGACTCAGAGGGGACTTTGTGCTATCAAAAGCCAGTGGTATTCGAATGTAAGCTCTATAAGATTCTAACATGCTAGCAAGAGTTTGAATAGTTTGTTTTCTGGAGTACCAGCATAGAAAAGTGGAGAAAGGCTCTATACCTTCTGATGTTGCTCACTTGGCAATGAATTTATTTTATCATGGCAATTCATTAAAATAAAGAGAGATATCAAATGGGAAAAAAATATTTATGTGAATTGGTTGTTGTTGTTTGTCCTTTGTTTTCAAAGAGGACAAATGACATCATTAAGGTGATGTCTTGACCTGCCACTGATTTGGATTTTAGTGAAGCAAAATAGCACAAAGTTGTCATCCTCATTCTCTCTCATTCCAGAGTTATCCAAGTCCAGTGGCAAGATAAAAGTCAGAATGACTGGTAATGGCCTGTGATGGCATCATCAATGTCCAACCAAACTCTAAACACTCTGCCACCTTTATGGCTGTTTGAACAAATTGTTCACATCTACCCATTTTACCAGAGGAAGTCTTCAGTTGCTTAGGGTAGACATCCCTCCGACTCATTGTTGAGTTTGAAGCCTGTTGTTTTCCTCAATCTGGTTTAGACCGTCCACTGAGAAGGTTTTACCAGAGTGTGACCACTGCACATGCCACAGCTTCTTGGAGCCTGTAAGAGTTAATGTCCAATACTTCAAGTATTATTTTTATAAAGTTTATTATCTGACAAAATAGAACCACATGACTAAGTTAATCTACCTGCTCAAAAGGACCATTAAATCTGCCAAGAGGAAAGAAAGAGCCCTAGACACAGAACTCCACCCAATTTATATCCTGTCTACTTCAGCATGTAACGACAGGAAGTAAATGGGGAATAGTAGTTTTTGCTGGGGATCATGGTTTTGAGGGTAACAGATTCTAATTTCACAAGCCACAGGTGATGACAGGTGGATACCAAAGGCTTGGCAAACCCTTACAGTGGAGGTACTAATCCTCTCTGAACAACCCATATATGCCTATGAATTTTTTGATTAGAAGTCAAATAATCAGAGCCAAGAAAATTATACATTCAGCAACTCCAACAATATAAATGGAAAGAACAACAAAACAACCGAATGGGACTGTGAAATTATAAAGATCAAGAATACCCCCAATTTTTGTGAAAGAACACTATCCACATTCAGAGGAAAAACTGTGGGAATAGAAACACAGAAGAAAAAAATAACTGCTTGATTGCATGGGTTGATGGAGATATATCAATAATATGGAAATGGATTTTGATCAAGACACATGTAAAACCCAGTGGAATTGTGTGCTGGCTACAGGAGGGGGTTTGAGGAGGTGAGGGAAAGAACATGACTCGTAACCAGGAGAAAATATTCTAAATTAATTAATTAAATAAAATTTCCCAAAAAAATAATCCCCCCAAAGACTTAAAAAATGTACTTCCCCATGTCCTTTGTAGAAGTAGGGAACCTGTAGATATGGATTATTGCATGTAATTCTAATTCACTGATTGAATTTGTGTTCTCTTCTTCATTCTTTGTTATAAGGGGTAGCTTTCTGGGAAGTGGAAGGAATAGGGAAAAGGGAAGGGAAGGAAAAAAGAATACAATGGAGTATGAGGTGGGAAAAAACCAGTGTCAATAAAAATCCAATTTAAAGACCTTAATAGGGATAGCTAGGTGGCTTCAGTGGATAGAGTACCTGGCCTGGAATCAGGAGGATCTAGGTTCAAATTTGGACAAGTCACTTAACCCTGTTTGCCTAGCCCTTGTCCTTGTGCCTTACAGTTGTTACTAAAGCAGAAAGGAAGGGTTTAAAAACCAACAATAAAGGGTGCAGCTGGGTAGTTCAGTGGATTGAGAGCCAGGCCTAAAGTTGGGGGGTCCTAGGTTCAAATCTAGCCTCAGACACTTCCCAGCTGTGTAACTCTGGAAGTCACTTAACCCTCATTGCTTAGCCTTACCACTCTTCTGCCTTGGAGCCAATTCACAGTATTGATTCCAAAATGTAAGGTAAGGTTTTTATTTTAATAAATAAATAAATAAATAAAATAAAAACCAACAATAACAACATAACAGTTCTCCCATAACCTAGGTCCCATTCTCCAGCAGTACACAGAGTGACCACGATACAGAGTAGGTGCAAACTTAGAGATGCTTTTGTTCATCCTTCATTTTTCAAAGAGAACCAATGTCATGACTTGCTCACGAATCGGATTTAAGTGAGGCAGATTGCACAAAGTCCTTAGCCCTACTTTCTCTTCCAGGGTCATCTAAGTCCAGTGGCAGGAGGACAAGAGTCAGGATGACTTACAACAAATACAACTATAAAACTTTACAATTATTACAAATTACAACAAAAACAAATATATATATATATATGCACAAGCTCTCCTAGAGCATCTCACGACTCTAGACTTCAGGTCTGGTCTCCTCAGAGGACAGTCTCCACCATATGTCCCTGCTGGAGTGTGACTACTCTTTTTTTTTGGAGCCTCCTTGATCACCCAGGCTCTCTCAGGTCTTCTCCCTCTGTGAGGTGCAGAAGCCCCATGATATCTTACAGCACAAAGCTATTGAGCTTGGCTCACTCTAGGCTTTGAGAGGATTTCCTTTCTTGAGCCACAGGAAGCATTCAGTCAATAAAGATATATTAAGCACTTTCTATGTACCAGGCACTGTGCTAAATTCTGGGTTTACAAAAAGAGACAGAAAACAGCCTCTGCCCTCAAGAAGCTTATAATCTAATGGGAAAGACAAAAGCAAACAAATGTGTACCAACCAGCCATCTACAGGAAAAAAAGGAAATAAGCATTTAAGGATTTTCTTCTCTCAAGCTATAGGTGGCACTAAACAACAAGACAACATCTCCCCAATTAGCTCTTCCAACAGCATTTTGTTGTTGTTGTTGTTCGATTGGTTCAGACTCCATTTGGGGTTTTCTTGGCAAAGATAATGGAGTGGTTTGCCATTTTCTTCTCCAGCTCATTTTATAGATGAGGAAACTTGAAGCAAACAGGATTAAGTGATTTTCCCAGGATCATACAACAAATAAGTGTCTGAGGCTGGATTTGAACACAGGTTCTCCTGACTCCAGGGCTAGTGCTCTGTCCACTGCAATAACTAGCTGCCATTTCTGTCTTCTACTTGAGCCATTTCATAACTTCCTAATTTATCCATCTTCTCTCCTGACCCACCAAAATTATTTCTTGTATGTTTTGTTTCTGCTTAAATGTCTTAAATGTTATTTTCTCCTTGAAAACTCTTTGAAGTCAGGGACTATTTTCATTTTTGTTTAAGTATCCCCAGCCTAGTATAGGGACTAGTAATTAGTAGGTCCTTAGTAAAGGATTATTGAATTAAATTGAACTGAATTGTATTGATCTTACAATTTGGGAGCCACTGATAATTTTTTAAATTTTATCCATGGTTACATGATTCTCCCTCCCCCCATCCCTCCCCTGATCTAGAGTTGACAAGCAATTTCACTGTTTTACACATATATATTAGCACTCAAACCTATTTCCATATTATTCATTTTTGTAAAAAAGCAAGCTTTTAAAACCAAAACTCCAAATCAGCTACCCATATAAATAAATAACAAATCACATGTTTTCTTCTGAATTTCTACTCTCACAGTTCTTTCTCTGGATTTCAATAGCATTCTTTCTCATAAATCCCACAAAATTGTCCTGAATCATTGAATTGCTGCTAGTAGCAAAGTCAATTACATTTGATCACCCCACAATGTTTCAGTCTCTCTGTACAATGTTCTCCTGGTTCTGCTTATTTCATGGAGGTCTTTTCAGTTCTTATAGAAATCCATCGATTCATCATTCCTTATAGCACAAAAGTATTCCATCACCATAATATAACACAATTTGTTCAGCCATTCACCAATCATCAAGTGATACCTTCTCGTTTTCCAATTTTTTGCTACTACAAAAAGTACAGCCATATTTTTTTTATTAAAAAGGACCTTGCCCAGTTTTATTTTAATCTTTTTGGGATATAAACCCAGTAGTGGTATTGCTAAATTGATAAGTTTTTAAAATATTAAGTGTCAGTTCCAGGGCAGAAAAGTGGTAAATGCTTCCCTTACCCATAAGAGTTAAGTGACTTACCCAGGGTCATACAGCTAGGAAGTATCTGAGGCCACATTCAAACTCAAGACTTCCTGTCTCCAAGCCTGACTCTCTATTTTCTGAACCTCCTAGCTACCCTCACTGATAATTTCTGAGTAAGACCGTGACACAATTAGACCTGTGCTTTGGGAAAAATCACTTGACAGCTTCATGGAGGATTGATTGGAGAGAAGATTGACCAGGACCAGGAAAACCAGTTAGGAGGCTACTGGAATAGGCCAGAAAAGAGGAAAAAGGGCCTGAATTAATGTCATGACTATTTGAGTGGAGAGAATGGATTTGAGCAGAAAAAGAGGAAAAGAAGAGGAAAAGACTTGATAAACAATTGGCTGTGAGGAGTGAAGGAGAGGGAAGAGTCAAGGCTTTAAAGCTGGCTGTCAAAAATGACTTCAATCTATCCACAGACTGGTTTGGTTGGCATGGATAAGAAGAAAGACTTGTCCCTGGATATTCCCCTCCTTAACACTGGCTAAAGGCCCCACCTGGGGGAATGATCAGGATTTTTCTGGCTCCAGAGATTCCTCCCCTGGGCTTTCAGGCATGGAATTTACAGGCTCTTTGGATAGAAATCCCTGAGTGATTCTCCTTCACTTTTCCCTTGGATATTCTTCAGAAATTGAAGTGCCAGCACAATCAGAATGAAAGCAAATTGGCCCAGAGTATCCAGAAATTGGAGATAGAGCCCTCACTGTTCAAACATCATAGAATGAAGGCCATTGGTCAGCTAAGGGAACTAGTCACCTTCACAAGCTCTTGAAGTTTGCTGTTGGCTTCAACCACTACAAGGGATTTTAGCAGCTTTGGATTCTGTTTCTGGATTAGGATCCAGTAACAGAAGACAGCAGAGGGATTAAGGAACCTAGGAAGTGGGATGAACTCCAGGCTGAATGGTGAGCAAAGGGGAAGACCTTGAGGGATGGGGATAAAAAAAAAAAGAGATAAAGGGGAGCCCCAGACCCAGAGTGGATAGAGTACTTTACACCTAGGGATGCCCCTGAATACCCAGCCATGATCTCTGGATACTCTAACCTCCAGTTAGTGAGAATGAAAAGAATAACTTTCTCTCCCTGGGCCAGTTGCACAAACACCTTGGCCATAATTGATATATAAAAAACAGTATCTCTTTTATTATGAGGGAATACAAACTGAGGATCAGAACAAGGGGTCCCTAACTCTAAGAGATCTAGCTAGTCCCCCACAATCCTCTATGTACCTCGCAAGAGGGAGCCTTCTGGTCTTCCAGCAAATTTACTAGCTCCCTATTTCTATCTAGGTGTTCCCCAAAAGCCAACTAAGCTACCTATCTATGATTCTCAGTAGTTGGTCAGATTTAGTTCAAAAGCTTTCTCTGAAAACCATTATGATTGATCTCAAATGGCTAAGTTCACCCCTCACTCAGGGGATCTGTCCCCTGAGATAAAACCTCAAAGCCCATCTGGCAGGATTTTTAGATAAAAAAACCTTCTAGAAAGCACAGCAGGTATGGTCAGATTCTTTTCTAGATATTTCCCAGTTAAACAGAGTACCTCCAAAGATGATTTAGGGGTTTACTCCTTCTCCACAGTCAGGTTGTGGTAGATGAGCTCTGACAAGCCCACATTTCTTCCACCTTCTGGACAGGAAGAACCCAGCCTCCTACAGGAAGTCACTACTCTAGCAGTTGTCACTTCCAAACTGTTCCTCCTCTGCCTTCTGCCTGCTAAAATCCTTTCCATTGAGTTCCTAGTATGTGCCTTAAAGACAGCCTTCCACTTCCCTTAAATCTTATCCTATCTCTATCCTTTTCCCATTACAGGGCAGAGATATTCCTCTGTACTGGTTCCTGGTGGATGGCCATGAATCTAGTCAAGCAATCTAGGGGCCTACAAAGCACAAAACTGGATAATCAAAGACTCTTCCTTTAGTGATCGGGACCAATGGATGAATTTTACCAATGTCTCTCTTTCATTGCAATGTTATTGAGGAGGGGGACATGTTAGCACCCACTCAAGATTTCAGAGGCAAGCAATCATGTTGGAATCATTACAAGAACAGCAAAGGTTGAGGAATGGATCCATTACCAACATGGCATTGTGCTGGGAATGGAACCATAAGATACCCCTAAGAATGAGGCAGCTACTCCTGTCCAACTAAGCTTCTTGAGTCAGTTGCAGCAGCCACCTAACACAAGTTGCCCTCAACCTATCATCAAGTGGAAAATTGTATTCTCCCATCCCAGGGCAAGAGATTTGTTTCTACTAAGCAACAATTATGCCTAGGTCAGATGTCTAACCTCCCTCTCAGAAGCTACATCTGTGACAAATCAGTGACATCCTAGGAAGAGAAAGGGCTCTCCAGGTCAATTGTTTCTAGAATCCAGGCGATAGTAAAACTTACTTGATAAGAAATAGACTGTTTGCACACAGTTCTGGCTTAGCCTCTCTGGCTCCTCCTTATTCCTTCCACAATACAGAATTGCCTTGGCCCCCTTTTGCTCTTTGAGAAATAATGAGCCTTTCGAAATTGGCAGACTTCCTTTTTTCTGGAATTTTGGACAACTCCTTCCAAAGAAGGGCTTGAGAGACCAAAGGATGATGCTTTTAAGAGGTTCCCTGACTTTTAATAGTAAGGGGGAGATAAAAATGCCATTATATGGCTATGATGGATGAGTCTTTACTTGGCAGACAGGCAATCCTCTCAATGACTTGGTGGTAATTCTGAGTCTCTGAATGAAGGGGGAGAAATGATGTTATTTAGCTTCTGTAGAGGAAGTCAAGTCTCTGAGACTTCTAAAGGGGGAAAATTTTTCATCTCTCCCTTGACCTGGACTTCAGGGAGGGATAATTTGGGTGGTGTGAATTTTAGATTTACTCCATCCTGCTTAGCCTTTAGAATTTTAGCAACCAGGAATGTATACATCCCCCACCCCTTAAGGATTAAGTGTGGGGGAGGAAGGTCTATGACCCGCATGTGCTAGCAAGTGACAAATCAGAAACAACTGACTGACCCCCTGGACTGTCCAAAGACAAGTTTAAGCCACTACTATTGGTACATGTGAGACACAGTAATGTGGAAGTAATGTGAAGAACTGCCTTTATATTTCGCGTCACTTCCTGTGAGAGGGAACTTTGGCAGTAGTACTTGACTTGGAGGAGCTGGAGTGTGAGACCGCAGATTGCTTCCCTTAGAGACCACATGGTGAGTGATAAGGCTGACTCCCCTTTTCCCTGGCCTTCTGAAGGCAAAAGTCTCTGGGAAGGCCCCTTGGCTGAGGCCTCTGAATTCCCCCTGGCTCAGACCAGGCCAGAGCAGATCTTCTTCCCTTTTTCCCTTTCTCTCCCTCATTCTTAATTTCTTCCTTCTATTGTAAATAAAACACCATAAAATTCCATTCTGAATTGAGTATTTCATTGGGATTTAGAATTTAAAATCCCTAGTAACCAACTAAAAATATACTCAGCCCAATCATAAATTTTACCCCTAACAGTCGGTAAACCAGGAAATAATGAGTGGCTTATGGGACTGGGAGACCTTAGTATCCACTTAGACTATGTTGCATGCAAGAGGCTTATGGACTCCTTACTATATGATGAAGAATTATTGACTGCTGAAAATGTCATCATCTATTTTGTGTCCCTGCTATTGCTGGTAAGTCTGGACTGACTCATCATTACCACCTTACATTTGAAGGCCCACTGTGAACTGCAAAGATCTGGCATCACCCATCACATGGACCAAATTATTAAGATCTGAGACTCAGTCCTTCTGAATGAGGGAGGAAACATCTAGAATCCTTGGCTTGTGTTCTCTTCCATATCTTTTGATTTTTTTCTTTATAATGATCTCAGGGAAGGATATAACTTTTTTTTCTTTTCTCATTGACTGAAAAACAGCTGAACAGCAATAAATAAGAAATGTGAATGTAGAGTCAAGTAAGAGAAAAAGAGAGAAAGATCTGGAAGCAAGAAGGAAATTATAAAAACAAGCATATGATATCACTGATGAAAAGGAAGAGCCCTACAAATTTACTGAAAATGGGGAAACTCCCTAAAAGAACTGAATGTTGCCCAGACAATATAATATGCACTATAGGTATATGGAAAGAGGAGCTAGTTATCTCTTATTTAAATAGTGGAAAATCTTCTAGGCAGAGATGTCAAACAACACTCATGAGTGTGACCCAAACCAGGTTAAAATGTAATTGAGAAATAGTTAATAAAGTTAAATTAAAATACCCCCAAAATAGATCATATTAATGTGTAGTTTTCTAACTCAATATAGGACCCTTCAAAGGGATCCTCATGTATGGTTTAGTGGCCCCCATTTCTATTAAGTTTGACACCACTGGTCTAGAAGATCCTTAGGACCTTGCCAGTAGGGGGTTGGTATGTGATAGAGGCAGTATCAGGACTCACCTCACTTCCTACCACTCAGCATGGGTCGGAGAAGGTCTGGACAGGAAGTAGGGCAAGACTCAAGCTGTGAGCTTGGAACTTTTAGCAGCTTCTTTGTTGCCTTTAGCTGCAAATGTATGTTTCATAATTTCAATGGGGCCCTCACTGCTGCTAGGTAATCCTACTATGCCTCCCCTATCAACTCACTATCCAACTCCCCACAACACTTCTTTCTAACTTTTTCATTCCTCTTCAAATCTCCCATGACTCCTCCTCCCCCTCTCTCAGCTGATTACCTTGTGTAATATTTTACAGGAAAAAATGAGGCCATTTATCACAAATTCCCTCTTTTCCTCTCTTCCTTATCTCTTAACACTCAGGTGCCTTGTGGAACTTTCTCCTCCTTCATCTCTTTCTCATAAGATGAAATGACCTTACTCCAAAACTGACTTGTTCATATTTCCTTATAAAAATTGCCTTCTCTCCTTCTCTGTCAACTCCACTCTTCATTTATTTTCAATCTCTCCCTTTCTACTGACTTATTTCCTACTGCTTACAAACATGTCTTTTATCTCCCTCTTCCTGAAAAACTTCCATCCCTGCTATCATACTATTTTTCTTTTGCCCTTTTAAAGCTAAACTCTTCAAAAAGACAACAGGTGTGCCTCTACTTTCTCTTCTCTTCTCTTTCTCCCTTTCCCTCTCTCTCCCTCTCCCTCTCTCTCTTTCTCTCCCTCTTTCTCTCTCTCTCTCCTTCTCTCTCTCTCTCTCTCTCTCTCTCTCTCTCTCTCTCTCTCTCTCTCTCTCTCTCTCTCTCTCCTCTTTCTCTCTCTCCTTCTCTCTCTCTCTCTCTCTCTCTCTCTCTCTCTGTCTTTCTCTCTCTCTCTCTGCTAACTCCTTATAATCTGGTCCTTTCAATTCCACTGAAATTATTCTCTCCATAATTACTAATGCTCTCCTATTTGCCAAATACAGAGGCCTTTTCTTAATCTTCATTCTCCTTGATCTCTCTGCAGACTTTGACATTGTTGATTACTCTCTCCTTAATACTCTGTTCTCTCTAGGTTTTAAAGACACTACTCTCTCCTGATTTTCCTCCTATCTATTTGCCTACTCCTCTGCCTCCTTTCCTAGATCCTTCTCCAGATCACACCCTCTAAATATAGATTCCCTCAGAGGTCCTGGGTCCACCTCTCTTCTTCCTCTATATAATTACTATCTCTGTGCTAATTCTCAAATCTACCTTTCCTGCCCCAATCTCACTACTAACCTCCAATCTTGTATCTCCAACTGCCTTTCAGATATCTAGAACTGGATATTCAGTTCTTAAAGATATTTTAAATCCAATAAGTCCCAAACAGAACTCATCTCCCCCCCCCCAACCCTTCCCACTTCCGACCCTCTGACCACATCTCTAATGAAGGTCTTCATCATCACTTCACATCTCTATTACAGCAATAGACCTATGGTGGCTCCCAACACAAGTTTCTCCTCATTCCAGTCCATTCTTCATTCAGTCACTAAAGTGATTTTCCTAAAATGCATGTCACCTCCCCTATTCAATAAACTTCATTGCCTTCCTATTTATTATATCCAGGAGCAAATACAAAATGTTCCATTTGGTCCTCAAAATCCTTTATAACCCAGTCTCCTTCTACCTTTCCAATCTTCTTTTACCTGACTCTCTAATACATACTCTTTGACTCAGTAGCATTGACCTCCTGGCTGTGCCACTAATAAGACTCTCCATCTCTCAGCTCTGGGCATTCTCTGTGGCTGTCCTCCATGCTTGGAATGTTCTCCCTCCTCCACTCCAACTACTTACTGTCCTTCCTTGAAGTCCCAACTAAAAATCCTACTCCTACAGGAAGCCTTCCCCAATCCCTCTTCCTTCCAGTGTCTTGTTTCTGTTAATTATTTCCTATTTATCCCATATATAGCTTGCTTTGTTTATATTTGTTTGTATGTTATCTCCTCCATTACAGTGTAAGCAACTTGAGGGGAGGGACTATCTTTTTCTTTTCTTTTCTTTTCTTTTTAAACCCCAGAGCTTAGCACAGTGCCTGGCACATAGGAGGCATTTATTAGACTGAATTGACCACTCAAGTAACCACATCCTGTCAGATGCTTAATTATAGATATATTAATTATATACATATAAGCTAATAATTAACATATAAATAATGTTATATATGTATATATAATTAATTATATAAACTGTAGGGTCTGGGAGGAGGCTAAGAGCTGCTGTATTCTAATTTTGTGTCCTTGATAGGTTAGGACTAAACTAAAGTTTAGTCTTCTCACTAGCTGCTCAGTGACTTATGAGTGCTTCATTTCATCCCAACATTGAACCCTGAACTAACAGGGTACCAGCATCAGGTCAGCTCCCAACAACATAATGAGCACTTAATAAGTACTCAATGTGTTTAATTATTGAGGAACCTGCACTTCATTCCTGGCAACTGGAAACTATTTGGTTGCTATCAGTTGGAGACAAACAGGTGAGAGAAAAGTATGTTATACCTGTTTCCGTAGTTGGGAAAGTGGGCCAGCTGAAGCTCAGGACCAGCAAGGCAGCAGTTAATGCCACTGGTCATAATCGAGGGAATTGGCATCCTTCCCATGCTGAGATAGGCAATAGATAAAAGAAAGGAGAGACTGAATACCTGGGCTGGGGTTGGTAACAGGCTGCCATGTTACATGGAAGTGGTAGATTTGCTGATCTTTGGAAGAATGAGAAAATGGGGGAAAAAGAGAACCAGTTAAAGATGTTCATGGATCCAAGAGTCTGGCTTTCCCTACGTGTTTGTCTTAACTCTATCCCTTGAAAGCTTTTATGTCTTAGACACAGAAAATATTTTAATGGTTTCAATAGAATCAACTTTGTGTCTCAACATCAGTGATAGTTATGGCTTCAGCAATACTTCCTATTATTTCAATAAGTCTTGTGCCAGAAGTTGAGGGACCATGACAAATGGGATACTAACATTTCTCCACTGTCTGTAACCCTAATCTTTTTTTTTCCAAATGCTAATAGTCATTTAAATTAAAATATTAGGTTACTTGGGAAATTGTAATTAGACAATTTCCTGCAAAACCTGATTATCTCTGTAGAAATCAGCAAATCTCCTGCCTGCTTCTTAAATCTGCTTAAGGGTTTGGCTTGATTTGCTTTTTTCATTCATCCATTTGTTTAAAGACCTGATATCTGAATGAAGACAAAGTCCCTTCCTCTGATGATGAAAGGAGAAGCATGGCATCGACAAAAAATCTCTAAAATAACTGACAAGTGAAAAATTGCAACCACTAAGCACCAAGTAAACGTTACAGAATGTTTGTGTGTGTCTTTATGCTTTTTTGCTCACAATTGACATTATAGTACTCCTTCTGCCCAACTCCAAACTCTTCCTAACTTCCCTTTCTCTGTAAAGGACGCCATCATTCTTCCAGTCCTTCAAGATTACAACCTGATGATGGAATACTATTGTGCTGAAAGGAATACTGAACTGGAGGAATTCCATGTGAACTGGAACAACCTCCAGGAACTGATGCAGAGTGAAAGGAGCAGAACCAGGAGAAACTTATACACAGAGACGGATACACTGTGACACAATCAAATGTAATGGGCTTCTCTACTAGCAGTAAAGCAATGATCCAGGACAATTCTGAGGCACTTAAGAGAAAGAACACTATCCACATGCAGAGAAAGAAATGTGGGAGTAGAAATGAAGAAGAAAAACAACTGCTTGATTACATGGGTCAATGGGGATATGGTTGGGGATGTAGACTCTAAATGTGGAATCGTGTGTTGGCTGTTGGAAGGGTGGGGGTAGGGGAGGGAGGGATAGAATATGATTCTTGTAACCAAAGAATAATGTTATAAATTGACTAAATAAAATTAAAAAAAAAAGATTGCAACCTGAGAGTCATCCTCAGTTCCTTATTCTCCCTCAACCTACAAATCCAATCAGTTGCCAGATCTTGTCAATTCTGCCACTTTGTCTTCATATGTATCACCACAATCCTGGTTCAGTCCCTTATCAGTCACCTCTAAACTCTCAAGTCTCTCCCTCTCCAATCCATCCTCCACATAGTTGCCAGTGTTATTAGTAAAGTCCAGATCTGACTCTATTACTCCCATGGTTAATAAACTCCAGTGGCTCCCTATTATCTTATCTCAGTATCAAATAAAAATTCCTTGATAATACATCTATAACCCCAACCAAATTGCTTGCCAGTTCCAAGAATGGGGAGGGAAAGGAGGGAGATAATTTGTATCATATAACTTTGGAAAACATGGATATTTGTTATTACATATAGTTGGTAAAATAAAATCTTTATCAATTATATAAAAATTGTTCTATTTGACATTTAATGTTTTAAACAAGCTGGCTAGTTGTTTACACATTGCCTCCTCTAATAGAATATGTACTGGAATATATGGGACAATTGGGAAGGACTAGAACTCTGGCATGAGGGCTTGCGGAGCCCTTTCCAGAACTTCTCATCCATTTTTGGTGTCCACCTTCACCCAGCTCTCATGGGTGGCTCCAGGAAGCTGTAGTGGCCACACTCTGGAAGACAGGCTAACCCTGTTTGAGGGTAACAACAGGCCTCTGATCTATTGGTGAGTTAGAGGGATGTCTACCCCAAACATGTGAAGACTTTACTTCCCCACGTGGAATGGGCAGACAAGAATAATTTATTCCAATGGCCATGATGGCGGCTGAAGCAAGAGTGAAGCTCTTAGAGCTTGGTTAGGCATCAAAGAATCCAGGGTCATCCATGGCATCCCGGGCCATCACCAGTCATCCTGACTGTTGTCCTGCCACTGGACTTCAATGTCTCTGGAAGAAAGAGTGAGGCTGACAATTTTGTATGACTCTGCCTCACTGAAATCCAATTCATTCAAAAGTCAAGACATTACCCTCTTGATGTCATTGGTCCTCTTTCAAAAATGAAGCATAAACACAACAGAGTATATACTGCATAAGGGCAAAGAATAGATTTTGGGGGTTTCTTTGATTATCTATCGCTTAGCACTATGCCTGGCACAAAGTGCTTGTTGACTGACTGATTACTTTTCCAGCCTGAATATACTATTCTGTGGTCTAGTCAACTTAAACTTTTTTACTGGTTCTCACATTCCAGCTACCATCACTCTGCCCTTGAATAGGATGCCTCCTCAATGGAGAGAAGACACAATAGTGGGTCTTCAGAAGCAGCATCTCTTCATTCATGTTAGGTATGTTTCTTTTGATTCATCTTTCACAAGTTAGTATGTGATTCCTCCTTTTGTGTGAAAATGAGTTGTCAGGGGGTTCCATGGATAGAGTCAAGCCTAGAAATGGGAGGCTCTGGGTTCAAATCTGCCCTCAGACATTTCTAGCTAGATGACCCTGGGCACATCACTTCACCCTAATTGACTAACCCTTACCACTCTTCTGTATTGATTCTAAGATGGAAAGTAAGGGTTTTTTTTTTTTTAATGAGCTGCCATATTGATAATATGGAAATAGGTCTTGATCAATGACACATGTAAAACTCACTGGAATTCCTCATTGGATGGGGGGGGGGGGTAGGAGAGGGAAAGAACATGAATCATGAAACCATGGAAAAATATTCTAAATTAATTAATTAATTGGGTTTTTTCAGATAAAAAGTAAGTTGCCAATTACCTAGAACTTAAGGCTGTTTTCCTAAGAAATCCATGAATACTATGAGTAGTCAAGAGTTATAGACAATACTGTGACAGGTTGGCTCTGAAATAACAGAATCAAATCCTCGTTAGACTTTTTTGATGTTGCTATTAATACCCTATGACACAGAAAAGCGTTGTTTCCTGAGCTACACTTCCTAGCTATGTTAAGAAATAGCCCCTCCTAAATAAAACGGGGAAGCAATCACATTTTCAAACATTTTCTGACCTTGAAGGCTAGAGATGGGAATAAAAGCTTTTTAAATTACAGCAAATAATTTTAAACAAATTTCTCTCCCCATATAAAGAAAAGAAAAATCAATCTTGTCTGGCTGATGGCATTAAGTTCAGCTGAAGGTTAGGGAAAATTGCCTAATTGGCATTTGCTCTATGCCTATAACAAGAAGCAATATTGGCTGTAATGTGCTTCTCTCTGCTTATAACATACCTTGACTCCTTAGGAAAGGACTTTAAGTCCTTGACACTCCACAAATTAATTTTCTCACAGTTCATAGTTTCCAGAACAAAGGCAGTAATAGTTTTATTTCTCATTTGGAATAGTATATTCAGTTCCAGGTGCCATATTTTAGGAAGGACATTTAGAAACTGGAGGAGAATCAAGAGGAAGATGAGCAGCACTCGGGAAAGAAAAAGAGAATAAATTTTTGCTTTTTACAAATATTATCTCATGGGATCTCACAACAGCCTTTTGAGGTAGATCTTGTTATTAACAAACAGAAGGTAAGTGACTTGCCCAAGGTTGAACAATGATTAAATGTTCTCTATTCACTGTGACACCAACTTGGCAGCTTTCTGCCTTTTTAAAAAAGGACTGAAGCTGTGTGATCCTGGGCAAGTCATTTAACCCCCATTGCCTAGCCCTTACCACTCTTCTGCCTTGGAACCAATACACAGTATTGATTCTAAGATGGAAGGGAAGGGTTTAAAAAAAAAAAAAGGACTGGATTTATGTTATATGGGTGTAAGGAGTTAATTAGGGAGCACTCCCATTTTCTGGACTGGTACACCACTCCTGGAGCTAAGGATACATGAGCTCCTTCCAGTGGGCAGGACAACTTGCTGAAGGACATTTACAACTAGACTTCTGGTTGGTCTTCCTGAGCATCTACCCTGGCCCTAGAGGGTGAGGGGTAGGGGAAGAAAGAGTGAGAGAATCAGGGTTGCATCCAAGAAGATTTAGCTGCCCACTCAGTAGCCTTTAAAGGGAAGTACAGCTTCCCCATTCTCTTCTTTCTCTCTTCTGAAGTGTGACTAGGAAATTCAATAACTCTTTCTTGAGTTTTTTAGTGATGAAAAGAGGATTTCTTCTTTCCTCGGTTATAGGTATATAGGAAGTGCTTAATAAATGTTGATTGCCTTATTCTAACCCCAGGTCTTTTTTTTTTTTTCACATGAATTGTTCTTATGCCAAGTCTTCCCTCATCCTGTAACTGTACAATTATGGAAGCGAGTGTTAAACTGTGGGAACAGAAAGGTAGTTGTTGCTTGGGGTACCAGTCTTTTCTCTATGGTGAGGCTGCCTATAGATAGCATAACAAAGCAAGAATGACTCAAAAGATACTAATGCACTGTTGATGGATCTGTGAACTGATCCAACTATTTTGGAACTATGCCCAAAGGGCTATAAAACTGTGCATACATTTGGACCCAGAAATATTTCTACTAGGTCTATATATATCCCCAAAAGATTTTTTAAAGGCTCTTTTTGTGGTGGCAAAGAATTGTAAATTGTGTGGATGTCAAATCTGGCCTCAGACACTTCCCAGCTGTGTGACCTTGGGCAAGTCACTTAACCCCCATTGACCAGCCTTTATCACTCTTCTGCCTTGGAACCAATAGACAGTATTGGTTCCAAGACAGAAGGTAAGGACTTAAAAAATAAAAATAAATAAATAAATGAATGTGGGGATGCTCACCAATTGGGGGTGACTAAATAGGTTGTGGTATATGATTATGCTATAAGAAATGATGAGTAAAATATTTTCAGAAAATTCTAGAAAGACAACATGAATTGATGCAAAGTGAAGTGAGCAGAACCAGAACAGTATACATAGTAACAGCAGAATTGTATGGTGATCAACTGTGAATAACTTAGTTATTTTCAGCAATACAATGATCCAAGGCAACTCCAAAGGACTCATGATAAAAAATGCCATCCAACTCCAGACTGAAGCACACCTATTTATCAGTTTTCTTGATTTTTAAAAATGTTTTCTTTTACAACATGGATAATATGGGAAAATGTTTTACATGACTGCACATGTATAATCTATATTAAATTGCTTGTCCTTTCAAGTAGGGAGAGAGAATTTGGAACTCAACATTTTGAAAGAAATATTTAAAAAATTTTACAAGTAATAAATAAAATTAAATTAAATTAAATACAGTGGTACCTTGATACATGAGCACCTTAAGTCAAGAGCAATTTGAGATATGAGCAACAAGATCAGGACTTTTTTGCTTTAAGTCACAAGTGGATATTTGAATCATGCCACCCTCCACTAGATAGCCTGTTGAATATTCAGTTTCACAAGTTACAGGAGGCTGTCTTGTTTAGTTCAGTGTCTATTTGGCCCTACTAGCATCTGTATTGAATTGCTTTTGCTTTCTTCTTTATTTTTTTCTTTATTATCAGTTTTCTGGGCAAAATTTCTTAACTTTTAACCTTAGGTCCTGACGATGGAGGAATTGAAGCAGCAGCAAGCACCATATGAAAGTTTCCAGGAAATCAGTGGGGAAGAGCCTGAGAAGGATGAGGTAATCTGTACAAGTAAGGTTAAGGAAATGTTGAGGATTTGGGGGAAAATGAAACCCTTTATTACAAAGACACACCCAGAAAAACTTGCAACAGGTTGTGCATTGGAGCTATGTAATGGCACTTGTTTCACACATTATTGAAAAGTTCTGAAAGAGAGAAAGAAACAAACTTCCATGGAAAGGTTTTTGTTGAAACAGCCTCTAAGTGAAATTGAGGAAAGTGTGGGCAAAACAGTCAAAATTCAATGAAGAAAAATGATGATAATTAAGTGAAGTAAAAAATAGCAATTAAGTTTAGCAATAAAGTTATATATCATAAGTAACATGTAAGGTCAATTTTGCATTTAAATGTAACCTTACACGTGTAGAGAGTAAGTTATGTTAAGCTATAGGGAACAAAATGAAAACCTTCTCTTCACCTGACTGACCTAAGCAAGTTTATTTCTTTACATTCTTTCTTATTATCTATAAATATATTTATTTGATATTTATAAAATACATTTATAAAATTGTTTTTATATGTAATTAGAAATATATGTATATATAAATTTTCACATTTAAAAAATAGCCCAAGAATACACATTATATATATATATATTTTTTTTTTTTTAATTTTAGGTTTTCCTAAATTGACTCATAGGGCTGAGAGTGTGATCAAGAAGATCAAGGTTCTAGGTGACATGGAATGCTGTGGAAAACTAATAAAGAGAGTTACCTGGACAATATTCCCTATGTGTGTGTGTCCCTAGAAATCTATGTGCATCAGGCCCCATCCCAAATTGCTGAAGCCTCTGGTGTTTGTGACTACTCCAGAGAGCAAGGTGTCAAAGAGATACGAGTTCAAATCTTGCCTCGGAGGGACTTATGAGAAAGAACACTATCCACACCCAGAGAAAGAACTGTGGGAGTAGAATCACAGAAGAAAAACATTTCTTTGATCACATGGTTTGATGGGGACATGATTGGGGATGTAGATTCTAAATGATCACTCTAGTGCAATTATCAATAATATGGAAATAGGTCTTGATCAGTGACACATGTACAACCCAGTGGAATTTCTTTTTGGCTACAGAAGGGGGATGGAAGGAGGAAAGGAAAAGAACATGATTCATGTAACTCTGAGAAATTATTCTAAGTCAACTAATTAAATTAATTTTTTCAAATAAAATCTAGCCTCAAAAACTTCCTTGGCATGTGACCCTGGGAAAGTCACTTATCCTGTGTCTGCCTCCGTGTCTTTACCTATAAAATAAGGATAATATTATCTACCTCCCAGAGGTGTCGTGAGGATCAAATGAAATTATATTTGCAAAATGCTTTTGCAAACGTTAATCAAGTGTTATTATTATCATTATTATTATTAAAGTCCTAGCAACCAATTTTTTAGTTTCTGTTCCTAAGCTGCTGAAGGCAGTTGAAGAAAGGTATCAAGTCAAATTCACCCTCTACGCATTTTTAGGGCATGACTTCAGCTGTGTCATCCCTGCTGCTTGGCACTCCTTGCACGTAAAGATTCCGAAGGATCTGCGATCTTGATATATTCCTGACCACCCGTGATGCAGTCAGAGGAATTGCGCCTTAGCCACGGAGGGGGTTTAGCGGAGGGCAGGGAAAGAACATGAATCTTGTAACCATGAAAAAAGATTAAATTAAATTTAAATAAATAAAACAAAGGCATTGATGGATCGTACGGAAGGATGCCTCCTTCCACGCCTGGAGTGTGCCGCAGTCTATCGGCTCTCCAGAGCATCTCATCTTTGGTCCTCCGAGTCACCGGCAGGGAACAACGGCGCTCATCTTTTTTCATCCCCGCTCTCTCAGCCAGCTGCGGGGGTATCTACTTCACTGAGAAGATTAAGGCCATCCAATAAAGAGTCTCAGAATCGCACGTACAAGGGCTAACCGTCTCCTTCTGGTTCATCTAGGGGTGGAGCAAGCAGGAGGAAAATATGGGGAATGTTCCTGTGTCGTTATCTGTGAATATCTGTGATGTAGCGAGAAAAGTTTTCCGTTAAAGAAAGAAAATCTGTGTGGATTTTTTTTTTTATTTCCCTCTCTTCCGCCATAGATATCTATGCCCAAAGCCTCCAGCTCTGCTCCTCCCCTTCCCTTTTGTAGACCTTTAATGAAGCCCCGGAGTAATCGGAATTCTCCTGCGTAGCCAAGGGAGGTGTAGACACGGGGGGGGGGGGGGGGGGGGGAGGAACTTATTTGGGGGAGAGGGAAAGCAAATACAAAGCTGGAGAGAGATGCTTTTTGCATGACGCAAGAAGGGAGTATAGCATTCTCCACTCGGAGGGCAAGAGCCATGGATCAGGTATTAAATGAATGGAGGCAGTTTGTGAAGTGTAGACACGTCTAGCAAGACCTGCCAGCTCTAGAATGATTTCTCCATGACAGCCAGATTCTAGAGAACCGATCCTCTGGAGAAGGTGACAAATAGCATCTGCTGGAGAGTGCTAGAAACAGCAGTCAAGCTGAGCCATAGGAAGTCAAGCGATGCTGGAAGGAAAATTGGTACCCAGGGCTGAGATCAAGGAGGAGGGGCTGAAGAGGAGTAAGCCTATTGCCCAGAGTTTAGGACGTCCAGAGGAGGCTATGAATGAAGACAGGAAGCAGTGACTGGCTGGTGGAGGAAAAACAACACAACACAAACAAAAGGGCGGTCTATATAAGGGAATGCCAGCATAGAAGACCAATCCCTGACTCCCTGTTTGCTCAAACCCACCCAGAGAAGTGCCTTAAGTTAGACTGTACAGGTTTTTGGTGATGAGAGTAGAGTTCTAAGTGAGGGAGAGAGGAGGAGTGGGTTATCTCTCATCCTCTGCTACAATGTGACTCTTTGTGGATCAATTAATATATAAATGAAGCTATTTTTTTAAAAAAAAGGCAAAACACAAAATAAAATAAATGAAGCTATTCCGTGTTTGAATTTTGTGAGTAGAGTGCTTATAAAGAGAACTGCTGGCTACCCTTGGAGTGATGCTGAGGTATAGCCATTCCAAGGTTTCATCTGTATCCAGTGACCCAGAGGAATGAGACACTCCCAAGTTTATACATTCATAATGATGCTATCTTCCATATATAGCACAGGGATGTTGTGTGGCTCAAAGGGTGGCAAAAAAAGACATTGCAAGCCTCTTCTCTCCCTACCTTTATCCAAGAGAGACTTTAATTCCCTCCAAGAAGGGAAACAAGGGGTCAGTTAGATGGCTCAGTGGACTGAGAGTCAAGACTAGAGCCAGGAAGTCCTGGGTTCAAATCTTCTCAGATACTCCCTAGCTGTGCGACTTTGGGCAAGTTACTTAATCTCCATTGCCTAGCCCTTACTACTCCTCTTCTTTGGAACTGATACTTAATATTGATTATAAAACAGAAGGTAAGTGTTAAAAAAAAAAAGGAAACAGGAAGTTGGGACTGGATGCCACTCTGCTCTCCTCAGAGACAAAGGGGTTTCTGTCATTTTTAATTATCCAATTCTGACCCCATTTGGGGTTTTCTTGGTAAAGATACTGGAGTATCTTTCCCTCTCCAGCTCATTTTAGATGAGGAAATTGAGGCAAACAGGATTAAGTGACTTGACCAGTCACACAGCTAGTTTAAGTGTTAGAGGTCAGATTTGAACTCAGGTAGTTGTCTTCCTGACTCCAGACCCAGCACTCAGAAGGTAACCAGGTCAGAATTATATCTATCTGCTCCCTTAAATATTATTAGTCTAGTGGAAGTAGTTTCAAATTCAAGTTAAACTTGATTATTGCTCATTAATGGGGAAAGGAAAATCCAAGCTTTACATTCAAAACTTGACTCCTTTTTTCTCAGTAAATACCACATTCACAATAAATACATAACAAGTAGCAAAGAATCCATTTGTGTCTTGTCCCTACTACCACCCCACCAATTAGTAAAATAGAGATGTAAATGGCTAGTGCAAGGGGCAGGAAATCAGAAATATGAATTAAGACCAAAGCTGCCTCCTAAATCAAGGCCACCTCCTGAGACCTTGGACTAAACTAAGAGAAGCCATGAGGGCCCCAAAAATGGCCAGGTCTGGGAGCTACAAACACCAGACATCAAACAGTAAAACCAGAAAAATGTTATGGCAATAAGGTAATTTTAAAGGGGCACTGATAACTTTGAGATATTGATAATACTGAGTCAACCCTAAATGGTTTGGATAAAGATAGTCCTTCCCCTATATTAATGGGACCCCAAAATCCTGTCCCTCAAGCACCCCCCCTACAGACACGTGTTCCCTACTCCAATCTGAAAGTATCTAAGTGACTTTAAGTGTCCCTCTCTCTCCCAGATATCCTTGAGCTTTCCCTGGGCTGTTCTCTGCTTGCCTTAGTCTCTGTACTTAAAATGTGATTGATTCATTTATTCCCTTCTTGCTGGCTGGGTAATCTTTTTTTTTCCCTCCAAATAACCAAAGCATCAGGCTTGTTCACTGTGGCCCAGAACCAACCAGGACCCCTTTGTGGTACTTTTCCTTAAGGCACAAACTGGTTAACCAGGCTAGGACTTAATCTGGCAGCACTGTAGTGAGCACAGTACCATAAAACAACAGGTAGAAAGCAAGGGCTGACAAAGGAATTCATCCCTCTTTCATCCTCCCCAAATGGTTGGGCTTAACAGAAATCAGGTAAGGTGTACTAGGACATATACCAGACTGCTGGTTCCTCTCACATCAGCTTCCCCCCAGAGTCTATTTCCTTCAGTAACCTGAAGTGGGACTGATATTGTCATCACTAACTCAGAAGCTTCCCTGTTGGCCTTTTTGGCATTCTCTCCTTCCAATATGCCTATGACACTTTCATCTTTCCTTTGTCCCCTTTCCTGCCTAATTAATTTGTGATGGACACTCCAATGACCCTTCAGAATCTTCCGACTCTGTAGAATGTTAAGTTCCTTAAGCGCATGGATTCTCATGATCTACCTAGCATGTACATGGACATTTTTTTAATGTTTGCCAAGCAATTTGGAACTATGCCCAAAGGGTTTAAAAGAATGCATATCTTTTGATGCAGCAATACCACTGCTAGGTTTGTATCCTAAAGAAATAATGAAAAATGTTTTATCAAACATTCATAGCTGTGCTTTGTGGTGGCAAAAAACTGGAAAATGAGGGTGTCCCTCAATTGGGGAATAGCTGTACAAATTGTGGTGTTATGATGGTGTGACGGAATACCGTGCTGCAAGGAATGATGTAAGGAATGATGAACAATCTCCAGGAACTGATGCAGAGTGAAATGAGCAGAACCAAGAGAACATTATACACAGAAAGTGAAACATTGTGGTCTTTGGTAATACAAGACAATGCCAAAGGGGCTTATGAGAAAGAATGCTATCCATATTAAAAGAACTGTAGAAGTAGAAACACAGAAGAAAAACAACTGTTTTATCATTTGTTTATGATTTGGGGGTTTGATTTTGAAGATTACTCCCTTGCAGAGATGAATGTGGAAATAGGTGTAAATGGTAAAATTTGTATAACCCAGTGGAAGTGCTTGTTGGATCTGGGATGCAGGAGGGTAGAGAGGGTAAAAAAATAAACATGGGAAAATATTTTAAAAATAAGTTTGCCAAATGATGTTAGTTTTTTGGCTGTTATATTGAACTATTGGCTCATAAGGCTGTAAGCCCATTAAAATGATTTATTCTTGTGTGTGAATCACAAAAACTGAATTGAAACTTCAGGGGCTTGAAAAATTGATTTTTCAACCCAATCATACATTTAAATCTCACTCCTTAATTTCTACTTCACTCCTCATTTTTCAGTATTATCTACATTTTCCTCTTCTCTTTTGTGATGGCAGATAACAAATGCAGTTAATAAGGATCATATTAGGTATCTACTTGAACTTTTATTTGAAAAGGAATCTCCCCCTACAATTTACCTGAAAAATGTCAGCACTAATGTGATGCCAAGGTAGTTCATTCTTTTAGATGGCTATCACTTTTAAGAACCAAAATCTTGATTATAGCTTCCTGGTTGTAGGGGCAGTGTGCAATAGGGAAAGAATCTCACTCCCCCGATTGAGTGCTTATGAAATTTTAAGAGAAGTCACTTTTAACATCCCTGACCCCATTTCGTTAAAAGGGAAACTTAAAAAATAATCCTTACATTTTTTCCCTCAGAGTATTAAATGTATGTAAACAGAAAATGTCTCATAAAATTTAAAATTGGCAGCTAAGGGGTATAATGGATAGTGCTGAGCCTGGACACTTAACCTTGTTTGCCTCAGTTTCCTTATCCATAAAATGAGCTGGAGAAGGAAAATGGCAAACCACTCCAGTAACTTTGCCAATAAAACTTCAAAGGAAGCCATTAAGTCAGCAGCAACTGAGAAGACTAAACTTCAAAACATTCTATAAAAGAAGTCATGTTAATAATTAATCTGTAACCTCCCCCAGGATCTTATAACCCCTCTTCATTAAATTTATTTTAATCTTTTCCCTCTGATTGCTTTAGAGACAAAATTGGCCTTAAGATACTTGTTTTTAGTGTCCTCCTCTGCACAAGGAGGGTTAAATGACATAGAAGACCTGTTTTAAATACCCATCTCAACTAACATGGATCAGGTTTACCTACTTAAACAAAAGGGGGCAGCAGGGTGGCTCAGTGGATTGAGAGCCAGGCATAGAGATAAGTCCTAGATTCAAATCAGGCCTCAGACACTTTCCCAGCAGTGTGATCCTGAACAAGTCACTTAACCCCCAATACTGTGTATTGGTTCTAAGATGGAAGGTAAGGGTTTAAAAAATAAAAACATAACAAAAACCCTTGACTTGACCTTTCATTTCATCTACCCTCTTCTCTCCAACCAATTTATTAGAAAAGTTGCCTATTCTATTGAATGTATCTACCAGTTTGCACTTTTTTTTGTACCATAGCTATTTATGCATTTTCTCTAGAGGCCAGATGAGGTACATGTTAAAAAACCTTTTCAAGGGAACAGCTAGGTGGCTCAGAAGATTGAGTCAGGCCCAGGCAGGTCTTGGTTTCAAATGAGAACCCAGGCCCAGAACCTGGGCAAGTCACTTAACCCCCTTTTGCCCCCATTGCCTAGCTCTTAAGACTTAAAAACAAAAAACAAAACAAAACCTTTTCAAGGACTTCTTCCAGCCTTTATTCTCCTTGAACTATGTATTTTGCATATATCACCACTCCCTCTTGGTTATATCATCTTCCCTGGGTTTTATTTTTCACTTTTTCCTATATTACCACCTTCAACTCATTCAAGGGTTATCACTGATATTTTTAGGTGCTGAGCAATATCAATCCCAAGCTACCAACATTTACAGGTATCAAAAATCTTGAGCACTGAGAACATCTTTTCTGAGTTAAAACATTTTCCAATTATTTAGAAAGGATCCTACCGGAATCTCATCTAAAACCTTTCCTGGCTCTTATCTCCCCCCTCATCCCCCCACAAATATTTTCTATTTGTCATCAGATCACTATTTTCCCAGTGGGTTCCTATTGTGCCTCATTTTTGTAGACCAACACTACCCTATTCTTCTATTCATTACTCCACCCCACTGACCACAACCTGTAGAGGTTTCACTTCCCACCACCTCTTTGCCTTTGCTGACTTTTTGAAAGCCCCTTTAAAAAAACACTTGAAAAAGAGGTTAGGAACCTTTCTCATGAGGCCTTTGCTTCTCTGGTATTAATTTTAGTAGGAACTTTTGGGACTTCAAGTTGAACTAGTTCTCTGGTACATCTTCGCTATTAAAATGTGAACCAATCAATACAAATGTAGGAAAACATACAAAAAGTGCCTTAGTGCCCGCACAAATACTAGGTAAACAGAAGCTCAACATTCAATTTCTATTGTTTCATTTCAATCTCTTGAGATCATTCCATTCATTTCTCCCTTTAATGATCTGTCTTCTAACTAACTCTGCCAATCTATACTAAATTAAGCATGTTTCCTAAATCTATCACTAATGATCACAGGCTTTAAGATTCCTCTAGTAGTTGACAAGTTTCTCTAATAATCTAGGAAGAAGGCAATTAAGGTGAATCCTAGCAACAAATGTTTTGGAACACTTCCAAAAAACCACCCAGTAATACTCCCTCAGTTTCCACAACATGCAGAAAGTTGTGAATTGATTTGCCCAGTTATACAAAGATCAAATCATATCCAGTCAGCTGAAGGAATGCCTTTTAAGAGCATAAAGAAAACAAAAATGCCCACTCAGCTTTAAGGACTCTTGATTTGAATCCAGTTTCATTTTCATTTCCTAGCTGCAAATTTAAGCATAAATCTCTCCATTGAGACTGAGGCCCTTAAGAGGTATGAGAAAGAGGTTATTAACTTGACATATATAATTTGATATAAACTAAAGCTGTACTTACTACTCACTTTAATCATGGCTCGTGCTTTATCTGTGTCAATGTTATCCACTGTATGTAGGCTATCCAATCTCAGTAAAAGCAGGTAATACTAGTTCAGTAATGAAACCCAATTTTGGCCTATAGGGATTGAAGAACTTGCTCACATCCTTATTTTGCAAATTCAGAGGAACCATAATATTAATATAATTTGAACTTTAGGTTATTTTCAAGGTTGGTGTCCTTTATAACATCAGGAATTCCAATATACAATTACCCAAAATAACACACTCTTTATATATGTATTATCTCTATACCTTGAAATGTTAAAAGCTGTACCATTAAAACCCTAGAAGGCAGGGAACCAGGAACACTGGTCTACATGGTTTATAAGCAATTTACCTAATGCAGACTAGCTTCTTAACTTCTCACTGCTATAAAATGCTATCTTCAAATACTAATCCATGGTGAAGTATAGCACAGTATAGATTACAAATTTAGTTTTTCAATAAATGTAATACTAAATCTCAATTCTATTATCTGTAATTTAAGAGTGATTAAAGGCAAACCCCAGATCAGAGCAGGTGACTTTTCTTCTAGCCCACAATAGAAGTCCTCTTTTTCCATATTAAAATCACAAGGCTGTGTTCTATTAAAACTATTATATCAGTTTTCATTTAGAAAATTGGACCTGACTTCATGTAAGCAATTCCCAGTAGGAAATAAAATAACTATTCCAACTTTCAGTTGCTTAGTTGCCCATGAATTGACATTCAGCATTATATATGCACATATATATAGCTAATATAATCAATCACACAGCTGAGATAAAAGGAACTTCCTACCAAAGACCTAAATAAGCCACTAAGTTGTTTAAGTCCATCTTTTATAAAATGTGGCTACTTCCATTCACAAGTATATCCCTATTTGACCAATGGATTTTTCAAAGAACGTAGTATGTTTTAACTCTTCAGAATGTAGTATGATATAATACAATCACTAACTTTGGAGAACTAAGGTTACTCCCACAGTTTCTTGGTGTTAACATTTTTATTTTCCTAGACTTCCAGGGTTTATTACATGCATAAATTGGTGGAATAGAATGCAACTCAATTCTTTTAAGTATATAAAAGAAACACAGTTTTATAGACATTTTAAGATACCTCAACAGTGTATTTTAGAGACCAAGGAGTAATTCAATTCCATTATTCAGCTGATAGCTACATACTGTTATCAGACCACAAGAATGTTAGTAAGCTAACATTAGGGTTACAATGTCTGGACATATTAAAGATATTATTTCTCCCTCCCTAAAATAAAACCAAAGTAAACTACAATGATTACTAGTTCTTGCTTGAATTGTCTAAGGTATCACAGTATTGATTATACTTAGAAGGGAAAAGAAACCTAAACTTCCCCTTAAACGCATGTTCATGCCATACATTTTTTTAAAAAGTGATTTAACAAAAATAAAGAGAACATATCTGAAAATATACATCAGAGGGAATGAAGACATCAAGTATTTTCTCTCAACACCTTATACAAAATAACTTATTCAGACTAGTCTAGGAAACATGCTTTTGCTCCTTGAATTGGAATGCTTTAGTCTACTTCTTCCATACGTGATGTGTCATCATCTCCTTCAAGAGGTGGCATTTCCTCAGTTATAGCTGCATTGGTTTCTTCAGTTGTTGAATCATCTTCATCAATTCCTATTTAAAGACAAAAACGTCCAATTTTAGAACTTGTTAGCCTACTTGAGATATAGCTCTTAAGCTTTTTTTCTCCCATGTCTAAAAATTTGAACTCTCTGAACTATATCAACCTACCAAGACCAAGTTTGATCATCCTGTAGATCCGATTGGCATGTGTCTGGGGATCTTCCAAGCTGAACCCAGAAGACAGCAGTGCAGTCTCATACAACAAGATGACCAGATCCTTCACTGATTTATCATTCTTGTCAGCCTCTGCCTTTTGCCTTAGAGTTTCAATAATGGAATGGTCAGGGTTTATCTCCAAGTGTTTCTTCGCTGCCATGTAACCCATTGTTGAGTTGTCTCTTAGTGCCTGAGCCTTCATAATTCTTTCCATATTTGCTGTCCAACCATATGTGCTTGTGACAATGCAGCATGGGGAAGTAACCAATCGATTTGACACAACTACCTGAAATTGTAAATTTATTTTTTTACTAGAAAGTTAAAAACACATCAAGGATATGGTTACTTTGTTATTTAACCCAATTTGAGACTAATTGGTTATTTTAATTAAACAAATTCAGCTGAAATGCTAAGCTTTAGATTTAAGCCTATCAAAATATCTCTGCTCCCCTCTTTAAGACTGAGATTCTAATACTAGCTAGCACTACTGTAACAAACTTCACTTAGTCTAATTTCTTCAAATAGCATGAAATCTGACTCAAGACATCTCTTCTCAATGTTAACTCTTACATTTCATTCATGTTTTTTCATCTCAAAACTTGGGTAATAACACCCAAACACAGATCACTTTCATACCTTTTCAACTTTCTTTTCTAGGATATCTTTCATAATTTTGCAGAGGTTTTCAAACTTTGCCTTTTTCTCCTCCTGTTTCTTTTTTTCATCTTCATCTTCTGGGAGTTCCAAACCCTCTTTGGTAACAGACACTAAAGTCTTGCCTTCAAACTCCTTTAGCTGTTGCACACAGTACTCATCAATAGGTTCAATCATATATATTACTTCTAAACCATGCTTCCGAAGACGTTCAACAAATGCTGAATTAGCCACTTGGTCCTTGGTTTCACCTGAAAAATTAAACCCACATATTAAACAGAATATTCCCTCTCCAATAGGTGGAATCTCAACAATTATCAAGATGCTATTGAGGAATTCAACTATCCAAAACACCTTCCTACATACTAGCCTTTAATGGAAGACTTACTTAGCAAGGGCTAGGCAATTGAGGTTTAGTGTCTTGCCCAAGGTCCCAGAGGTAGTTAGTGTCAGGCCAGCTCTTTGTTTCTTCATACCATGTTTTAGGGAAAACAACCATCCAACTAGAGTACATGGGGTTGGAGTGAGTACAAACCAGGATGGTAAAAGAGCTGGCTAGGTCCTGCATATTCAAATCTGGCCTCAAATACTCCCTAGATATGCAACCCAGGGCAAGTCACTTAACCCCCATTGCGTAGCCCTTACCACTCTTCTGCCTTGGAACCAATACCCAGTATTGATTCCAAGACGAACAGTATGGGTTAAGAAAAAAAAAAAAGCACCTGCATTAGTCTGACTAAGATTAGAAATGTTATGGAAATCAAATACTTAACATGTCAGGCTGACATTAATCAGGTTACATCTGCCTTGATTTTATTACAATAAATTTTAATAATGTCTTGTCGATTTTTTTCTAATGAATTTTCAGTTTATTCAAAACCTAATAAATGTTCACTTTGGTATAGTGGGAAAAAAATTACATGTAAATCTTTCATCTGCAAAAATCCCCATAGGTCTCCCCAATCTTGTTAACTTGCACATATATCAGCTGATATTTTTTAAATGGTCTCTATTCTTAAGTTTCATTAAAGCCCATTGTCCAAATTCTCTTGATCTTACTTCAGTATGTCAGCATTCCTAAGTAATCTGAATAATTTAATTTAGATCATAATGGTAAACAAGTTATTTTAAAGTAATTATTAATGAATTACCAGTGATATAATAGATATGCTTCTGGTTCTCCTTCATCCTTGTGCAATAGTCCTTAAGAGAAACCATCTCATCACCAGAAGCAGAAGTATAGTACCTCAGCAATTCTGAAAGTTTCTTTCGGTTCTGGGAGTCTTCGTGTATTCCAAGCTGGAAAAAACAGAACAAGCCTTTAGAAAACTGCTTTGTTTAGCAATAGAAAATAAATTTGATCAAAAGCTAACGAACCTTAATGTTTTTAGAAAACTGCTCATAAAACTTTTTGTAATTCTCTTTATCCTCTGCCAGTTCAGTGAAGAGTTCCAAGCACTTTTTAACCAAGTTCTTCCTAATCACTTTCAGAATCTTGCTTTGCTGCAGCATTTCGCGTGAAATATTTAGAGGCAGATCTTCAGAGTCCACCACACCTCTAATGAAATCTGCAACAACGGAAAAGACCTTCCAAGTTACAAATACTGAGATAAAACACATGAAAAAATGTCCCTAAACATAAAAACATGAACCCCATTCTTCTTTATTTAAAATGAGGAAGGTAATTAGCACAGTAGAACACACTGGGCCTATAAGAGTTCAAATTCAGTTCCAAGTACTTTTGGGAAAATGACTCTATAGGAAAGCACAATTTTGGTCAGGCCTCAGTTGAAAAGGATGTTAACCCACACCTCACATACTAGGTTTTTCACCGAGAATCAAATGAAACAATAACTTCAAAAAAGGTGCTTAACATAGTTCCTGAGACCTGGTAAGTACATTTAGGTGTTTTTATTTCCTTCCCCTCCCTAAACATTACTCACTCAGATATTCAGGGATCAGCTCCTCACAGTTATCCATGATGAAAACTCTTCGCACATACAATTTGATGTTGTTCTTTTTCTTTCTATTTTCAAATAAGTCAAAGGGGGCACGTCGTGGTACAAACAGAAGGGCTCGGAATTCCAACTGTCCTTCCACTGAGAAGTGCTATAATTTAAAAGAAAAAAATTTTTAATCTATTCAAAGATTCTTTAGACATGTTAAAGTATAAACACTTTAAAAATCCAAAACAAAGCTAAATTGTTTCTTATATGCCTATCATGATTGGATTAACTCTTTGAAACTTACTTTCACAGCTAAATGATCTTCCCAGTCATTTGTCAAACTCTTATAGAATTCTCCATATTCCTCATTAGTAATATCATCAGGATTTCTGGTCCAAATTGGTTTGGTTTTGTTAAGCTCTTCTTGATCAATGTATTTTTCTTTAATTTTCTTCTTTTTCTTCTTGTCCCCATCTTTCTTTTCTTCTTCTTCATCAGAGCCAACATCTTCTATCTCTGGTTTATCCTCAGACTCTTTTTCCTCTTTTTCCTTCTCCTGTTTCTCTTCTTTTTCCTCTGCTTCATCATCACTGACTTCTTTATCCCGTTCTTTTTCCACCTTCAAAAAGAAGGCACAATTAGTCACTTCATTAAAATGAATACATAATTTGTTTAGGGAGTTTGTTAATCAAGTATAGAAATAAAGTGGCTCAAAAACCTTCATTATAAATATTTAACATATCATCTAACAGCCCTAAGCCTACACCATAGCCCAAGAGATAAATAAGCTACAAGGGCCAAAAGAAGTTTTTTAAAGGTGCATATGATTTATCACTATAGCTCTTCACTTATACATCAACAAAAAAGTAAAATTTACAGAACCCCTCCTTTTACAACCTCTGCTAAATTTTAAGGGTTAACCAGCATAAATTTACATTTAGGCTAATGAGCTCAATTGAGGATTGGGATTCTTCAAACTTACAAAAAGTGTAATTGGATAGCCAATAAATTGAGAGTGCTTCTTCACAATCTCCTTTATTCTTCTTTCCTCCAAGTACTCAGTTTGGTCCTCTTTCAGATGCAGAATTACCTTTGTTCCCCGACCCATAGGTTCACCTTAAAAAATGATAAAAGTTAAGGTAAGGGAACATGTCTGTTTTGCAATCTTAATTACATACTTCAACCAATAAATTGAACTAAGATGCTATTTCAATAGAGAACACAAACGATATTTTAAAATTCCTTTTAATGCCACTGAAAACAATACCTTAGAGCTTTATTTAACTAAGAAATTCAATGTGCTCAGAAAACTTATGTTGAAGGATCTTAAAAATTACAACAATGGTTTCCTTCTCAATCTTATGTTAAGGATTAGAAGTACTGCATTTTATTCAAATAAAGCACTATACAGATTAAGATGGTTCCCTTTTAATACTTGTCATTTTGGGGCATATATCCAATTCTTTCAAATTAGGAAACTATACTATACTTTATTTTCTCAAGCTACCATTCATAGAATCTTATATCAAAGTTCCTAAGAGATCTAATCTGCCCCTCCCCCTCTCCACAACTAGGCCCAGCTAATTAATTTGTCCATGGTCAGTTTTAAGGTGGATTCTGAAACTTCCCCCCTTTCGCCATACCAAAGTGCTTTCCCCTCTGAATCTGATTTGTTCAATTCCTTCAAAATTACCTTCTTTATGAAATAAAAGTGAAGGCTTATCAAATACATACCTATATCAGTCCTAACAGTGAATGATCCTCCTGCCGAAGACTCCCAGGCATACTGCTCATCATCATTATGTTTAGTAATAACAGTCACTTTCTCAGCAACCAGATAGGCAGAGTAAAAACCAACACCAAACTGACCAATCATGGAGATATCTGCACCAGCCTGTAATGCTTCCATAAAAGCCTTGGTTCCAGACTTTGCTATTGTACCAAGATTGTTGATCAAATCAGCTTTGGTCATTCCAATACCAGTATCCACAATGGTAAGGGTGCGATCATCTTTGTTTGGAATGATACTAATGTTTAGCTCTTTCCCAGAATCTAGTTTACTTGGATCTGTCAAACTCTCATATCTGATTTTGTCCAAGGCCTATCAAAAAAATGAATTTAAAATTTTAAACCATGAATTAAAACTATACAGGAAGTAAATCAAATTTCTGTAACAAAAAAGAAAAACTTACATCAGATGAATTTGAAATTAGCTCTCTCAAAAAGATCTCCTTATTAGAATAGAAGGTATTAATAATTAAAGACATCAATTGAGCAATTTCTGCCTGAAAGGCAAAAGTCTCCACTTCCTCTTCCTCCATAGGTTGGTCCTGTGTCTGTGTTTCCTCAGGCATCTACAGAATAGTTGTGGGTTAATCAAACAGTACCAAATACCTAAGTTCTACTAAAGAATTAAATTCGAACCTTTTTCACACAAGTCTCTAAGACTAAGGCAGAAAAAATGAAGAACTAGTTCATTTGGAATCAAGTCATGAGACATTAATTCACGCTTCAAGGGGAACATTTTAAAAAATAGGGGACACTGATCCAATTGCATCTCATCCTTTATTTAAGAGACTACCACCTCCCTCTGCAGATTAAAGCTAGGAAGGCTCAACCCATTAAGAGACTAACCTGTCCTCTACAAAGAAAGGTAGGGCAAAGAAATGAGAAAATCCTTGGATTCTCAAATAATGCCTTAAAAAATTCACTCCAATCCCAACTTATTGACTGTTTAAAGCCCATGTTAATTAGAAACTAGGCTAAACCAAGTTTCACATTTCACAAATCTTACAACATTGGGGGGTGGGGGTGGAATTATTACCAAAAAAAATTAGATCTTTCCCACAAAGATTTGATCATCTCCTCCCAAGGTTCCCTTCTCCTTAGTTTATGACCTAGAAATCTCTAGGAAATCGGTGGGCAAATATAGCAGCAAATAAAAGCTCACTGCCTCGTTAACTTCCAGAAAACATCATTTCCAGGCATTCACAGCAGCCCCCAGCGCCAGGGGCCCCCCGCCCCACACCCCTGGGCTCCAACGCAGGTGCCCCGCCCGCCAGGCAAAGCAGCCCCCACAGGATTGTGAGATGGAAGCGGAGAGAAAGAGGGGGTGGCAGTATCCCAGGCTTGTTCCCCCAATTCGGGCAACCTCCTCGGAATTTGGGGGCTACCACCAATATTTCCCACCTCCAACTCCAGAATTTTACAGAAGAGCTTGCCTCATCCACCTCTCGGAGAGGGAGAGATGGCAGAGGTAATCGGGGATCCAGAGAAGGGAAAGGATGGGAGGGGGAAGACCTGGCCCCTGGGGGCCCTGCAGCTAAACAGAGATGGAAAGGGCTGGGAAGCCGCCTCGCCCCCAACCCTCCACGGCCCTGAAACAGGGCTGCTTCCCGCTACCTCCTGGTGGTGGTACCTCCTCCTGGTGCCCCCTAGCCTAAGTCCTGGCAGAAGGAAAGACTACTATGCCCACGCCCAGATCCATGTTCTGGGACCCCAAGGCCGCAAGGGGTTTTACCTTGGCAGAGAGCGCAGTAGCCTAAAGGCTTCTTCTGGCAGCAAGATGAAGAGCAAACTGGCGCGCGGCCACCCCCGCCTGCCCCTTATATAGAGTCGGGCACTCCCCGCCTCAGCAGCGCCTTTTCCAGAAGTCTCCGGAACCTTCCGGAAGAGAGTTCTCGAGCCCCTCCCCAACCGCCACGGCCCTGCGCGTGCGTACTGCAGCGAGGCCCCCACCCCGAAGTGAAACTCCTCCTTTTCTCCGCCTAGCCCCTAGTTCTTTCTATCTCCTCCTTCCTCTCCCCTCCCCCACTGCGGGCCTCGGAGGAGGAGGTGGAGAAGGGATGCTGGGGTGGGGTGGGGGTGTATGCAGGCTTAGCTTGATCCCATCTCTCTGCCCCCACCCCTCCCCTTCTCTGCGGCCCTCTCAACCAACCCCCAACAGACTGCGCGAGGGCACAAGCTCTACTGCCTAGCCTGGGAGTGTGAGGTTGGGGCTCGAGCAAGGGGGGAGGGGAGGGGAGGGTGCCAAGGAGAGCAACGGCGTCTTCCACCTCCGCCAGTGCCCTATAGCCGGGGGCCTACACTGTTGCCTAGGACTCCTTGATTTTTATTCTGCCTTCTATCCCCCTACCGCACCCCTCCTCCCTACACTGAGGTCCCAATAATCTTCCTCGTGCAAAGCAAATCTCCTCCCTGCTCACCAATCTTGAATAAATTTAGAGCTGGAAGGAACCTTGGGGTTTTTTTGCTAGCCCCTCTCCTCTCCCCATTTTACAGATGAAGAAACTGA
The DNA here is from genome assembly GCF_027887165.1 of Monodelphis domestica. Lineage (NCBI taxonomy): Eukaryota > Metazoa > Chordata > Mammalia > Didelphimorphia > Didelphidae > Monodelphis > Monodelphis domestica. The sequence continues at coordinate 321,755,191 of NC_077227.1, read as the reverse complement.
GGCCCAGAACAAAAGGAAGCCACTTGCCCAAGGCCACTGGTATTTGAACCACTGATCGTTGATCTCCAGGGTTTTTTCCACAACACCAATAAGCCTTCTTTGTGTAAATCCCTGGCTCCTTTTACTCTTTCTCCTCCTTCCATCTTTTAAACATAGGTATTGCTCAGAGTTTTATCTCTATACCCAATAAATATCTGACACACTCCTATGCCTTCAATTATCACCCCTATGCAGTTGACCTCCCAAGAGTTTCTATGCAGTTTCCAACAGTTGAATGTCTGTCTAGCTGATCTCTAATTCAAGGATAAAAATTTTTTTTTAATTTAACATAAACCCTTAGTTTTTTTTTTATTTATTTAGCATGCCCCCATCCACTGAAAAGGCAAACAATTTATCAATTGTATATGTGAAGTCATGCAAAACTTTTCCATGTTGGCCATATTACACACACAAAAAAGCAAAAAACTAAATAAGTAAGAATTATACTTCAGTTTGCACTCTGAGCTCAGTTCTCTGGAGGTGAATAGCATTTTTTTAATCATCAGGAATCCTTTGGAATTGTCTTGGATCACTGTCAGAATATCTAGTCTTAAATAGCCCATTATCATTAAAAGAATTCTGTTACTGCATAATAATCTGCCAGATCTCACTTCACTTTGCATTAATTTATGTAGGTCTTGCCATGTTTTTCTGAAACTTCCCCCTCTTCATTTTTCACAATAGTATCCTATGACAATCATATACCACAACTTGTTGATCCATTCCTTAATCGATGGGCATCTTCCCTTCGATTTCCAATTCTTTGTCATAAAAAGAGCTGATAAAAATATTTTCATGCAGATAGGTCTCTGTGATACAGGCCTGGCAGTGGTATTGCTAGATCAAAGGATATAGACAATTTTAAAACCCTTTAAGCATACATAGGTTGTTCCCCAGAATGGTTGAACCAGTTCACTACTCCTATAGTTCATTAATGTACCTATTTTCCCTCATCCTCTCTAGTATTTGTCATTTCTAATAAGTATGAGGTATTTAATTTGCCTCAGTTGTTTTATTTTGCCTTTCTCTAATCAATATGATTCAGAGCATTTGACTATAAATAACTGATTTTTTTTCTTTTAAAAACTGCGGGGGGGGGGGGGGGGGGAAGCTGGGGAGCTCAGTGGATTGAGAACCAGGCCTAGATCCAGGAGGTCCTAGGTTCAAATCTGGCCTCAGACACTTCCTAGCTGTGTGACCTTGGGCAAGTCACTTGACCCCCATTGCCTAGCCCTTACCACTCTTCTGCCTTAGAGCCAATACACAGTATTGATTCCCAGATGGAAGGTAAGGGTTTTAAATTAAAAAAACAAAACAAAACAAAACTGCCTGTTCATATCCTTTGACCATTTATCAATTGGGAAATGGCTCTTATTTTTATAAATTTTACTCACCTATATATTTAAGAAATGAAGCCTTTAACAGAGAAACTTGCTGTAAAGTTTTTGTTATGACTTCATTAGCAAAATATAGCTTCCCTAATTTTCTCTTTAGTCTTGATTGCTACCCCTGCGTTTTTAATTCAGGTGAACCATATTAAATTCTGCTCCAGCCCTTTATTTTAACTCTGTACCTTTCTATTTCAAGTGTGTGTTTTATATATAACATATTATTGAATTCTTATTTCTTCTAATACAATCTGTTATCCAATTTTTTTGTGGGTAAGCTCAACCTATCCACAATCATAGTTATGATTACCATTTCATGTTTTTCCCTCTATCCTATTTTCTTCTATTTATCTTTTTTTAATCCTGTCTCTCCTCAAAAGTCTGTTTTGCTTCTGACTTTTGCTTCTTTTAATCTACCCTCTCTTTTATCACCTTCCCACCCTACTCCCCCACTACTATCTCTTATCCCTTTTTCCTATTTCCCTGATAGGTAAAATAGATTTCTATATCAATGAGTATGTATAAAAATTCTTCCCTCTTTGAACCAATTTCAATGAGAGTGAGACCAACACCCCCACTCCCTTTTTTCACCTCCACTGTAAAAGCTCTTCCTTACATGCCTCTTTTATGTGAAAGTTTCCCCCCATTCTTCTTTTCCTTTTCCCCTTCTCCCAATACATGCCTCTTTTTCACCTGTACATTTTTTTTCCCTTGGAGATAATCCCAACATAATTGATTCATCTGTGCCTTCGATTTCAAGACTCCTTCTTACTGTCCTAATAATGATAAAGTACTTAAGAGTTACATATATCATTTTTCCATATAAAAATGTAAACATTTTTATTTTATTTACTTTATTGATTCTCTTATTCTTTCATTCAACATGTCTAAAATTGAGCTTGTCCTACCCATCCTTGCTTTTTCCTCCTCAAGTTTTCCTAGTATGCTTGTTGTAAATCAGATACCAAATCCTCTTCCCTAACCCCAGCAGTCCTTCATCATCTTTCCCTCGTTTTTTTTATCAGTTTCCAAGAGTACCTCCAAAACATCTTTTAAATCCCTGTCCTTTCCACTCATAGGGGCACCATTCTAGTTCTCTCATCAGCTCTAACCTGAATGATTGCAATTGCTTCCTGGTCAGTTTTACTGGTTCCACTTTCTCTCCTTTCTCTCTTCCAGACAGCTGTCAAATTACTATTCTTAAAGCACAAGTCTGATCATGTACTCTCCCTGCTCAGGAAGCTTTAGTGAGTTAGAGATCATTATTGCCTCTAGGATCAAATATAAACACATCTGTTTGGGCTTTTAAATTTCTTCACAAACTGGCTCTTTCCACACCGGCTTCCCCCTACTTCCCCCATCCACATTAGGTTGCAGCCATTCCTGCATGCTTGCTGACATCATCTCTCATTATTTCCTTTACTCTAGTCTCTGATGAGGTGGTCCTTCTCCTTCTAAAGGCCAGGCCTCTATGTATATGTGATCCAGGAGTGTGCTAGAGCCAATTGTTAAGTTTCATTGAAAATGGTTAGTTAGACCCCAGAAAAATGCAAACACTACATTCAGGGCCTGGCTGATTATTGAGGCTTCAGAAAGTGTGGCAGAAAACAAGGCAGATTAAATTTTAAAATATGTCCTGCATTTTCAGAGAGCAGCTTAGCTGTTAAATATTGACTAGCATACCAGTAGCTCCCTATCACCTTTAAGATGAAACATAAAATCCTGTTTGGCATTCAAAGAACTTCATAACATCCCCCACTCCTTCCAATCTCCTATCATCTTAAATTGTAACTTCTCCTCCCCTTCCACATATACACCCTGTACTCTACAATCTAGAGACACTGGCCTCCTTACTGTTCCCTGAACAAGACATTCTATCTCTGTACTCTGGGCATTTTCACTGAGTGCCTGGAAAATTCTGCCTGCTCCTCTCTGCCTCCTGCTTCCCCCTGGCCTCCTTCAAGTTCCAGCTAAAATCCCCAAGATTTCTACAGGAAGTCTTTCCCAGTTCTTGATTCTAGTACCTTTCCTCCCTTGGTTGTTGTTATGTTATTATTTTTTTAATTTGTTAACTTTGGCCCATGAGATTTTCTGGGCAAATATACAGGAGTGGTTTGCCATTTCCTTCTCCAAGGCATTAAGGATAATTGAGGTTAAGTGACTTGCCCAGGGTCACCCCGCTAGTTATTGTCTGAAGTTGTATTTGAATTCAGGTCTTCCAGGATCTGGAGCCTCCTGGACTCTCTAGGTCCAGTGTTCTATCTAGTGAGCCAACTAGCAGCCTTTGGATCATTTCCTATTAATTCAATAAATATCCTTGCTGTTGTGTAATTCTTTGTCTTCCCCGCAGGGATTGTCTTTTGCTTTTATGCTCTTTGGGTTTTCCTGGCTCTAGTCTACCTAGCTTTACCGACCAGTCAGACTGCTTTTCTTTGGTTGGAGCTTCATTCAGGTCACAACCACAGCCTCTGAGTCTTCCCCCAGGCTCTTTCCTCTTTCCTCTCTCCAGCCTAACTCCGAGATGATCTCAGCTCTCAGTTCAATTACCATTTCTTTGCTGATGATTGTTAGCACTAGTTATCTGATCCTAGTTTCTCCCAGGAGCTCTAAGCCCACACAACCCCTAAGACCCTTGGGATATTTTGAATGAGATGACCCTTAGGCTTTTTGAAACCGGATGTATTCTTAACTGAACTCAAGACAACCACTACCCCTTTCTTTTGAATTTCTCTGTTTTTATAAGGGAACCATCATACATTTAATCACTTAAGTTTGAAAACTCATGTCATTTTCAACTCTTCTCCATATACCTGGTAAATTGCCAAATTTTATCATTTCTTTCTCTATATCTCTTCCCCCTTCTGTCCACTTATACAACCAACACCCTACTTTAGGTCCTTTCAGGTGTATTATTGCAGAAGCCATTTAATTGATCTTCCTGACTCAAGCTCCTCTCCTCAATCCATCCCTCCCCACAGCTCCCAAAGTGATTTTCTTAAGCATATATCAGATCATATAACTTTTTGCCCTAATCAGCAAAATTCAGCAGCTCCAAATTATCTCTAGAATAAAATATAAAACCCTCTAATTAAAAGTTCTCTACAACCTGACCCTTGCCTATCTTTTCAGTTTCTTACCTTCTACTTGGCTTCACATAATTCTACTGTGTAGCTAATCTGGCCTTGGATTAGACACTCCATCTACTCTCTCCATAAGGATAGAATGCCAGGCCTGGAGGCAGGAAGATTCATCTTCCCTGAGTTCAAATCTGGCCTTAAGACAATCACTGTGTGACCTTGGGCTAGTGGTTTAATTTTGTTTGCCTCAAATTTCCTTGTCAATGAAATAAACTGGAGAAGGAAATGGCAAACCACTCCAGAATCTTTACTAAGAAAATCCCACATGGAGTCACAAAGAGTCCAAAATGACTGAATAACAACTACTAATTCTTTAGGTCTTTATATTGACTCATCTCTATGCCTGGAATGCTTTCCCTCCAAACTTCTGCCTCTAAGAATCTAAGAGAACCCCAAGTTTTAGGGTTAGCTTGTAAAGTAGAGACCCCAAGTTCATCCCTGTTCCCTAGAGAGTTCACCCCTTGGGAAATTTCAGATTTAGTCTCAGACTGAACAATAGTAAATGATAATACTGGTTTAAGTGGAGAGGGCAAGGCCTAAGCAAATGCTAAAATATCCTTTAATCAGAATAGTTTCTCCCCTGGTATCAGAGACCCTTTCCCAGGAAGAGCCACACCGGTACTGGGACCACCCTTTTTGGTATCCATTGTAAGCAGTCCATTCCCTTCCGCCCTAGCCTCTGGCTATGGTTTCTTTCCCAAGCCCGTCAGTGTACTTTAAGCATTCCCATTTCCTTGTAGACATGGTAGCGTCCATCCGTCTTCTTTCTCTGTGCCTAGATTCCCCAAATGGTATTTAAGTCCCCCAAACTGTTGTCCTCTGGAGCTGTCATCTAGTGCGGTGGCACTCCCAGGGGTCAGAGGCAGAGCAACCAGAGTCTCGGGCTCTGTGTGGGTGAGGTCTTGAGGAAAGCACTGAACTCCTTTCCTTAAAGAATGGTTTTTCCTGACAATTTACTAGTTCTGTGTTGTTTTTTCCAGCTTTAACAAATCCTTGGCCCTCTTTCAGACTCTTGTCTCTCCCATTTCAATTAACCTCCACTCAGCTGATGTTCCTAAAGTGAAGATTTGACCATGTTATCTGCTCTCTAATGAATACATTCCCAGTAGCTCTCTATTGTCTCCAAAATCAAATATAAAATCTTGTTTAGCTTTAAAGCCCTTCATAGCCCGGCTCCTTCCAACTTTTCCAGTCTTCTTAAGCCATCCTCCCTCTAGTTACTGTGATCCAGTGATACTGGAAACCTTACTATTCTTCAATCAAGGCACCTGAGTGAAGGCATTTTCTAAACTGTCTTGTTTTACACTTTGATATCATGACTCAGCTGTTTTTCATCCTGGAACTTGTGTCAGTGCCTGGGGTCTTCTCACCCTGGGGAGCATCCCTCCACCATGCTGACCCCTTTTCTCACTGGGGAGCTCCTTGGAGATAGGGGGTGGGCTCAGGCTATCCATGCTTAATCCTTCTTCCAACTGAATTTGATGCTCTACACTTTGCCCCCATTCTTCATGCAGATGCTTTCTCCTTCCCCACCCCACCCTTTTACGTGTTGTCTTTAAACTTAAGCTCCTTGAGGGAAGGGGATACCTTTTTGTTTTTGCTTGATGATACAGTGGGTAGAAGGGCAACTAGGTGGCCAATGTATAGAGCTTTGGGCCTAAAATCAGGAAGATTCAACTTCATCAGTTTAAATTTAGCCTGAGACACTTACTGGCTGTGTGAGCCTGGGGAAGTCACTTAACTCTGCCTCATTTATAAAATGAGCTGGAAGTAAATGTCAAACTACTCCATTATCTACCAAGAAAACAGCAAATAGGATCTCTAAAGAGTTGGACATGACTGAAAAATGACTTAAACAATAGTGGATAGAGCATTGGACCTAAAGGAAGTGTCAACATGGAAATCTAGAAGTCCCCAGTTTATTAAGTTTGAGGGTAGAAAGCCCAGGTTTTGACCTTGTCACTGGAGAGGTTTCCCCCTGAGGGAAGGTCCCTCTTCACCAGACAACAGACATCCACTTCAGCTTTAGCACATCAGTCTTGAAAGCTGAGTTCAACCCTCAGAAGGAGGGTGTGATATCCTGGGAAAGGCTTCTGGAGACAAAAGAGCTACTTGGCTTCTGATGTACCTCCCACCTGAAGTGGATGTCTATTGTCTGGTGAAGAGGGACCTTCCCTCAGGGGAAAACCTCCTGTGACAAGGTCAAAACCTGGGGTTTATGCCCTCAAACTTAATAAACTGGGGATTTCTAGATTTCCATGTTGACAGAAGGAAGACCTAAATTCAAATGGGGCCACAGACACCTGAAGTCTACCTCAAGAGCAGCTCAATGGTTAGAGAGACAGTCTGGAGGACCTGAGTTCAAATTTGACCTCAGGAAAATACAGGAGTAACTAGAGCAGCAGCACACCATTTCACCATGAAAATCACCACAAAATAAATACAAGAGTGAAAGAACCAACAAAGAAACAGAGGGAAACAACCTTAAAAAAAGAAAAAACTAAAAGGTAGGCAGCAACCATCTGGGGAACTGAGGTGAGAGGGGAGCAGCGCTAGCAGGATGTTATAGCAGGGAGTGAAGATGGAGCCAAGAGCAAACCACACCCTACATGGCCCCACACCTCTGCTCTCAAAGGTTCCAAACTTAAACTTAAGCTAAGTCAGATCCTGAGATCTTGCCAGGCAAATAGAGGTCCAAGCCAACTAATATCCCTTGAAATTGCAAACCTTTGAAGTCTGGAGTCCCATCCCAAGGCAATCTGGGCTGAAGGGGGATGATCTCAGTGGGTCCAAGGGGGATGATCTCAGTGGGTCCAAGGGGGATGATCTCAGTGGGCCCAGAGTGGCTGATCTGAATGGGCCCAGAGTGAAGCCAGGAATCCCAGTCTGGGCTTGGAGTGAAGACATAATCAATCGTTTTGGGGTAAGGACACAATTCTCAGAGGGAGACTCACTTGGATCTTTTTACCCAAAACTAAGGGTGGAGCTCCAGGACAGGGTAATCAAGAGTATGCCTGATTGAATCAAGAACACCTTGAGACCAAAAAAAAAAAAGTGAGCCTAAATCTGGGGCTAGAATCTCATCAACACCTGACCTAATCAAGTTCAAACTGAGTTCAAAAGCTTACGCCCAAGGCTGAGGAAAGTCTTTAAGCTATCAGCATCTTAAGGGTCAATTGAATCAGTAGGGGGAAAGGACTCTCAGGGCTCTCAGTTATCAGACTATCTGGTTAACTAGTAACAACCCAGAAAATAAGCCAAAAATAACATCAGGGAAGGACTCAAGTTTAAGAGGGTACCCCAACTTTCCCCCCCAAAAAAAGAGCCTACCTATAATTAGATAAGAAAAATAAGCAATCAAAAAAGCACCTAACTTTAAAAACTTTTTATGGAGATAAAGAGCAAGATGCAGACACAAAAGGGGACAATGAAAGCAAAGGAAACACATCCAAAGTCCAAAAGAAGAATATGGATTGGACACAGATTCTGGAAGAGCTAAAAAAGACTTCAGAAACCAATTATTAGAAGTATAGAAAAGTGTGGGGGGGGGAGGGGAGAAAGTGATGTAAGAAGAAATGAGCCAATTAAAAAAGAACAAAAAACTGACGGAGAAAAACCAGGCCTTAAAAATCAGAATTGACCATCTAGAAATTAATGATTTCATGAGAAATCAAGAAAAATAAAGCAGAATCAAAGGAATGAAAAAACTGGGGAAAACATGAACTATCTTATTGAAAAAACAACCAGTCTAGAAAACATTTAGGAGAGATTATCAGAATTATTGGATTACCCGAAAGCCATGATGAAGAAAACAACTTGGATATCATATTACAAGAAATTATCAAAGATAACTGCCCAGAGATCTTGATCAAGAAAATAAAATTGAAATTGAAAGAATTCACAGATCACCTCCAGAAAGAAATCCTCAATTGACAACTCCCAGGAATGTAATAGTCAAACTCAAAAGCCACCAAGCCAAGGAAAAAATACTTCATACAACCAGAAAGAAATCATTCAAATACCATGGAACTACAATCAGAATCACTCAGGTCCTAGTGTCTTCTACATTAAAGGATCAGAAAGCATGGAATATGATATTCAGAAAGGAGAAAGATTTGAGTTTACAATCCAGAGTCACCTATTCAGTAAAACTGAATATACTCTTTCCGGGGGAAAAATGGTCATTCAGTAAGGTAGATTTCCAAGCATTCCTGAGGAATAAGCCAGACCTAAACAAAAAATTTGAAGGCCAAATACAGGACACAAGAAAAGCCCAGAAAGGTAAATAAGAAAGAGAAAATTAAAGGGACTCATTAAAGTAAAACTGTTTATATGTCTATATGGAAAGAGGATTTCTATAATTCTCAAAAATTACTCTCAGTAGATGGGAGGTCTTAGGTTCAAATCTGGCCTCAAGACACTTCCTAGCTGTGTGACCTTGGGCAAGTCACTTGACCCCTATTGCCTAGCCCTTACCTTGGAACCAGAAGGTAAGGGTTTAAAAAAAAAAGTTATTCTCAGTAGTAGAGAAGATAGAAGGAATTTACTCAGAAAGAGGGTGGAAAAATAAGCTTATTATGATAATATGATTGATATGATGACATAATGTATATGTAAATGTGATTATATGGAATGAATTATATATGAGATATGATATGTATGCATGCAAATGACATGCAAAAAATCAATGGCTGAAAGAGAAGGTTGCACTGGGAGAAAAGGGAAGGGAGAGAAAGAATTGGGTAAATTATATCACCTAAAGAGGCAAGAAAAATCAATACAGTGAGGGGAGGATAAGAGTGGTGACAGGTAATGCTTAAACTTTACTCTCTTTGAAACTGGCTCAGAGAGGGGAAAATAAGTTTACTCAGTGGAGTATAGAATTCTATCTTACCCTACAGAGAAGTAGAAGGAGAACAAGAAAAAGGAAGTGGGGGTAATTGAAGGGAGGGGGTACTGGGGTGGGTTGACAAAAAGCAAAATACTGGTGAGGAGGAATACAGTGAAAAGGAATAGAGCAGGATTTAAAGGGGATAATATGATGGAGGGCAATTCACAGTTAGTAATCATAACACAATGTGAATGAGATGAACTCACCCATTAAACAGAAGTGGATAGCAGAATGGATTAAAAACCAGAATCCTACTATATGTTTTTTACAAGAAACACATTTGACGCAGGGTGACACATAGAGATTCAAGGTAAAAGGCTGGAGCAGAATATATTATGCATCATCTAAAGCAGTGGTTCTCAACCTTTCAATTTGTAGCAATGAGAATACATAATGCATATCAGGTATTTACATTCTGAATCATAATTGTAGCAAAATTACAGTTTTGAAGTAGCCACCAAAATAATTTTTTGGTTTGGAGTCACTGCAACATGAGGAACTGTATTGTGGGGTCACAGCATTAGAAAGGTTGAGAACCACTGATCTAAAGGGAAAAAAAAGAACAAGAGTAACAATCCTGATACTAGACAAAGCCAAAGTAAAAACTGATCTGATTAAAAGAGATAAGGAAAGAAATTACATTTTGCTAAAAGGTACTATAAACAATGAAGTAATATCATTACTAAACATTTATGCACCAAATGGTATAACATCTAGATTTCTAAAGGAAAAAATGAAGGAGCTTAGGGAGGAAATAAATAGTAAGACCATACTAGTGGGGGATCTTAACCTTCTCCTTTCAGAACTAAATAAATGGAACCAAAAAATAAATAAGAAAGAAGTAGGGGAAGTAAATGAAATGCTAGAAAAGTTAGAGTTAATAGATATCTGGAGAAAACTGGACAGGGATAAAAAGGAATATACCTTCTTCTCAGCAGCACATGGTACTTATACAAAGATGTACTAGGGCATAGAAATTTTGCAAACAAATTCAGGAAAGCAGAAATAATAAAAGCCATTTTTTTAGAGCATAATGCAGTAAAAATTATAATTAACAAGGGTCCATGGAAAGACAAATTTAAAGTTAATTGGAAACGAAATAATCTTATTCTTCAAATTTGACCTCAGATACTTCTTAGCTGTGTGACCCTGGGCAAGTCGCATAACCCCTATAGCCTAGTCCATACAACTTTTTTGCTTTGGAAATACTTAGTATTGATTCTAAGACTAAAAGTAAGGGTTTAAAAAGTAATGCTCCTTGAAGGCAGGTACTATAATATTTGATTTTTCTTTTGTATCCTTAGCACATAGTACAGTTCACTCTTAATGCTATTGATTGATTGATTGCTATTTTCCATGAATGATATTATGCCTCCTACATTTATGTTTTTGAACAAGTAGACTTCCTTTCCTTACATATTTTTTCTCCTTATTTCAAGCTCTGGAAATCTCTAACTCTCTTCAAAGCTTAGCCCAGCTGCTAGTGTTTCCTGCTCAAAATATTCATATAGCTATCCTTGTAGGGAACAATTTATGATCTTTTATTTTTTAAGCCCTTACAATTTGTCTCTCGTCTTCAACATCTCTGCAACCACTTTTACAAATTCTCTCATTAATATGATGAGTTCTTTGTTCAAGATGTTAAGATGAAAGGTTGTGAACTTTTACTTGGAGTATTTAATAGGCAACTCCCATTGGACACTATTTCCTAGGATCTTGCAGAAAAGTCAGGGGACTGTTCCTAAAGGGTTTTAGGGACTAGAACTGACTTGCTCTAAGGTTTTAGGAGCTAGAATACCAAGGAGGCATTCTTAAGGGAGAAAACACTCTTTTGTACTGGACTGTAAAGATGAGCAGACTGACTCTTTGAACTAGTTTCCTTTTTTTTTTTGCCTTTTTCTTGTTCTGTGGACAAAACAGAACACAGCAAAGTAGATGTGTACTTTGTGGAAAGGGTAACCTGTGGATGCCCTGTTTCTTTCCCCTGTAAAACTTCAATGACTGCCTTAGGACAGAAAAACATGGGACTTGTAAGCATTTTTCCAGTTTTCTTGCCCTTTTAGTTTGAGAGGACAATATCTGACATTAAGCTCTCCCAGTCCAAAAGATGGCAGCAGCCAGAACAATGATAGAATTCCTGCCAGAAGCAGATATGTTCTTTCCTCTTGAGGAGGGAAGTTCTTGGACAACATTCCTAAACCTTGACCTACTGGAGGAAGGGAGCATTTTGATTTTCTAATCAGCAAAAACTAGGCACATCACATTTAGTTAAGAAAGGCAATTTCTTGGGCATAATCAGGCCTAAGAATTGCCTTGAATATAGCTCCATGTTTGAGAGTTTGAGTACTACTTACCTAAGGGATTCTTAACTTTTTGTATGTTTTTAGACTCAAATTGGACAGAAATAGTTTTTTTTATTTGTCCTTAATCTATTTTTAAACTATTTCAACCTTAGAAAGAGGGATATCTAAAGAGACAGTCTCCCATAATCTCTGACACGACTCTTTGCCTCAAGATAATTTTTTTTTAAAATATATTTTATTTGATCATTTCCAAGCATTATTCGTTAAAGACATAGATCATTTTCTTTTCCTCCCCCCCACCCCCCATAGCCAACGCCTCAAGATAATTTTAAGCAAATTTCTAGGAATCTTGAACAAGGAAAGAATTATATATTAAAATATGAGTTCAGGGCTGACCTTCTAGAATATTCACCACTCTTTTTTTCCTATACTGCATTCCTTAAGGACAGAAAAGAGTTCCTTCCTGTGATCAATATCTTTACCTTCAAAGTAAAATAGGACACTGCCCTTAGATGGGTCATTTCATTTGGGTAGAGTGTGGTTATCTCTCTTAATTAATTGCCCTAAGAAAGGCTTTGGCTTTTGTTCTACCCACTTTTCTAAAGGGAAAAGTCTGGAAAGTGTTTTAGGCTAGAGAAACTATTTTTCAATATTTCTAGGGAAAATAAAAAGTAGTCTTTTAATATGATTTTACTCCCTCCTCACTCTTGGAGAACCGTGCCATATAACAAAGAATTAAAAGAAAAGAAAAGAAAGAAAATAGCACAAGAGGGGGAAAATGACAAAAGAAACTACATCAAAAAATTTTTTTGAACATACATGAAATGATCCATACTGTGGTGCTCTTACCTTTGCAAGAGAATCAGGGAAAATGTCTTCATATAATTTTTTTTTGAGCTGTGCTTCTTTGTAATTCTGAACATTACCTTCCTTCCTTCATCCCTCCTTCCCTCCTTTCTTCCTTCCTTTCTTTCTTCCTTCTCTTCCCAAACCTTTACCTTCTATCTTAGAATTGATACTAATTATTTTCAAGGCAAAAGAGCAGCAAGGAGTAGGCAATTGGGGTTGAGGCCACATTTGAACCCAGGATCTTTCACCTCCAAGCCTGTTTCTCTATCCACTGAGGGATCTAGCAGCCCCCAACATTCACTTTCAATGGTTTTGTCGTGGCTCTTTTTATTTGCATTGTTGTAATCATTGTATATGGTATTTTCTTGGCTCTGCTTGCTTACTTTTGTATTAGCTCATCCAAGTTTTTTTCATGCTTCTCTGAATTGATATCACTTGTAATTTCTTCCAGAAAAATAGTATCAAAATCAATCAATCAAGAACCAGATGCCTACTGTATGTCAAGCACTGGGCTAAGTGCTAGGGACCCAAAAAGAGGCAAAAGATAGTCCCTGTCCTCAAGGAGCTTGCAATCTAAGGAGAGAGACAACATGCAAACAAATATATACCGATCAAGTTTTTTACAGGATAAATGAGAAATAATTAAAAGGAAGGAAGGCACTGAAATGAAGAGAGGTTAGGAAAGGCTTCCCTGTAGAAGGCAGGATTTTAGTTGGGACCTAATCAGAAGCCAGAGAGGTTAGTTTTCTGAGTAGAGGGAGGCCATTTCAGGTATGAACAGCCAGAGAAAGTACCTGGAACCAAGAGATGAGGTGTCTCATTTGTGGAATGGCCAGCAGGACGGTGTCACTGGATCAAAAAATTATGTGTCAGGGAGCAAGGTGTAAGAAGACTGGAAAAGCAGTAGGGGTCTAGGTTATAAAGCAATTTGAATGAATAGCATTATATCCATGTGTAACTGCCTGAGACATAGGCTCATTACACTTTACCCGTCCCCCAGGATTTTCTAGTATCCTTAAGGGGTTTGAACACATCTAATCCCTTTGCCATTGGCTCAAGCCCTTACTGATGGTGTTCCCCCAATTTTAGAAATTTCTTGCAACTCAATTCCCTTTAACCACTTTAATAGAGCTGCTTTTACAAAGCAATCTTCACTTTAAATGTATAGCAGGGGCAGCTGGGTGGCTCAATGGTTGGAGATCCAGGTCTAGAGATGGGAGGTCCTGGGTTCCAATCTGGCCTGAGACACAACTCAGCTGTGTGACCCTGGGCAAGTCACTTAACCCCCATTGCCTAGCCCTTACCACTCTTCTGCCTTGGAACCAATATACAGTATTGATTCTAAGACAGAAGGTGAGGGTTTAAATATGAATAAATACATGTATAGCAAATACAAACGTAAAAACATTCACCTCCCAAAGCTTGGGGGTATAATCAATCCCCTTTTACCCAACTGCTGTCTCTAAGGATGGGAAGGAAAATAGGTTCAGAATTTTACTCAGTTTCTATATAGCAGGATCCTACCAAGTACCAATTCCAAAGCCTCCCTGGCTTTGTGTGCCAGCACAAAGAGGACTTTCTAAGCCTGATTCTCAGTGCTTGAAGAGAGGGAAAAGAGACTTCTCCCATCCACATGCTAGGGGAAAATCAGGATGTTTTCTCTCAGAAGCAGATTACTGTCATCTCCCACATATGCACCTCCTTTGTGGGTAATTTGAACCCGTGCAATATGCCTGACTGCACACATAGTCTGTTTAGGCATTCCCCAGGCAATGGACACCTACTTTGTTTCGAATTTGTTGCTACCATAAAAGGCACTGCTACAAATATTTGATTATAGACGGGTACTTTGTTTTGTCAGTGACCTCCTTGGGTTATGTCTCCCAATTAAATCCCTGGGTCAGGGCTTATGGACATTTTAGACACTTTTTTGGTTGCATAATTCCAAATTGTTCCCCAGAATGGTTCTATAGATTCACAGCTGCAACAACAATGCAATAATTCTTCTATCTTCTCACAACCACGCTAACATTGTTTATCTCTATCTTTTGTCATCTCTGCCAATTTGCTGGGTATGAAACAAAGCTTCAAGATCATTTTTATTTGCATTTCTTTTATTATTAGCGATTTGGATCATTCTTTTATGTTGTTCAGTCATTTCAGTTATATCTGACTTTGTAGCCCCATTTAAGGTATTCTTTCTTTTTCTTTTTCAAGTTTTCTTTTTTATATTTTTTCCAGATTTTATGTAGATACATTTTAATAATTATTTTCTATCATCTTGTGATCGGTGTTCTTTCCCTCCCGCCTAAGTCTCCCTCTTCCCTGAGACAGCAGGTAATATAAGTGGTACATGTGCTATCATGTAATACACAATTCCGTGTTCATTACATCATAAAAGAAGATTCACATTGCTTACACTAGAGAAAAATCCATGGAGGAAATAAAGTGAAGAACGATATGCTGATATGCTTCAATACACATTCAGACTCCACTGGTTCCTTCTGTGGTGATGAATAGTCTTTTTCATCATGGAGTTGTCCTGGATCCTTGTTTTGCTGATAATAGTTGTTATTCACAGTTAATCATCATACATTATTGCTGTTACTGTGAACAAGATTCTTCTGCTTCTGCTCACTTTACTTTGCATTACTTCATACAAGTCTTTTCAGGTTTTTTATGATCATTTTAGTCATCATTTCTCATAGCACAATAGTATCCCATTACAATCATATACCACAACTTGTTCAGCTATTCCTCAATTGATGGACATCCTTTTTATTTTTATTTTATTTTATTTTTTAAAACCCTTACCTTCCGTCTTGGAGTCAATACTGTATATTGGCTCCAAGGCAGAAGAGTGGTAAGGAATAGGCAATGGGGGTTAAGTGACTTGCCCAGGGTCACACAGCTGGGAAGTGTCTGAGGCCAGATTTGAAGATCCTTTTGATTTTTGGTACTTTGCCACAGCAAAAAAGAGCTACTATAAATATTTTTGTACAAGTAGGTTCATTTTCCCTATTTTTGGTCTCTTTGGGATACAGCTCTAATTGCTGGGTCAAAAAGTATACACAGTTTGATGGCCCTTTGGGCATTGTTTCAGATTGCTCTCCAGAAGGGTTGTATCAGTTCACAACTCCACCAGCAGTGTGTTAGTCCTGATTTTTCCACATCTTCTCCAACATTGATCATTTTTCTTTTTTGTCATATCAGCCAGTTTGAGTGGTGCCTCAGTTGTTTCAACTAGTGCATTTCTTTAGTTAATAGTGACTTGGAGCATTTTTTCATGACTCTAGATAGTTTTAATTTCTTCTGAAAATTGCCTGCTTTTATCCCTTGACTATTTGTCAGTTGGGGAATGCGTTGTGTTCTTAGCCATTTAAGATTTTCTTAGCTAAGATACTAAAGTGGTTTGTCATTTCCTTTTCTAGCTCATTTCAAAGATAGGGAAACTGAGGCAAAGAGGGTTAAATTGAGTTCTCTAGGGTTACATAGACCAGATTTGAACTCAAGAAGATGAATCTTCCTGACCCAGGCCTGGGTGCTTTATCTACTGTGCCATCTAGCTCCTCTATTCTTTTATATGACTATTAATAATTTGCAACTTCTGAGAACTGTTTGTTCATAGTTTTTGATTACTTTTCTTTTAGGAATGACTTTTGTTCACACATGTGCCTGTTAGTTGTCTGTATATCTTAGATATCAGATCCTTATTTAGAAATTTTGATACAGATTTTTCCCATTAGATCACTTCCTTTATCATTAGATTGATATAGTATTAAAAGTTGGGATGACATAATCTTGCCAACTATATCAACTGCAAGGACACAAGGTCTGTTCCACCTCAGTTATGCCATTTGTACAGTGACTGACTAAGAGAACCCTGAATACCAAAGAAAAGAAGGGCTGCCCATGCCAGTGTGAGAGTAAATATATGTAGATTTATTAGGGCTAATTGGGTTCATTGGATTGTTTAAGGGAGTTTACTCATGAGACCAATCATCCTTGGAGGCAGGAGGACAGAATAATTGTGTATCCCCACACCAACACCAGATCAGCTCATTTATCATATAGAAACAGAACAAAAAAGGCAGAGTGTCAGGGGTGGCCTAGGTCAGTGATGGCAAACCTTTTGAGACTGAGTGCAATGCCCTGCCCTACCCTACCCCCCAGACCAAGTGCTGTGCCCAACCCTCCCCAGACCAAATCCAGTGTCCCTCCCCTACTGCATGCTGGATATGCCCTGCCCCACTCCCCTTTACCACACAATGTCATCAGGCATGGTGGAGAGGGGGAGGGGAGCAGCTCCATAGAGGCTCTCTGCCTTTCTAGTAATGAACTTGTGGGTGGGAGTGGGGGTGGGGAGGGAGGGTAGCCAAGTGCCTACAAAAAGTACTCTTTGTGCCATTGGTTTGCTGTCACTGGCTTAAGTCATGTGCAAGTTTTCCCATGGGATAGTTGGAACTTTTGCTAGTCTAAAAGGTAGTTTACTGTCTCTGTAGAGTCATAGGTCATATTCTCACTCTGGCTCCCACCATTCAAAAGTATAAATTAACTTTAGTAGTATTGTCATTTTTATTATATTGGGATAACCCAGCCAAGAGCACAAAATGCTCCTCTAGCTATTTGGGTTGTTTATTTTCTCTCTCTTCTTTCTTTCTTTCTTTCTTTCTTTCTTTCTTTCTTTCTTTCTTTCTTTCTTTCTTTCTTTCTTTCTTTCTTTCTTTCTTTCTTTCTTTCTTTCTTTCTTTCTTTCTTTCTTTCTTTCTTTCTTGTTTTTAAACCCTTACCTTCTGTCTTGGAGTCAATACTGTGTATTGGCTCCAAGGCAGAAGAGTGGTAAGGGCTAGGCAATGGGGGTCAAGTGACTTGCCCAGGGTCACACAGCTGTGGTTTATTTTCTTGAGGAACAATTTGTAAATGAATCTACACAAGTATTTAGTGTGCTTTGGTAGCTGTCCAATGATTCTTACGTAATTACTGTGACATGTTTCCATGTCTTCTTTTTTTTTGTTTGTTTGACAGTAGCTGCCTTATATTTTCTTGTTTTTTCAACCTTTTATTTTATATCTAGTTTTTCTTATTTCATGGAGCTTTTTGTTTCATCCGTTTGAATCTGTTACTTGGATAAAGTTTACTAACTCATACTCTCCTGTTTGTTCTTTTCCCCATTCTTTCCTTGTCAGTTCTTCATTTATTGAACTTATTTAATTTTTGAACTTTTGCTTCCTTTCTTCTAGGAATTTTGTTACGTCTTGTGGCCAAGATTTGTTTTTGTTTGAAGTTTGGCTTTTAATTGTTGCAGAGGTTTATTTTCTTTTTCTGGATTTGTGTTTTGGGTATCCTCAGGTGATTAATATATATATATTTTTTATCATTGATATCTTCTTCTAGTTACTTATTTTTTAACTTTACTTCCAGATTGGGATTTTGTATCATAGCCATGCTTTAATTCAGGCATTTGAGAAAAGAGGGTACGGCCTTATTTGGTTCTCATCTGTGTTAACTGTGGTTTTGTTATTGCTTCTTCCAAGTACCAAGTACTGTTTTCAAGGATGTCGGGGCAGTTTGGTGAGTCAGGTGCAAATTTTCATAAAACTAGGATGTACTGTGATCTAGGACTTGATTTTATTGCTGCCTGGGATATGTAGGCTCTCAAGCAGGGTTTGGAATTGTTAACTAGAAAAAACACAGAACTGTTAAATAGTCAAAATCACTCTTTAATCAAGGGCAAAAGGGGTTCAGCACTAAAAGCCCTCGACAACAGAGCTGCTTGCTCCCCTCGACTGCACAGGGCTGAAGATTGAACTCTGGCCACCCTGGGAGTGCCACCGACTCAGGATGCTCTCCAAGGAACAAAAGAATTTGGGGGACCTCTATACCATTTGGGGAGTCCAGGGGCAGGGAAAGGTGATTGACATCACTATAGCTACAAAGAAAATGGGAGTGTTCAAACGACACTGACAGATACAATCAAGCTTGAGAAAGGAATCATAGCTAGAGGCTAGGGTGTAAGAGAAGAGGCTGCTTACTATGGATACTAAAGGATGGTTCCTGTCCAGGTGTGGGTCTTCTTGGGAAAGGGTCTCTGATACAATAGGGGAGACTACCTTAGTCAAAGAGGGTCCTTAGCTTATGCTTAGTCTCACCCAACTAGGATTGTCATTTCCCTGAGGGTCTCCCACTCAGTCTGAAACTGCTAGTTTAGGATTCCCTTCAGGGTAGATTCCCTGGGAACAGGGAACAAGTACATGCTTTGGGGTCTCCAATCTACAAGCTAGTCCTGAAAATTTGGGTTCATCAGATCTCACTAGGTAAGAAGAAGTTTGGGATTCCTAGATTCCATGTTGACACCCCCCCCCCCTTTGGTCAAGACTGAACCAACAAATGGACAAATGGGTAATGCTATATGGGATCCCCCTAATGGTGGGAAAGCCTAGGGATACAGGTTCAGGCAATTGGCATTTGGGGGCATTCCCCAATGCCTCTGGCACATTGACATTTGAACCAGAAAGGCAAGCAGTCTGTCTTTGGCAAAACATAACAATCAAAACACTACCCCATTTTCCCAAAGTTGTAAGTCTTTCACATTTGGTGGGTCCTGATGCCTTCAGCCTCCTTTCTTGCAGACTTCTGTCCTCCTTGCAGACTCCTCCTTTTGTACCAGACAGATTCTTTGCTGCTGCAAGAGAAAACTAAGAGAAATCCATAAACACATTCTTTAGCAAGACTCCCATCAACTCCCAATATACTTTTAAAGAGTATCCATGCTGCTAACCTTAAATCTGCCATCCCATATTATTATATTCTAGTAATGTCTTTTCCACACAAATTATAAATTATGTAATTTACACACTACCAAAATAATCATAAAAAAAGCAACCCTACAAACCATAGAAGTATAAAGGCAAAAACAAAATCCACATCACAGGTTACACAGGATTTTGTAAATTTGGAAGTGGCCCTACCTCCTATTTGTGGCCCCCAAATTAAAATTTTGTCTAGCACCAAGTAAACTTCTAACTAGATATTCTATCACCCCAAAACCACATTAAATTGACTGCATGGCAATTTCAGCTTTAAAACTATTTTAAAAGTCAAATTTAAGTTTCAATATGGAAATGAACTCCAAAAATTCTCAAGATTAAAAATGCTTCTAAATTGTCCTTAATTTTAAAACCTCATACACACCTCAAACACCCCCTTTGGGGAGGTTGATATGCTAGGGACTTTGAAATTGTTTTCATTCACCTTTTAACTACTTAACCATAACCATGCTTAAATAGCTTAGGCTTTTTACTTCTATTAACTAGTATGAAAAAATAATGTTGTAACTGAGTGAGCTATTGTAAAGTGTGTAGATAAAATTTTTTGTTAGAATAATTCTCCTGATTTGACTGAGTTCTAGCCTTAACTAAATTAGTTTTGGGTACCCATTTCATTTTCCTGAGTATTAATTCTTTGGCAATGAGGGCTCATTTACCATTTAGTTTAGGTCTACTCTATAGGTGATTTCATTAGTATTCCTAGGCACAAAGGTTTCCTTCTTATTTTTGTTTCCTGCCTTGAGGCTCCAAACTGTATAAACTTTACTGGTACTAGTAACCACTCAGTGTTCTATCTGAACCTTGTTTATTAAAAATGCTGCTTAGAATCTACTATTTATGTGCAATTCCTCCCCCCTTTTGGCACTGATAATTTGCCAGGTTTTCCTTATGACTTAAACTCTTCCTTTTAAGAAAAGGGACCTCTTTGATTTGCTTACTCATTCATAATGGCTAAAAATTTCTATCTGCCTCCACAATTTCCGAATTCTGTGCCTTGCCTTCCTCATACGATTACAGAAAATTTGCTATTAGGAGAAAAGTGGGAAGTAACTTAAAATGAAGGAGAAAAGCTTCCGTAATTTGGAATATTAATGCCATTCGTAAATTGGCAGTGATCAGCCTCACCTGTAGAACTTGACAAAAACTTAGCCCTTCCATTCACCCTTGTGACTGTATCAGTAACCAATTTCCTTCATAGCATTTCTTTTCCCAATTATCTTCCCATACAGTTCACCCTTAGGTGGCAATTCTCTCTAACCATGCTCCAGGTTTAAAATAAATTTATCTTCTATTACTAACAGTTATTTCTAGGCTCCATCATTCTTTCCTAACTTCTTCTGATACCACTTTGAGACAAGCGAGCACTCTGGAATCTTTGCTGCAACTTCTCGAATTAACAGATTTTACTTTCAAACCTCTTAACCAGGTAAAATGCTCCTATTTAAACTTTTCCTACTTCAACTAACTTAGGAGAATAGCTCTGTCCTTTCTACGTTCTCTACTTAAAGGGACTTTGCTCAGGATAAATAGAATTCTCAGGTGAAATAAAATGGCCAGTTTTATGTCTGCTACAGAAATATTTCTAAAGTCAATGAAAATGATGAGAAACAATACTTAGCCAGATTCCATATCTTGGGACTCCTTCGGATTTCTCATAGATGTCTTCTTCAGGAATTCTTCAAATTCTAGGCTGCAGGAAAATCTTGTCCAGGCTTTTGGCTCCTAAGAAGCGTCTTGAAGTAAAACTTAACTTTAATAGGTTTTAATCACTTTACCCACACTCCAGAACTGGGGTGGTAAAATGCAGGGCATTTCTAGAAATTTCTTAAAGAGTTTTCCAGGTGAGAAATTCCTTTCTCTCTTAGCAGTCATGTGCCAGTTATCATCAGAAATAATGCTCACAAAACCATTAGTTCTCTCCACTTAAAAAGAAAATTAATTATCAGTATTCACTGGTCTTTTAAAACAAAAACTTATCTATTATAATGGTTGCACTCTGGAAATTTACCTTAAAAATTCCAAAAATCAGGTTGTAGTTCATGATTTTTTTACTTTCTTCAAAAACTAAAACCCGTAACTTTTTCCCTCCAAACACAAAACTTGGGGTTACTAAGGGAAAGCTTAAAAATTACCTTAAACTCTGAATACCTATACAATTCTTTTTTTTTTTAACTCGAATTTGCTTTTGGCTCCAAATCTGCCTTTCTCTTAGCCTTGCCTCAAACCACTTTGGCCTAAGGCTAAAGCCCCTCCTAGAGAGGAAATTTGTTGATCAGTTTAAACATGTTCAGGGTTTCCTCACCATTTAAAGCACTGCCTTTTCCCCAATATTTCTTGTCATTTACAACAATTAATTCAATGACCAGTTAGGTCTGTAGTTGACCATCCTAAAATGAAATTCCTTTACTCCAGAACTCACACAGGTTTCAGAAAAGCCTCCCTATTTGAAAACAATTAACAGCTGGGAAAAAATGTGAAATTGTAGCACTCATAACCAAGTTAGTACCTAGAATAAAATGCACCTTATTACCAATATTAACTGCACTTGATACACACTATTTCCCACATTAACTATACTAAAACTTTGGGAAGAAAAATTAGACCTTAAAGTTCAGAATTTCTGGACCTCCTTTTGCCTCCTGCTGGATATTCACGTATCCAGATTGCCAGCTCCAGTCTTGCCTCTTCCACTTTTGGGATAAATGAGATGATATTTATAAAGTGCTTGGCACAATACCTGGCATATCCATTCAGCCATTTTTCAGTCGTATCTGATTCTTTGTGACTTTGTGATCCAATCTGGGGTTTTCTTAGCAAGGTATTAGAGTAACTTCTAGGAATATATACATAAATTATGAAGTTGACTCACACATTGCAAAGAAAAGTGTGGGAGAGGAGTGGTATTAGGTATTAGGCTGCCTACCAAATGGAAGGTCTACAGAGCTGTTGAACTATTGTATGCCTTTTGTATCATGTTGTTGAGTGGATAAACTATAGTTTACTCATCTGTCTATATCTTTTGCTGGCTTATTTGTGCAGTGGCTAGCAGACCCTGAAAATTCTCTAAACACTATTATTACCGCTGTAACTCAAAAGTCTCAAAGTCTATTGGCATGTCTTAGGCCTGTGTGAGGTGTAGGAAAGAGTTAACAGGAATAGGAAAGAGGGGAGCATTAGTCTCTTCATTATCTTGGAATCTTTTGAATCTCTTTGGGCTCAGTAGTCTCTTTGGGTACTTCTGTCTTCCAGCTTCAGAGAGACTATGCCAGAAAGCTTATTGGTATGGGACTTTGCCAATCCTCCTTAATTGCTGAAGGGAGAATAACACCGAGAAGAAGCCAAAATAAGAGGGATTGATAGTTTCCTTCATGTCCACTGCTCTAGAGACTTTAGGGAATTTTCCCTTTGGGTAAGATCTGAGACTCTCCTGTCTGAGCTCAATTACTTTACTCTCAATGGGAGAACGCCTTCATTTTGTATTGTTTGGTATGTATTTTCCTATATATATCTTTTCTCTGATTTTTGTTTTGGATGTTAACTTGGACAAATGGATTATTTGTTATCTACTATGTATATTCATTGTGGAACTGGTATTTGATGGAAAGGAAATCAAATCTTGGATATGTCTAGAAACCCCAATCCTGTGAGAATCATGTGAGAATCCAGGATCCATTATTCAGTCTGAAACTGCTAGCCTGAGATTCCCTTCAGGGTGAATTTTCATAGGAACAAGGAAGTAGTACTAGCTTTGGGGTCTCCAACTTACAAGCTAGTCCTAAAACTTGGGGTTCATCAGATCTTACTAGGCTACAAGTTTGGGGTTTCTAGATTCCATGTTGATAGATATTGTCAACATGGAAATCTAGAAATCCCCAGTTTACTTAGTTTAAGGGTAGAAAGCCCAGGTTTTGACCTTGTCACAGGAGAGGTTATCCCCTGAGGGAAGGTCCCACTTCTATCTTTCTCCTACCTGAAGTGGATGTCTATCATCTGGTGATCCCTCAGGGGATAACCTCTCCTGTGACAAGGTCAAAACCTGGGCTTTCTACCCTTAAACTAAGTAAACTGGGGATTTCTAGATTTCCATGTTGACAATATAAAACAAGCCCCCCTTTCTTCATTTCTGAACAGCACCCAGTTTATATTGAGCCTGAAAACCACATCCCCTTGACTAATGACATTTAAGGGAGCAGATAGATATAATTCTAACCTGGTATCCCCTTCTTCTCTTTGAGGAGAGAGCAGAATGTCCAAGCTTCTGGCCCCAGCCTCCTGTTTCCCTTCTTGGCAGGAATTAAATTTTCTTGAAGAAGGGTGGATTAAAGAAGAGGTTAGAGACATCTCTTCTTTTCCCCTTCAACTTGCACATTGATATACCCACACTGTTATGGGGTTTCAGATGTGTACCCCTGGGGTTTAGGAAGGATACCTTTTGCAAAAATGCAAGACTCCAAAGCTTTGCTTAAAAGCAAAAAGAGAAATTTATTAATTTAGGAGGTAATGTTGAGAATGGCCAGGAGCAAATCCAACCTATTATAGCCAGTATTTCTTTCACTTTCTCACAGATGAGGATATTAAGGCTCAAAAACTATACAATCTGATAAATCTGCCAAACAGAATTTTAAAGTGATTATCCCAGAAGCAGAAAAAGAGAAAATAGAGCCTTACACAGACACCTAGAAATAATATGTACAAGCAAAACTGAGTTTAATAGAATTTGAAGAAAGGAAGGAAGGGTTGTCTATCCTGTAAAACTTCCTCTCTGTTGTTTTCCTGCTGGTAAAAAGGCCAAGTTGGAAGAGATGGTGCCTAAGTGCTCTTCCAACTCTATTCTGTGTTAACATATTTAGAGAAGTTGAGTGAAATAAGAGAATATGCTAAACCTCAGAATACTATGATAATACACAAGTGAATTTTAATTGCTACCCACAAAAAAAAAAAGCAATTAAATTTTTTCTCTATCTAAAAATCCTAGGTGCCTGGCAGTGCTTAAAATGAAAACTCTTTCAGAGGGCTCCTGAATGTATTTGCATAAAATTGGGCACATAGAAGGTATCCTAAATAGACCTCACATTCTATTCTCATGCAATTTGCAAGTTTAATTTTTTGTTGTAGTTGTTCTGCTCCTCTTACCAGCTTCTGGAATGAAGAGGATTTCAGGTGCAGATTGTTGTCTTTCCCCAACCCCCATCTTCCAAATAAAAATACTTATACCCTGTCTCTCCTTATCCAGATTCTGAGAGTTTTCTCCCTATAGTTTCAAAAGCAAAACATCCTGAAAGTCTGCAGAAAGGGAAGTATTATGCGCGGTAATTACTGAAGTGAAGGAAACTAAAGCAAGTAGTGGTGATGGGCCTTCTCTGCTCAGAAAGTCTTTGATGGGAGGCTGTAGGCCTTCTAAATCCCTGCTTCAATCATTTGCAAACTTAACAAATATGACGTGCCTGACTGTATGCAGAACTGGGTGCTTGAAAGAAGGGCACAAAGTACAAGGGGTTTAGATAAAACTGGGTTCCTGCTTTCATAGGTCTTGTAGTCTAACAGGGAATAAACACAGGAAGAGGCAGTATATAATACACAACAAAACACAATAAGAGAATTAGAGGTATAGAGCAGAGTGTTGTGTGAAGTCCAAAGAGGAAGGTAATTACAGTTGACCAGGGAGGATTTCCTAGAGGGAGTCAGACAATTGCTGTCAGATATCCCCCATAAGCTCCACTGTTCGAATGTCCCTTGGACCTAAAGCTAGACCTACTCTGCATACAATCTATGGTATAGGTTGGCATTATTTTATCCCTATTTTGCAGAGAAAAGCTCTGAGTCATGATTTGTCAAATCATAATGAGATTTTATAACCTTGCAGTATACTAAAAGCATCCATGAAATATATTTAAATCTCTCTTGAATCTAATAGTTTTTGGTTTGTTGGGTCTGTGTGTGTGTGTGTGGTGTGATGATGCTATATTGGCAAAAAAAACTTTGTCATACTTTGTGTTCATCCTGTGAAATAGCTTGCTGTTATTAAACTCAATTTTGCAGAGGAGGAAACTTGAGTCATATTTTTATTTATTTATTCATTTTTAAAAACCCTTACCTTCCATCTTGGAGTCAATATTGTTTATTGGTTCCAAGGCAGAAGAGTGGTAAGGGCTAGGCAATGGGGGTCAAGTGACTTGCCCAGGATCACACAGCTGGGAAGTGTCTGAGGTCAAATTTGAACCTAGGACCTCCCCCAGGGTCACACAGCTGGGAAGTGTCTGAGGTCAAATTTGAACCTAGGACCTCCCATCTCTAGGCCTGACTCAATCCACTGTGCTACCCAGATGCCCTCTGAGTCATATTTTAGACGTGTGAGACTATAATGATATCTTACAGCATTGTAGTTACATAAGAACATCTATGAATTTATCTGAATCGTTGAATCTTTTTTATTTCCAATTTGTACAGCCTCTCAAGATAGTGAATTCTCTTTACTACCCACTGAGAAATGGATTATTTCCTTTTTCTTTGTCTCAAAACATAATTCTACGAAAGGTACTCCACGCATTCTGGGTTTTGGAGAACAAGTTTCTATTTACCTTCTATATACTGATTTATATACATTTATTTGATCCTCATAAAAACCCTATAAAGTAGTTGTTATGATTATCCCCATTTCATAGAAAAAGAAACCGAACCTCAGGTTAATTTTCTTGTCCAGAATCACATATTTAGGGTCAAAGATGCCATCAAAACTCAGGTCTTTCTGCTTCCAAATGCAGCATTCCATTCATTTTATTTTATTTTATTTTTGCTTTTCCACCTTCTATTCCACCCACTTGGCTGAGTCCCTAAACTCTCAAAGGCATAAGAAAGAGAAAGGTGTGGAGAGAAGAGTAGTAGACTACCATAAAATACAAACAGACTTGGAAAAAACAAACAAACATTGGCAGAAAATGACTGGGGGTGGGGGGAGGGTAATGGGGGAGGGAGGTATGGAACAATCCTAGCGCAGAAAAAGGGGAGGCAATCCATCAACAAGCATTTATTTAGGGCCAGGCACCTGATAAGGCTGCTGGGAATATAAAGACAAAAAGGAATTAGTTCCTGCTGATTCTAGGAGTTTACATTCTGTAGGAAGAGTCTCCAAAACAGATTATCGAGTCTCATCTAGAAAAGATACTCAGTGGTCAAAGTGGATATCAGTTGGGCATAAGTGCCCAATGAAAAATTTTAAACCCTTGCTGAAACTTCATGGGTAAATTTTGTGTCCCAAACTAGGCAGAGTAGAAAAGCGATAAGGCAGACCTTTCATAAAGCTCTTATTGGTCTACTGAAGAGGATGGCTTTTCCCAGCTTGGTTTTTTATCATTAAAAAAAAAAAGTCCTTACTTTCCATGTTAGAATCAATACTGGGTATTGGTTCTCAGGTAGAAGAGTGGTAAGAAATAAGCAATGGGTGTTAAGTGACCTGCCCAGGGGTCACCCAGATAGGAAATGTCTGAAGTCACATTTGAACCCAGGACCTCCCGTCTCTAGGCCTGGTTCTCAATCCACTGAGCTACCCAGCTGCCCCCAATTTTAAAAAATTATTATTATTATTTATTTATTTATTTTTTAAACCCTTACCTTCCGTCTTGGAGTCAATACTGTGTATAGGCTCCAAGGCAGAAGAGTGGTAAGGGCTAGGCAATGGGGGTCAAGTGACTTGCCCAGGGTCACACAGCTGGGAAGTGTCTGAGGCCAGATTTGAACCTAGGACCTCCCATCTCTAGGCCTAGCTCTCAACCCACTGAGGTACCCAGCTGCCCCCTTAAAAATTATTTTTGAAACAACTAAAGAGGCATTTGAAGACCAACCACTAGCCACTGGTTGAACATATCCCTTAGCAAGAGGCCAGAGAATATGGCTCCCTTAGAAGGGGCTTAATCCATACTCAGTATCATAGGAAATATTCAGCATATCAGTAGATGTCCTTAATTATGTCTATTTCAATAATTAATAATAATAACCTTTCATTTGCACAAGGGAAGTGCTATAACAATATGTTTTCATTTGTCTAACACTTGTTCATTCATTGTTTCCTTGGAAATTATTCTATTTCTTTCCCAGTTGGGGTCAGAGAAGTCACTTAATTTACCCTTTTTGTTATAGGTAAGTGAGTGACAGAGCCAGGATCAGTTAAGGTCATCTAACTCCTTAGGCAGAGCTCTGTCCACCATACCAAACTTTGGTAAAAGTAGTTAAGTCTAAAACTAGAAAAGTTAGAGCGATGGAGTGGAGGTAAGAATGCACTTTGGGAGGCTTTTGGACTGGAAGGAGTCTTTGAATGCTGGGGCTTTTCAGCTCAGAATGTTTTTTGCTTAGCAATGATTTTAGGGGTGGCACAGAGGACAGGAAGCAGGGAACTAGCTCCTTAGATTTACTCTAGTCATTTCCCTTATAGGCCAGTTGTAATGGCATTTCCATCCTCTGCTCTGTTCTTATGGTTCTGTACCCAGGAATGGAAGCCATTGGAGAAGAAAATGTCAGTAGAGCTAGCCATATAATTAGCTCTCAATAAATATTTATTATTCTCTTTTAGAGTGGTAGGAGACCCCCCAGTATGTTGAGCTACCTGATCCTGACCCCACTGACCCCATGGGAAGAGCAGGTTTGAACCAGACATCACCCTTCCCTGATCCTCTCTAGCCTTCTTTGGCGACTTTTACTTGTCTCCTGAGGTTGTGCCTGCCGGAAGACTCCTTCTCTGTTGAAATGTATTTAAACTCTGCCCCCCTCTGCTCCTGGTGGGCACACCTGTGCATTGGAGCTGTGTGTGGTCCCTAAAATCTGCTTCCCTCCATTCTCTCATTGTTGCTACTTTGCTAGTCCTCTGGATTTCAGGTTGACACAATCAACAAACATTTTGTAATTTCTACCAACCCCCAGGTAAAGGTACCTTTTCCATGGTGCTAATAATGTGTCTGAAGAGAGGGTCTTCTTGATTCTGAGGCCAGCCTTCCACTGATGAGGCTAGTGGTGGCGAACCTATAGAATGGGTGCCAAAGATGGCATGCAGAGCGCTTTCTGTGGGCATGCTGCCATTCTGTGCCCTGCCCCCCAAGTTCCAGAGTTCATTACTAGAAAGGCAGAGGGATTTGGGCAGAGCTGCTCCCCTCTTCCTCTCCACCCTGCTTGACAACATTTTTTCATGTCTCCCTCCCCTGCCCAGCAGCCCAATGAGAGCACACAGAGGGGTGAGATGGCAGCTCCCAGGAGGCAGAACTGGAGGGGAGCAGAGTACTCAGGCCACTCCCTTTCCCCTCTCTATACTTGCTGAGGACATTTACCCAGCCCTCTGTCCAACAGCCCAATGGAA
The DNA here is from genome assembly GCF_027887165.1 of Monodelphis domestica. NCBI lineage: Eukaryota > Metazoa > Chordata > Mammalia > Didelphimorphia > Didelphidae > Monodelphis > Monodelphis domestica. The sequence continues at coordinate 321,726,417 of NC_077227.1, read as the reverse complement.
GTGTTTTCTCCCTCCCCTGTGTAGGGTGTGTTGGATGGGGTGTACCCATCATGTGGGGGGGAGAGGCATGGCACTTGCTGTAGAGGGGGCACGGCATTCCATTTCTAAAACGTTCACCATCACTGCACTAGGGCATACTATTTTAATAGCTTATATTTTCATAGCATTTTGCATAATAATTAACATTTATAGGTTTCATAAAAGTTTACTGAGCTCTTCTCTCACAAGGCTATGAGAGGAAGTACAAGGATTATTATTCTTGTTTTATGGATGTGGAAACTGAACTCACCTATTTGAACCTAGATTTGGAATTCTCAGATTCTCTTTATGTTTATTAAAAAGGTGCTACACAGTAAAATAACTTGGAAAGACCTGCCTGAAATAATGAAGAGTGAAATAAGGGGCAGCTGGATAGCTCAGTGGATTGAGAGCCAGGCCTAGAGATGGGAGGTCCTGGGTTCAAATTTGACTTCAGACATTTCCCAGCTATGTAACCCTGGGCAAGTCACTTAACCCCCATTGCCTAGCCCTTACCACTCTTCTGCCTTGGAGCCAATACACAGTACTGACTCTAAGACAGAAGGTAAGAGTTTAAAAAAAAAAAGAATACCTTGTGAATGTCCACCTCCAGAGAATGAACTGATAAACATAATATATAGATATATAAAGAGAGATATACTTATATATCTCTCTTTATATATCTTTTTGTCATAAGACACCTTCTATGGTGCAGGAAGAGGAGTGAGGGCCTGAGATACCTGGGAATAAATTCTACTAAAAAAAAATTTTTTTTAAAAAGGCACTATAATGGTCACATTGCAATAAACTTTGTAAAGATTAAAATTTAGGGGAGATGGGGAGACTGAGGCAGGTAGAAATTAGTTTCTCTCTGCAAGGAGTATTATATTTTTTAGAGGTTTATTAAAGGTTAAAGATTAAGAATATACAAGTAAGAAACATGTGCCTAGGCCAGAGGCCTAGACAAAATAACCTCACATCATGGAAGAGACGCCTCTGCTCCAAAACGGAAGTCCAAAGGGCCAAGCCTTCAAAAGCCTTTGCTTAAATATCTTCTCGATCTCGGCCCAGGTGAGATTACAAGGCATTCTGGGGAAGTGGAGCAAAGGCTCGTGGGGATTGTAGTCCTGTATTCGAGTCTATTTTTTACAACTTCAAATTATAATGATATAAGAAGAGATAGAGAAAGCTTCATTTTGTAGGTAGTGGATTGTTTATCTGATACATGTAACCTCTCAATGGTGGAGGATGCTTCGGAGCTTACTTTTTGGGGAGAATCATAAAAATATATATGAAAAAAGTGACTTAGAATATGGTAACTGGTTCTGGTCTGGCAGTAATGAGGAGAATGTGATATGAATTTTGGCAAAGTAAATAGCATTTTCCCATTCATTACCACATAAAATTATACTACTTTCTTATTGAAAAGATCTTCAAAATGAATGTGAAACTTTTTTTTAATTTGGAAATTTTTATTTAATTAATTATAATATTTTTTCATGGTTACAAGATTCATGTTCTTTCCCTCCCATTCCAGTAGCCAATGTACATGAATTTAAATTTTTTTTTGCCAACAAGAGAATCCTTGATATGGATCAGAGATCCAGAGCTAAAAGAGACCTCAGATATCATCTATTCCAAACCTCTCATCATAGATAATTTCCCCAAATCATGTCAGAGACTTCCTTTCAATAAACCACTTAGGGTTTTCTGCATCTGAGTATCCCAAGTATTTTTGGGTCTTCCATGCAAATGAATCTGAGCAAGCACAAAAGTTAAGCTAAGAGGGCAAGGTCACTATCTTCCACCTGCACCTCCCCTCCCCTCCCCTTCCCTTCTTCCCTTTCCTTTTGATTTTCTTTTAATTCTCAGAGCTTAGCATAGTGCCTGGCACATAGTTACTTAATAAATGTTTTGACTGACTAGCTAATTAAATGAAAAGCACTGTGCTAACAGCTGAGGAAGATGCAAAATGTATATATGACAAGGCCACTGTCCTTATAGTCTAATAGGAAGAAGTGACACTATAAAGAAGATTACTATATAAAAGACCCCAGATTTGGAAGGAGACCAACTCTTCCTTCAAATCCTGGGTCTGCTAATTATTAGCTGTGTGACCTTGGGTAATTCATTTCATCTTTCTGGACGTCCCCTTGGAGTTATAGATATATATACAAGACTACATTTCTCCCAAAGAACAGAGGATTTTGCTTTCTTTAATTGGCTCCCACAGTCAGAACTTTTGTCCAGTTAGATCAGTTCCTGCATCAACTGCAAAACTTGTCTGTAGTCATATGGTCCCAGCTAGGAATAGATCAAGATAGCTTTGGTGCATTTTGTTTGTATCTCCCCTATAATTAGCATGCTAATATTGTATTAAGGTCATTAAGATTTATCTTGGCCATCTCAGGGAGGGAGGAGGGTAGAGAGGAAAGGAAGGTCAGAAGAGAGAATTTGAAACTCAAAACTTAAAAACAAAAATAAATGTTAAAAAATTATTTTATGTGTAACAAGGGAAAAAATGAAATATTATTTAAAAATATTTATTTTGGAAGGAATTAGAGAAAAATAGAGTTAATTTGGGGATGTCCTAACACTAGTACTCTGCTAGTTTAGATTTGATTTTGGGAAGAAAAAGGGGACACAAATAACTTATCCTGAAATTGGAAAGTAATCCTACAAGGATAAATCTTTAATAGAATAAAAAAACTTTCAAGGTATTCCTGATGAAAAGCCAAAAGCAGATGAAAAACTTTGAAATGAAAAACATAGGAGTTAAGAAGTAACTAAAAAAGTAAATAGATTTGGGGGCAGCTGAGTGGCTCAATGGATTGAGTGTCAGGCCTGGAGACAGGAGGTCCTGGGTTCAAATCTGACCTCAGACACTTTCCAGCTGTGTGACCCTGGGCAAGTCACTTGACCCCCATTGCCTAGCCCTTACCACTCTTCTGCCTTGGAACCAAGACAGAAGGTAAGGGTAAAAAAAAAAAGTAAATAAATTGGATCATTTAGAAACAGCTAGATCATGACAAAGAATGTTCAGTCTAATAGAATCAGAAGAAATAAGCATACCTTTAGAATTCTACTATCTTCAAGAGTCATAGAGAAAATTAAATAAGAAAAACAGAGGACTGGGAGTGTTTTTGATCTGGGTGATGTTCTTGAGAGGAAATAAAAAGTAGAAAAAAAGGAAAACTAGGCAAAAAATGAGGAGGAAAGAGGAAGAACTTACTATGTTTCATAATTGGGATGCTCAAGAAGAATATACAAATATGGAAGATGGGATGGAAGATCTTGCATCATACGAGCCTCACTCTTATCTGAGTTAGGCAAAGGATGGTTGAACACACACATTCACATATACATAAAGCTTGTTATATGTAATACATTAAAATCAATATGGAAACAGAAAATGTTAGAAAATGGGAAAAGTGGGATTTAGGGAGGAAGGGATAGTTGGAGAGAGAATAGTCACAAGCAAACATTTTTTCTTTTCAGAAGGTAGGGATTTAAAAGGAAACAAAAAAGTATGAGTCAATATTTATCATATATATGTGAGTGAGAGCAAGAAGGGAGGGACAATTGAAGAGAGTCAGCTCACTTCAGTTCTACATCCTTATTTCATTCTCTTACTCTAGGCAATCTCTTACTCTGTTAATAACAGGTTGGGGAGCAAAGAGAGGAAAAAATTTAAGAAGATATAATAGTGGGAATATATAGTTAACAAAGCTGAACGTGAATGAGATGAACTCTCCTATAAAACAGAAGATTGTAGAATAGATTAGGAAGCAGAATCTAAGAATGTGTTGTTTTTTTAAAAATTCACCTGAAAAAATTTCATATAAAGTTAAAAATGAGGGGGCAAATGAGCAAAATACATTATAAGCCAGAGGAAAAAATAGACAAGAAAATGTTAGAGACCTGAATATAACTTAGAAAAACTAGTATGATAGACTTCAGACAATTTTGGAATGGGGACTAGAAAAAAATACGCATCTTTTAAAATTATATATAAAACCTTTACCAACATTGGTAATATCTGAGGCCACAAAAACTCATAAATGCCAAAACCCAGAAATATTAAATACATCCTTTACTGATTCCAAATAAATAACACTTAAAATCAATAAAATAATTTGAAGGAAGACTTGACTTCAAAATCAAATGGTGACTAAGTAATTTAATCTTTAAGAATTGATAAGAGGGCAGCTGGGTGGCTCAGTGGATTGAAAGCCAGGCCCAGAGATGGGAGGTCCTGGGTTCAAATCTGGCCTTAGATACTTTCCCTAGCTGTGTGACCCTGGGCAAGTCACTTAACCCCATTGCTTAGCTCTTACACTCTTCTGTGTTGGATCCAATATACAGTATTGATTCTAAGATGGAAGTTAAGGGTTAAAAAAAATTTTTTTTTTAAATTGATCAGTCAAAGAAATCACAAAAACATAATTTCATGTCAGCAATGAGACAATATATCAAAACCTTTGGGAAGAAGCCAGTGTTGTCTTTAGGAGAAAATTTATGTTAATCCACACTTTTAATAAACAAAGAGAAGGCAACAGTTCCATGGACTGGTCATGTAACTAAAAAAAAAAATCTAGAAAAAAACCCCATCCACACATAAAAATAAAAAATCTAAAAACCAAAGAAAATATAAAATTAAAACAAAAACAAAAAGCCCATGAAATTAATACATAAAGCTAGGATTTTGGAAAAGCTCATAAAATACATCAACTACTAGCAAATATATTTTAAGAGGGGAGGGAGGGAATAAACATTGTTCACTAAAATTATTTTCCTAAAACACATCCAATAATATCACTCTCAATAAACTCCAGTGGCTTCCTCTTATTTCTAGGAGCAAATACAAAATCCTCTATTTGACTTTCAAAGGTCTTCATAGCCTAGCCCCCCTCTTTCCTTTCCAATTTTCTTGTAGCTTCTTCTCTGCTATGTACTTTTCAAATTATATGTCTTCAAATTATATCAATAAGTGCAGTAAAGGGGGCAGCTGGGTATCAGTGGATTGAGAGCCAGGCCTAGAGATGGGAGGTCCCAGGTTCAAATGTGGCCTCAGACACTTCCCAGCTGTGTGACCCTGGGCAAGTCACTTAACCCCCATTGCCTAGCCCTTACCACTCTTCTGCCTTGGAGCCAAGACACAGTATTGACTCCAAGACGGAAGGTAAGGGTTTTAATAAAAAATAAATAAATGCAGTAAAGGCTTGTGGTGAAATAAAATATCAATTTCTTTAAAAGAAACTTTAAGAAGCATAAGAATGAAAGTTGTTTTTTAGTCATATTTTACTCTTCTTGACCCGATTTTGGGGTTTTCTTGGCAAAAATACTGTAGTAGTTTTCCATTTCCTTCTTCAGCTCATTTTCTATAGGAAGATACTGAGGTAAGCATGGTTAAATGACTTGCCTAGGCTCACACATGTGGTAAATTTTTGAGGCCAGATTTGAGTGCAGGAAAATGGGTCTTCCTGACTCCAGGCCCAGCACTATTTTTAAAAAATTAAAACTTTTTTTTTCCCAGATTACATATAGATACAATTTTTAATAATAGTTTTATATTTTGCAATCCATGTGCTTTCCCTCCCTTCTAAACCTTCCTCCCTAAGACAGCAGATATTATGCTATAGGTTGTATATGTGTTATCATACAATAAATATTTCCATGTTTGTCATCTTGTAAAAGAAGACACATATTGGTTTACACTAGAGAAAAATTCATAGAGGAAATAAAGTGAAGAATGATATGCTTCAATCTGCATTCACTCAATTGGTTCCTTCTCTGGTTGTAGACGTTTTCATCATGAGTCCCTTGGGTTGTCCTAGATCCTTGAATTAGTGATACTAGTTAAGCCATTCACAGTTGATCATTATATATTGTTGTTACTGTGTATAAGGTTCTCCTGGTTCTGCTTACTTCACTTTGCATCATTTCATATAAGTCCAGATTTTTCTAAAACAATTCTGAGATATCATCTCATGCCCATTAGTTTAACTAAAATGACAAAAAGGTAAACTGACAAGTGTTGGTGGGAATGGGGAAAAATAGGGACACTAATACATTGTTGGTGGAGCTGTGACTTGATCCAATCATTTCGGAGAACAATTTGGAATAACCCAGAGAGTTATAAAACTGTTTATACCCTTGGATCTAGCAATACTACTACTGGGTTTGTTTCCTGAAGAGATCAGGGGAAAACGGGAAAGAACCTATAGGTTCCAAATGCTTTATAGCAATGGGGAATGGCTAAACAAATTGTGGCATATGATTGTGATGGAATACTACTGCACCATAAGAAATATTGAGCAAGCTAATTATAATAAATCATGGAAAGAATTATTTAGGGCAATAAACAGCAAAATAAGTAGAACCAAGAGAACATTATACACAGCTACAGATTTAATTCTTGAAGAATACTTCCAGAGAGAACTGAAAAGGTAGAAACAGAAAAGACATAATTGAATGAACATGTCTATCTCCTTCTGTGATGTGGGGAGGGTTGAGGCTCAGACACTTTTGGATAAATTCTATTAAAAAGAAAAAAGTAAAAAAAAAGGCCAGGGTTTTTTTTTTCTTTTGGGTGTCGGTCTTTTTTGTCATTTCTTATGACACTATAGTATTCCATTACAATCATATACTACAACTTATTCACCTAGTTCCCAACTGATTTACATTCCTTCAGTTTCCTTCCACAAAAAAAGAGCTGCTATATTTTTGTACTTTGTACAAGTAAAGTAGGTCCTTTCCTCTTAGCTTTAGATCCATTTGGGATACAGATAAGCTATTGCTGAGTCAAAGGGTATGCACAGAAATGATTCCAAATTGTTCTCTAGAATGGTTGTACCAACTCATAGCTCCACCAAAAGTATAATATTGTCCCAGTTTTCCCATATGCCCTCCAACATTTATCAGTTTCCTTTTTTGTTGTATTAGCCAGTTTGATATGTGTGAGGTGGTTCTTCAAAGATTTTTTTTTTTATTTAAACCCTTACCTTCCATCTTAGAATCAATACTGGGTATTGGTTCTCAGGCAAAAGAGTAGTAAGGGCTAGATAATAGGGGTTAAGTGACTTGCCCAGGGTCACACAGCTAGGAAGTGTCTGAGGCCATATTTGAACCTAGGACCTTCTGTCTCTGGGCCTGACTCTCAATCCACTGAGCTACCCAACTGCCCCCCCAGAGATGTTTTAATTTCTATTTCTCTAATTATATATTGTTTTGAAATATGTTTATATGAATAAAAAGTTTTAATTTCTTCAATTAAGAATTGCCTGGTTAGATCTTTTGATCATTTGTCTACTGGGGCATGCTTTGTAGCTTTATAAATTTGACTAAGTTCTCTATTTGATCTTCATTTGAGAAATGAAGCCTTTGTCAAAGACTAAATGCATAACAATATATATATATAAATCATCCTGGTCAAAGCGTTTAGCTTGTTATCAAGATTTTCCCCCAGTTTATTGTTTGGCTTTTAACCCTGGTTGTATTGGTTATGTCTGTGCACACTCTTTAATTTAATGTAGTTAAAGTTATTTCATATTGTTCTGAATGCCTAGTTTGGGTATAAATTCTTCCCTTATCCATAGATCTGATAAATAAACTATCTTGTGCTCCCTCAATATGTTATAGTGTCACCATTTGTTTCTAAATCATGTATTTATTTTGACTTTTATCTTTGAAGATGGCATGAAGTGTTGGTTTGTGCCTAGTTTCTGCCATATTGTTTTCCAGGTTTCCCAGCAGCTTTTGTCAAATAGTGAGTTTTTTCCCCCAAAGCTTTGATCTTTGGGTCTGTCAAACATTAGTTTACTATGGTCATTTACTACTGAGAGTTGAGTCGGGCTCAGCATTCTATCACTATGTCATCTATGTAATAATAGTACTGTTCCTTAATGTGTAAGTACTACCTATCTAAAACTTAACAGCCAGTGTTTGTGAAAAGCTTAGTATTAGTGAAGAAATGCTGGAAGACTTTCTAATAATTTTAGTGGGAAAGCAAAGATGTCTATTATTACCTTGATTATTTGATAAAATACTAGAAATTATAGCGTTAGCAATCAGATAAAGAAAAAGAAATTGAGAGAATACAGGTAAAGAGAAAATAAAATTAATACTTTTGGGGATTAATATAATGGTCTCCTTAGAGAACCTTAGAGATTCAACAAGAAATTAATTGAAACTACTTCAGCAAAGTAGCGCGACATACAAAAAAAATCCATAGAAATCATCAGTCTCTCTACAGATTACCACCAAAGCCCAGAAGAAAGAGAATTCCCTTTCAAGATATTTTCAGAATATATTAAAGACAGGGGGCAGCTGGGTAGCTCAGTGGATTGAGAACCAGGCCTAGAGACAAGGGGTCCTAGGTTCAAATGTGACCTCAGACATTTCCCAGCTGTGTGACCCTGGGCAAGTCACTTAACCCCCATTGCCTAGCCCTTACCACTCTTCTGCCTTGGAACCAAGACAGAAGGCAAGGGTTTATATATATATATATATATATATATATATATATATATATATATATATATATATATAAAGACAAACAGGACTCATGAATACAACTGAAAAAATTATTTACAGAAATAACAATACACTTAAGTAATTAGAAAGATATTAAATGGTCATGGATGAATTTAATGAAATATGGGATCCATATTTACAGTTTCCATAAATAAACTTATCAATCTTTCTGACTCACAGAGCTGCCTCCATACCTGGAAACAAACATTTCAGGATCACTAGTCAGTCACCTAAAAGAGCCTCATGATTCTTAGGGTCTCTTTCCATAACTTGTTCTCTAGTGCAGTTATTCCTTATTAATTGCATTTTCTTTTGTTTTTTCTAATCTTTTGATTTTGTTGTAACTTTTTGGTTTCCTATAATGATTGAATTTTGGTTATTTCATTCTATTTTTTCAAAGAGTTTATTGCTTGGGAAAGGTTTTCTATCTTCTATGCTAAGTTATTAAAGTTATCTTTCAATTTTTTTCCTCTAGAGCTCTTATTTCAATTCCAGTTTTATTTTTAAAATCTCTTGGTCTCATTTCTCCTACAGGTTCTTATAGTTAAGCCACTTGGTTTTTGTTGCTCCATTAAAGTTTTTAAAACTAATAATATTTTTATTTTTTTTCCAGATTACATGTCAATATAATTTTTAATATCCATTTTCTGATATTTTGTAATCTATGTTCTATCTCTCCCTCTCACCCTACCACCATTCCCAAGTAGGCATGTAATATGTGATAGATTGTATATATATTATTATATAATACATATTTCAGTGTTTAGCATGTTGTAAAACAAGACACATATTGCTTACACTAGAGAAAGAACTCATGAAGGAAATAAAGAACAGTATGTTTTAATCTTCATTCAGGCTCCATCTGTTCCTTCTGTGGCTTTGGATATCCTTTTTTAAGTCCCTTGGATTTGTCCTGGATCCTTTTCTTAGTTAAGTCATTCACAGTTGATTATCATACATTATTGTTGTTACTGTGTACAATGTTCTCCTGGTTCTTCTCACTTCACTTTGCATCACTTCATATAAGTCTTTCCAGGTTTTTTGTGATCATCTTGTCTGTCTTTTCTTATAGCACAATAGTATTCTATTACAAGCATATACCAAAGTTTGTTCTATTACCCAACTGATGGATATCTCTTCAGTTTTCAGTTCTTTGCCACGACAAAAAGAACTTTGATAAATATTTTTGTGCTGCTGGGTTCTTTCCCTCCCCACTAATGGTTTTTATGAATCTTCTCTATTCATCAGTGATCACTTTTTTTGGTTCTCTTAATCCATAGTGTTTCTTCACTGTTTAGTGTTTTCTTTTGTTTACTTACATTTTCCCTGGTGTGAACCTTTTTTTCAATGCCCATAGATTTAAGGTCAATTTATCATGCCTTTTTCTAGCTATTCTGGTAAGAAACCTCTCCCAGGTTCTAGACATTTTTATTCAGTTCTTGAATGGTTGGAAGAACTTATTTCTATTGTTCTTTGGTTTTCTTTTGCTGGATTATATGGGAGAGTACTGGGTTCATCTACAATCTTTCTGTTTTAACCCCAAATATAAGATGAGGTAATAGGAAGCAGAATGGTCAGTCTTTGTCACTTCTATTATATCTTGGATAGCTAGGTGGCTTAGAGTGGATAGAGTGCCAGGTCTGGAGTCAGGAAGACATTTTTCCTGAGTTTAATTCTGGCTGCAGACACTTATTACTCTGGGATATTTAACCTTTTTTTTTTTGCCTCAGTTCACATTTGTAAAAAATGAGCTAGAAAAGGACATGGCAAACCACTCCAGTGTCTTTGCAAAGAAAACCTCAAAAGAGGTTGTGAAGAATCAGACTCAACTGAAATGACTGATCAGCAGTAGGAAGCAGGATTCTCAACTTGGGTCATATAGCCTCCAGGGCCTCCTTCAGGGGTCAACTCTTAGGAGAGCTGGAGTCACTGCTAGGAGCCCTTCCTTAAGGACTCAAGGACTCCCTTCCCTCTGCAGTTCACAAGGTCCCCCCCCCCCCCCCCATCCCAGGCTGGAAGTACAGTTAGAGATCACTGCTCAATCACCTAAACTCAGGAAAGAAACACATTAAAAGAGGCATCCTCAGATCCTGTCTCAGGCTTCCCTAGACAGGACAGAAGCTCTCTACTGTATTCTTACAGCCAACATGCTACGTCTTTTATATTCTTCACAGTGTAAAGGATATTTTTATAGTTGTGACTTAAAAATCTTAATTTGGTTGCCAGGGAATATCCCAAATAATAAAATACCCATGTCAGCTGGAAATTGTGGTGATTTTAATTAATATAGAGAGAAGGAATTAAGGAGAAGAGAGAGGGAAAGAGGAAAGAGTTAATTTAAACTGCTAGAGCTCAGGCTGAGCCAGGCAGGAGTTAAAGGCCTTGGCCAAAGTGGCCTCCCTGAGCCCAAGGGAAAGGAAGTCAGTCTTACCCAAGTCACCACCTCAAGGTCAGTCTCAGGGAAGCTGTCTGAGGGAGCTCCTCCAGGCTGAGTGTAAAGATTAAAATTTAGGGAGACTGGGGAGACTGAGGCAGGTAGAAATTAGTTTCTCTCTGCAAGGAGTATTATATTTTTTTAGAGGTTTATTGAAGATTAAGGATTAAAGAAAATACAGGATAAGAAACACGTGTCTAGGCCGTAGAGAGGCCTAGACACAACCTCACCTACATTATGAAAAAAAGCCATGCCTGCCCCAAAACGGAAGTCGAAGAGCCCCGACAAGACCTTTGCCACCAGCTTAAATCCTTCCTCGATCTTGGCCCACCGCAGAATTCCCGTGAGATTACAAAGCATTTTTGGGGAAGTGGAGCAAAGGCTTGTAGGGATTGTAGTCCTGTATTCGAGTCTATTATTTACATGAGTTCCACACCTTTGAACTGAACTCCTAGGCTGCTCACAAAGACCTCTTTTAAGATCTTTTCTCTTGTGTCACCTCCCCTAAATTTTCACATCTACCAATCACAGCAGACGCTTTTCTCCAGGACTGCCCATTCTTTAGTTCTCACCTTCTTTGATAAGATTTTTGAGTTACTTAACATCTTTGTTAAGTTCACCTTTTGTTAGTTACTTGACCTTTTTGTGATTAATTTAACCTTTATAGGTACTTCACATCTTTTTGTATTAAGGTCTAAAAATAGACTTAGCTTAATGTTCTAGCTTCACTATATGGTGAGAACTAAGTACCTTCATTGTTCAATCAGGAGATTACAACTTTATCTTCCCCTAAAGTACTAAGTAGGGCGGAGTAATTTTAAAGTTCACAACAGAATAGGCTTGAAGGGTCTTGACATGATCTGAACACAAAATTTCTTATTTGTTTCCCCAGCACTTAGCCCAGCACACAACAGATGCTTAATAAATGTTTATTGACTATTGAGCCTGAGGTTGGAATTTCTCTTTAAAGTCCTCTGAGAGGTCCCAATCTTCTTGACTTAGGGGCCAATTCTTTTGATGCAGACCCCCTTACTGCCATCATGGAACCAACAAACAAAGTGAGATCTTGGGACTGTCTTGGTTGAGCTGTTAGTTACCTCACTCTCAGTGAGAGAACTTATTCACTCTATATTGTCTTGCATGCATTTTCCTATGTATACGTTCTCTGATTTTTATTTTGCTATTGACTTAGAAAAATGGGTTTATTTGTTAGTTACTGTGTATATTCATGTTGGAAGTGGTATTTGGTGAGAAGATAGTCAATCCTCAGATATAAAACTTGGATCCTCTTTTCTCCATTAATAAACAACAGTCAGAAGTTTAGCTTGACCCTGAAAACTACCTCCTTTGGATCAACAATATTTAAGAGAACAGACAGATATAATTCTAGTCCAGTACCCCCTTCCTCTCTCAGAGGAGGGCAGAGTAACCAGCCTTCTTGCCTCAACTTTCTTCCTTTTCTCCTTGGGAGAAGGGCAAGGGAGAGGAGGCTAGAGACATCTGTTCTGCCTTCCTTTGACATGCTTTGTGTAGGGGACAACCCTTGCTACAACAGAAATTCACTTTTATTTAGCATTTTAGGTTTTATAAAACACTTTCTTCATAGCTGACCTGTTAAATAAGGAGTGCCAGAATTATTATCCCTATTTTTCAGATGAGGAGATTGAGACCGAGACAGATTAAGTGAATTGCTTTGGCAGAGTGGTGTCAAAATCAAATAAAAACAGAGTCACCAACACATATGGAAGCATCCCTATAGTAGCATACTAAGTTGTTGTTGTTTTTTAAACCCTTACCTTCCATCTTGGAATCAATACTATGTATTGGTTCCAAGGCAGAAAGAGTGGTAAGGGCTAGGCAATGGGGGTCAAGTGACTTGCCCAGGGTCACACAGCTGGGAAGTGTTGGAGGCCACATTTGAACCTGGGACCTCCCATCTCTAGGTCTGGCTCTCAATCCACTGAGCTACCCAGCTGCCCCCTGACTAAGTTTTAAAAGATGTTTTCTGTGGTTAGTTGTATTTTTGTTTATTATTTTATTTACTAATTTAATTCATTTTATTACTTATTATTTTGTTAACTATTTTTGAATGACTTTAATCTGGTTGGGGTCACACTTAGGAGTGTTGTGGGTCCCGTGCAGCCCTCAGATGTATATGTGTACCTTTGCTCTCATTAACTACCTAGTATATTCCAGACATGGGGTGGATTGGTTTGTGGGAAAACATGTCCACATTCTATAGATCACTTCAAGTCTCTGAACCTCAGTTTCCTTATCTCTTAAATGTCAGTTTCACCCAAAGGGAGTGCTGGTAAATGTTTAACAACCAGCTCATCAGAGAAAACAGTGATACAAGACTCAGAGTTGTTGTTTTTTTTAAACCCTTACCTTCTGTCTTAGTAACAGCTCTAATACAGAAGGGCAAGGGGTAAGCAAGTGAGGTTGTGACTTGCCCAGGGTCACACAGCTAGGAAGTATCTGAGGGCAGATTTGAACCCTGGTGCTCTTGATTCCAAGCCTAGCACTCTATCCATTGTGGCCCCTATCTCTGTCTCTACAGGTCTCATTATGAACACTTTTGTCTCTATAGGACTTATTCATTAATACGGTTGTAACTAAATTCTAACCAATCAGCAAAACAATAAATCAAGCCCCAATGGATGAGGACCATAGGTTTCTGAGAGCTGGTTCAGGCTGGCTTCAGTACCTTCCTGATTTCAAACTTAAAATTCTACAACAGCTTCTGAGTCAAGCAGCCTCAAGGGCTAGGAAAGGTCAGGAGGCCATCTGGCTTGGGGCTTTAAGTAAAGGCTTAGGGATAAGTGTTAGCGTGTTGGATGAGGTGATAGAACCCTGTCATCAAAGGCCTCAAAGAGGAGGGGCTCAAACCCCTGAAATCATGAGAATTCATGAGATGAAATCATTAGAAAGGCTATAATGGCTATATCGTAAGCTCTAGCTATGGATTTCAGGACCCCAAAAAGCACTTTATTTATTTATTTAAGTTTGTGAAAATTTTATTTAATTAATTAATTTAGAATATTTTTCCATGGTTACAAGATTCATGTTCTTTCCCTGTCCTCCTCCAAGCCCCCTCCCATAGATGATGTGCATTTCCTCTGGGTTTTAGTCATTGATCAAGACCTATTTCCATGTTATTGATATTTGCACTAGGGTGATCCATTTAGACTCCATTCCCAATCATATCTCCATCAACCCATGTGATCAGGCAGTTGTTGTTTTTCTTCTGTGTTTCTATGCCCCACAGTTCTTTCTCATAAATCCCTCTGAATTGTCCTGGATCATTGCATTACTGCTAGTAGAGGAGTCCATTACATTAGATTGTGCCACAGTGTATCAGTCTCGGTGTATAATGTTCTTCTGGTTCTGCTCCGTTCACTCTGCATCACTTCCTGGAGGTTGTTCCAGTCTCCATGGAATTCCTCCACTTTATTATTCCTTTGAGCACAATAGTATTCCATCACCAACATAAACCACAATTTGTTCAGCCATTCCCCAATTGAAGGGCATCCCCTCATTTTCCAGTTTTTTGCCACCACAAAGAGCGCAGCTATGAATATTTTGATATGTCTTTTTCTTTATGTTCTCCAAAGAGCACTCATATTTTGTACCTCTCCAATATACTTGCCATATAAATCATGAATTATAGTTACCCGTATTAGTATTGTATATCTTTACTGTGAACTCCATGAGGTCAAGCATCCTTTTTTATCTCTAAACTTTGTATCTCTCTAAGGATATACACAAAGGCAGGTGATTGTCCCAGGACTGACCAAATGAATAAATATGCCAAAGTAGTATCTCATTTGCCTTCTTCTGCCTATGGTAGAATTATAGGAGAATAACTATTTGGGTCAAGCACTGCAAATATTGTCTCCTCCATGAAATGACCACTGAACCTTCTAGCCTTTCAAAGTAGTACTTCTTTCTGTATACTTTCATGCATTTTTCTTCTATTTTATAGTACATTTATTTTCTGGTTAGGTATTCAATCAATAAATATTCACTGCACCTTGTTTAACACCACTTCCCTTCCTGTATTCTACTATCCAATCAAATTAATTGATTAGGATATAGGAATAGGAGGATAACTACAAACCTCCAAAGAAAATAAGGAGGAAAGAAAAGAGAGAAAAGAGCAAGGATGAGGGAAAAAATATTCACCAAGGAAAGGGTATTTGTTTTCTGCAAGTGAAGGACACAGGTTTGGACTGACCTTTCCCACTTAATATTCCAAACAAGTACTGAAGTCTTAGTGCCACCTTCTGGTGCATCACTTCAAATTCAATAAAATCAACAAACGTTTGTGGAACTTCTGTCATTCTGCAGAAAAAATGAGAAGCGAAAAAGGTCCAGGGCCATATGTGAGAAGTTAGGGGCATTGTCATTTCCCTCACTTTCCTGTTCCAAGATTGGATCTGATGCTTCATAGCCATGAAGTACAAGCTATTTTTGTTTCCTGGACTGGAAATTCGGGGGAATACAAAGATGGATAAACAATAGCAGTGGAAGCTCATGTTTCTGTGGCACTTTAAGGTTTAAAAATTCTTCCGTATCCCAGTAGCATGTGGCACAAATATGATTAATCCATAATAGTTGAGGAAATAGATTCTGAGCAATTAAATCTAGTTTAGTGGGAGAGATTAATGCACATAAATAACTGTGTTTATTGCACATAGTATCAGTCTATTCAATTCAAGTTCAATTTAACAATTTAGTTGCCCATTAGGGGTAAGACACTATGCTTAGTTTAGAAATACAGTGAAAGATATTGCATAGTCCCTGCCCTTAAGATGTTGCTAATTTAGGGGAATGGCTATGAACATAAACAATGGTTTCTAGGATTAACTTGTGATGGGCAAAAGAGAGATCCCTAAAAAGTTTTCTACATTTGGGAAGAAATCCCTCTATCTGGAGGGATAAGGAAAAATGTCATAAAGGAAGTACCACATAAACTGCCCCTTGAAGGAAGGTTTCAAGAGGTAGAAATGAGGAGATTGTGTTCTAGGTATGGAGGTGGGAAAGTGCAAAATGAGAGCGAGGAACAGCTAATCAACTAATTTGACTGCCTAGTAGAGTATAGGAAGGGAAGTGGTAGTAAATATTTGTTGACTGAATACTGAAATAAAATAAATGCACTCTAAAATAGAAAATGAAAAAAAGCATGAGAGCATACAGGAAAAGTACTACTTTGTAAGTCTAGAGGGACCAGTGGTCACTTCATGGAGGAGACATTTGCAGTGTCTGACCCAAATATATAGATATAGATATATAGATATGTAAATAGTACATATACTATTTATATATTATGAGATGATATTACTTAAAGATAACAGAGACCATCTAGGTGAACAGAGGCAAGGTTTAATCTTTCTCCTGAGAAGGGGTCATACCCTAATGGTGATGCCCAATGCATGGGTGCAGATACAAGCATTTTATAGATTCCTGATGCAAACACCCACCTACTGTTCGATATCTGAGGTCTGGGGCCAAATTTACAATCCAGGCACAAAGAGTAACCAATCAGAAAGCAAAAGTGACATAGCATGAGGACCCCCTCAAGCCCCCCACAGCATGAGTCCTATCATGAGTTCCACCAGGGAAGGGGGAGAAGGTTATAAAGAGGTAGCTATGTCTTCAGGAGGGACTCTTCTGACTTCTAAAGGTAGTCTAATGGTTTGCTCTGAGAAAAAAAAATGATCTCTCCACTCACTGGACCTATGACAATAACAGAATGCCCTTGAGAAATTTTTTTTAACCCTTAGTAGGTTTCCCTTCTCTAATAGAATCCCACCCTGAGAAGAACAAATGGAATTATTTTCTCTCCATACACTCACACACACAAACATATATGTATGTAAGTATATAAAACCTTTGCCAGAAGCAGCTCCTGCTTTAATGAAAGATTTTTTTTTTTGCCATTTCAAGGATCTTATAGGTGCCAGAAAGGAGATGGGGAAGGTCAGATGACTTTAGGACATGTAATATAAGTGGAATGCTTTAAGTCATAATAATGTTGCTATGAGAGAATTATTGGGTTTTATGAAGAAGGTTACAGTGAGAGATTCTGGAGGTCTTTGGGAGAAGATGCCAACTGACCATATGTTCCCTGTTGACTAACCCATTAGGTATCTAACAGTGGCTTGTGTCTAGAAGACCACTGAAGAACCCATGAAAGAAAGCATCAAGAGATCATTGCTATGGGAGCAGACAGATGGTAAGAAAGACCATACCCTGCAGTTTACTTATGAGAATGATGTTCTTAAGAAACAATTCCTTAGCAGTCCTTATTAATATGGAATTTGGACTGAATAAATGAAGTATTTATTTATTTTTATTACCCTTACCCTCTGTCTTGGAATCAATACTAAGTATCAGCTCCAAAGCAGAAGAACAGTAAGAGAAAGGCACAGTTGCCCCAATGGGTTAAGTGACTTGCCCAGGGTCACACAGCTAAGAATTGCTAAGAATACTAATTTAGCGTACTTGACTATATTTCCTGGGGCTAAGTTCTCTCCTAGGGGCAAGCAGCAAAAAAGCCGCTCTGCCTACACAACTCAGGAATTGTTTTGGACTCAAAAAGTTACTCAGGACAGATTGGTAATGTCTTTGTTTGTAGAGGACAAGATTATTTCAGGCATTTTAGATTCTGGAGCAGACATCTCGGTGATCTCTGCTAAGGATTGGCCAGAATCATGGGAACTCATTGAACCTCACCAGAAATTAATAGGCATAGGCACGCCTGAGAAAATTTTGCAAGCAGCTAATCCTTTATCGGGGTCTGATAGTGAAGGACATAGGGGTATATTTAAACCTTATGTTTTAGATATTGCCCAATCTCTTTGGGGCAGGGAAGTAATGTCCGGGATGAACATAACCCTGACCACATCGGACAAACTGCACACAGAATTTGTGGGTGTGGCAAGCACCACCCCCTTATGTGCAGACCCTATTACTTGGATAGATTCCAAACCCATCTGGATTAATCAATGGCCTATATCTAAGGAGAAGTTAGTACATCTAGAGGAAATAATACAGGAACAATTAAGCCTAGGTCACATACGAGAATCAAACAGTCCCTGGAACACCCCAATTTTTCTAGTTCCTAAAAAGGCAGGGAAATGGAGGCTAGTCCATGATCTTAGGAAGATCAATGAGCAGCTAGTGGACATGGGAACAAGGCAACCTAGATTACCTTCCCCGGGTCCGATTCCCATAAACTGGAATCTGATAGTCATAGATTTGAAGGATTGTTTTTTCAATATCCGACTATCCCCCCAAGACTGTCACAGATTTGCATTTTCTGTTCCTTCTATAAATTTTAATACTCCTTTCAAGCGCTTCGAATGGCTCTGTCTGCCCCAGGGTTTTTGCGTAAGTTCCTGTTTATGCCAGAGATATGTAGCTAATGCTCTAGAAAAGATTAGACGAATATATACAAAATATCATATAATCCAGTATGTGGATGACAGTTTGTTAGCAGCGCCATCTTGTGGCTAAGTTGAGGTACTGCTAGCGGACGCTACCAAAGCTTTAACCTAGGCGAATCTGGTAATCTCTAAGAAGATTCAAACCACGCCTCCTTACAAGTACCTAGGAACGCTAGTGTTTGATCAGGAGATCAGACCGCAGAAAATAGAGATCCGTAGAGATTCCCTGAACACTTTGAATGATTTCCAGAAATTGTTAGGTGACATTAACTGGCTCAGACCTTTTCTAAAAATCTCCACAGGACAGCTAGAAAACCTATATGCCACTTTAAAGGGAGATTCTGCTTTATCCTCCCCTAGAACACTTTCTCCCAAAGCGGAGGAGGAGGAGGAATTAAAGGTAGTTGAAGAAGCTGTGTCAAAGGCCAGATTGTATAGAATTAATCCGTCCTTACAGTTAATAGCATCTGTTCTACAGGTGAGATATACTCCCACAGGTGCTTTGCATCAAGGAGACCACATCATAGAATGGATTCATTTAGCCAATCAACAAACTAAATCCCTCACTAGTTACCTAGAGCTCATCATTTTACTTATAACTCAGATAAGAAAGAGAGCAAGACAGTTAACTGGCATAGATCCTAGTACAATTCATGTTCCCATAACAAGAGAGCAAGTTCAGAATTTATTTGCACAGTCTTTGCCATGGCAAATTGCTTTTGCAGATTATACAGGACAGATTGATAATCACATTCCTGCTAATAAGATATTACAGTTTGTGAAATTGACTCCTATTATTTTTCCAAGAATGACATCAATGAATCCTATTGTAGATGCTGTGAACGTTTTTACAGATGCATCAAAGCGTGGGAGGGCAGGAGCGGTGGTCCAGGATAGCATGATGTTACTGGATACTACCTATGGCTCTCCACAAAAGGCTGAATTAGCAGCAGTTCTCAGTGTACTTAGGGATGTAGTCCAACCTTGCAACATAATATGTGATTCATTGTATGTGGTAAATTTGGTTAACTCGCTGGAAACAGCGAAGATTAAACCTGTACCTGATGAGGAGTTATATCTCTTGTTCTGTACTGCACAGATGGTGATATGGCAAAGGCAGAACAAATTTTTTATAACACATATTCGTTCACATACTAACCTCCTGGGTCCTCTCTCGGAGGGAAACTCTTAAGGTTTCCCTTAGTGGCATCTGCTTTTCAAGAAGCAGTTAATTCACATTCTTTATTGCACCAAAATGCAAAATCTCTCAAATGTCAGTTTGACATTACTAAAAAACAGGCAAAGGAGATAATCCAGCAGTGCAGCTTGTGTGCTCCATTCTCCTCTGTACCTCTTTCCCCAGGAGTTAATCCTCGAGGGCTCAAAGCTAACCAGCTTTGGCAGATGGATGTGACTCAATATGCTCCTTTTGGAAGATGGAAATATGTGCATGTGGTAATTGACACATATTCAAGGGTAATATGGGCCACGGCACAAACGGGAGAAAAAGTTTCTCATGTCATTGCACATTTGCTGGAAACATTTGTTCATTTGGGCATTCCAAATCAGATAAAAACTGACAATGGTACTGCATACACCAGCAAAAGGTTTGAAGAATTTTGCAAATTGTGGAATATAATCCATAAAACTGGAATTCCAGGTAACTCCACTGGTCAAGCAATAGTGGAGAGAGCTAACAGGACTCTCAAGAACCAGATACAAAAACAGAAAGGAGAGTACCTGACGATTTATGAGGGGGATATTTCTAAACCCAAACCTGTTATTCCTAACAAATTGTTTAGGATAGTACTTTTAACTCTCAATCATTTCTCCATCCCAGAAGGGCTAAATGCTACACCTATGCAAACACATTTTGAGTGTCATGATACAATGCACACGGTGCAGCAGCCCTGGGTTTTTTGGAGATTGCCAGGAGACAAAGATTACAAAGGTCCAAACAGACTAATAACAATGGGTCGAGGCTATGCTGGTGTTTCTACAGATAATGGAGACATCTGGACTCCCAGTAAGCACCTCAAACCGTGGAAGGGACCGCAGCCAGAGGCACGGGGAGCGAAGGAGCAGGCTGACCAGTCCAGCACCACATCGGCTGCCCGAGACCAGGACGAGAAGCAGACGAGCATCGCTGCTGTCTCCAGTCAGCTACCTGATGGTCAAGCGCAGGGCACCGGGATCGGAGGCAACACTGGTGAATGCACGCACTCTGAACACTGACATTACATTTACTTTGATGACATTCACTATTTTGACATTGCTGAACATTTGTCATGCTGAAGTCTACTGGTCCATTGTACCCAAGCCTCCTATTTTGAGAGTGTTAACTTGGAGGGACAAGCCCCCTCTGGTATATGTTAACAACACGGACTGGCTACCACACCCTATTCTAGCCAAACGTATTCCTCTGGAATCTGAAGGGGCTCTGTACAACTATTCAGGATCTACTGTGTATCCTCCATTTTGTATATCTTTTAGAAATTCATTTATTGGTAATTCTGTGTACCACGCAGACATCAAGCGTGGATTGTCAAAAATGCTACTGACAACAGTTATGTAGGAGTTGGTATGGGTACGATAGGAAAGGGAGATGAGTCACCACGTAAGGCACGTAAGGCGTTTACATCTAGACACCCTGCTAACAAGTACTTATGTCCAAATCAGATAGGTACGGTGTACAAGGACTTCATGGACAGATTGTTCTGTCCGAACTCCCAGAAAGGTTAAGATGCCAGCAATTACAGACTTTAAGGTTTACAATTGGGCACCCAGGTTACGCTGTGGTTGCTCTGAACAACTGACACAGTTAGACAAATATACTGACTATGAGAAATGGCACATGCCATGTCAGGATTTTCAGAAAATTGAGGACTTACTAGAAGTGGACATGGCTGGTGCTAGACTTGCTATTGAAGCAGGTCCTATACAGAACACGCAGTGGAAGATAGTGGCTGCCACGCAGCCAATATACAAGTTTAAGGTCAAGGTGAAAAACTCAGGACTTGGTCTTGAGCATGACAGTCACATCAATGTCACTGCATGTGTTTTTGCTCCTTATGTAATGCTAGTGGGTAATAGTCTTCGCATTTCTAAGAATGAGCAAGGGCTCTATGAGATCAACTGCACAAAATGCCGCCTCCATCAATGCCTTCGTCCTAAACACCAAGATTCATATGTTGCCATTATGTATCATCCGCCTTTAATGTGGTTACCTGTCAATTTGACGGAGACGTGGGCATCTACGCCTACTGTGCATATTGTTCAAAAGGCATTCAACATGGTTATGCACAGGTCCAAGAGAATGGTCTTTGTGGTTGTCGGGGCCGTGGTCTCCGTGATAGCCATGATTACCTCATTAACCACGGCAACAATGGCATTGACTTCATCTATCCAGAATCACAGGTTCATTCAGGAAGTGGTATCTAATTCTTCCAAATTATGGCACACTCAGCAGAGTATTGACCTAGCTTATAGAGATGATCTGGACAGTTTAAAAGATGCTGTGTTTTGGTTAGGTAAAGAGGTTGAACCTTTACACACAAGAATTACTTACCCCTGTCATTACAATCAAACGGGTTATTGTATTACACCATTGCCATATGATAATGTGTCATATGAATGGCAACTGGTCGTTCAGCACATCAAGGGTGCTTGGGGAAGTCATAACAGCACATTGGATATTATTAAGCTGCAACAGCAGATCAATAAATTAGATCAAATAGTATAAGAGAATGAAGCTGCAAACATAGCTTCAAATTGGGAAGCAACTTTATCTTCCCTGGATCCTCAGAACTGGTTTGATAGAACTAACTTAACCAGCATTTGTACTATCATTTTATTCATACTATTGGCTATTGGTTTGATTATACTTTGCAGTAGAAGTTGCAAAAACAGAACCTACATTCAAGGCATTCTGCCAGAATTGGCATGGTCTCACCATTCACGACAATTGTTGCGTGAGAATGTTGAGATGAACACAACCAATATGTGAAATACCAGAGTATCATGATATTTTTTTATTACAATCTTTGCTATATACTGAGAATGTTAATACACATTTGGTGTGTCACATGCTTGACCCTCCTGAATTGTTCAGAGAGGAAATTTTTTACTTTAGAGGGATCTCTCCCTGCAAAAAAAGAAAAACAAAACCAAAAAAAAGGGAGAAGAATCTTACAGAGATCAGTATTTTTACATAGAGGTCAGTATTGCTATTTTAGAGGACACTTTTTAAGTCACTTTTGATTAATCAATCTTGATTTTTCTTTTGCACAATTATGGCCAGAATTTTAAGTACAGGGAAAGTACTGTTGATGCTCTGATCCAGAATTATGAAGGTGCAAGTATTTTTGCAGTTACAGCCACCTGAAAGTATGCAACCATGAGAACATGACAGCATTTGTTAATTTTCAGATGACTATTCTGGAGAGTGATGTCTGATTGCATGAAACAGGAATCATAATGAATCTTTCATTATGGACCAGACAGCCTCAGTCACGAGTATGCATTTTCCATATGAAATGGATGTTTAAGGTTTGGAAATGCAGAGACATAGCGCACTGACGCTCTCAGTCGCTGGATGTCCTGGCATGGAACTACCAACCAGTTTCCCATGTGGCGGGCATCTGGCAGTGAGTATGAACAGATCCCTAAGATGCAGAATCAGTACAAGAGAAGGAAAACATTTGTCCTTCGTGTCCAGAGATGGTCAGTTTTGCTAATTATAATGAGATCTGACAGCTTCTCATGGTTCTGACTGGTGAAGGGTGACGTGTTTAACTGAGGCACCTATCTTGTGAACCAGAGAACTTCTACTTCATTAAACCAGTATCAGTAATGTGGAAATTATTTTTCTTTTTAACATTTTTATATCTTATACATTTATTTTGATAAGCAGATAGGTAGAAAGGAAGTTCAATTTTAGATTTGTCACTGAATCAATTTGTGCTGATGATCACATTTGATTTTTATATTTGGGTTTTATAATCTGTTTTGGTTTATTACCTTTGAATCACGTTATGATTATGCACCAGTGTATTTGTATTTGTTAAGATGTGTTTTGTTACATTTTGATATTGCACTACTTATTTGTATGTAAAACAAAAAGGGGGAGATGTAGCAGTCCAGCCCATGGGTATTAAGGAGAGACAAGGATTGTGAATGGGCACATGGCCATTCTGCGCATGGCAATGAACACTGTTCCCAGCGTGGCTGGAGTTAGGGCACGAAACCTTGCTTCCCTTTGTCTCACTCACCTGAGGATAAAACTCTACCTTCACCTTGTTGTAATTTGCAATTATCCAATGGCAATACACTATGTAACTCATCAATATGTATTGAGGCATTCTGTAACTTATCAATATGTATTGAGTTCATTTGCATATCAAAGAGATTAAATTGGGAAGCCTGGCCAGCCCCTCTCTCCTTGGACAATCTCACAGGTTTGCTCAACACTGTCTTTCCACCTTTCTCTCTCCTCTCTATCTCTACCTGAGGCCTGGCCTTCGGCCAGCTGTCTCTTTCTTTTCCAATGCTAATACCTAGCATTCTCTAATTCTCTCTATTAGTCTCTATTCATTCTCTTAGCTGAGCTATATCATCCTCTGACCAGTGCAGTGTTAAATTGGGATCTCTGGATGGAAAAAGCCTTTCAGTGACGTCCATTGATCGGAGTATGGCTGCGGCTCCAAAATATTAATAATAACTGATTACTGACTCATTATTGACATCTCAAAGGTTGGCTCCTTCACGCCCTTCGTGGGATCCAAAACTTCTATCCCTTTTCTATTTTCCTACCATAAGGCTTCCCGCTGGCCGGGAGGTTTTTGTATACAATTATTTTTTGTAGAATTTCTCTTTCTATCTATTGCTGCTAGACTTTGTTGGTTATATATATATGTAAATGCTTATGCTTTATGTGAGTTTATTTTGTATTTTCAACTTTGCTAAAATTATTAATTATTTCAATTAATTTTAATTGATTCTCTTAAGTGTACCATCATCATCTGAAAAGAGTGATAGTTTTGTTTCCCCATTGTCTATACTAATTTCTTCTATTTCTTTTTTTTTCTCTTATTGCTATAGCTAGCATTTCTAGTACAATAGTGGAGCATCCCAAGCATATTCACATCTATGAAATATAAATGACTGTATGGTTACTGTGTCTCCAAGCATAAGGTTATACCAATGAGGCTTGTGAATGTAACCTTGAACTGGCCATGCGGCCCTTGGCTAAGACAAACTCATTAACATGCTCAGACTCAATTCCCCGGGAAAGCTCGGTTTGCAATCTACACGCCCAAAGGTGTTCCCTCTACCTTGCCACCCAATCTTAATTGTCTATACTTTGTGATGTGGTTACTACGTCCTTGGGAGTACTGCCCAAGCAGGACAGGAATAAAATCCAGAGGCAATCCCATGAACTTCCTCTTGCCTCTTGGCCTTTCTCCCTTTCATGGAGCTCCACTGGGCTCCTCAATGACTGTCTCTCTCTTCTCTTGACCTTCTCCTTCCCCGAGGCTGTAACCATCTCGGCCTGCATTTCCTATCTTAATCTCCTCCTCCACCTCGTGTTCCTTTGTACTCATACTCTCCTATCAAAGGGAGTATCATAGGGTTTGCCTGCCCTATCCAACCACTGACTTGTCCTTGTCTTTCATTTCCACCCTGGTTCTCAGTTCCTACCTCTCCTCGGGTCCCATCACAAAGGTGAGCCCCTTCCCTTGTGGGACCCTGCTGGTCAGGGAAGTCCATTAAGGAAAACCCCACAAATAGTGAATAATACTGGTGATAACGGGCATCCTTGCCATACTCCTGATCTTATGAGGAAGGTTTCTAGCTTATTCTCCTTACAAATAATGCTTACTGATGACATTACTTATTATTTTAAGGAAACTTCCATTTATTCCTATACACTCTAGTGTAGCATTGATGAAGATGTGGCATATGTGCCCAAACACGCAGGGAGGGCTGCTCTGTTCCTTCTCTCTACCATGCCTGAGGACAATTTTCACATGCCCTGTCACTGTCCAGCAGATCACTGTGAGCACTTCCTCTTTCTGCTCTCTGGGGACCTTACAGGCAACTTGAAGGTGTAGTTTGAGCATATGATCTCGAAAAGGTTTGCCAACCCTGCTTAGTGTTTTTAATAGGAATGGATTTATACTTTGTCAAAAGTTTTTTTCTGTTTTCTATTGAGATGATCATGTGATAGTTTTATTATTGATATAATTAGTTCTGCTGTTGGTTTTCCTAATATTGAACCCGTACTGCATTTCTGGTATAAATTCCACCTGATCATAATATATTGAAATCTCCTTACTAGAATTTTATTTAAACAATTTGCCTCAATATTCATTAGGAAAATTAGTGTATACTTTTCTTTCTCTGTTTTTGCTCTTCTTGGTTTAGGTATCAGCACCATATTCCAGATCAAAATGAATTTGGTAGGACTCTTTCTTTGCTTATGTTCTCAAGTAGTTTATATATCATTAGAACGAATGGTTCTTTAACTGTTTGGTAGAATTCATTTGCAAATCCATCTGGCCCCAGAGTGTTTTTTTTGGTTTACAACTATTGATTTATTTTTTATTTTTACTTTCAATTAATTTGCATTTATTTTCCTTCTCTTACCCTTCCCCTCAATTTAAAAGTAAGAAGAAAAATTAAAAAAGTAAATCTTTGTGATATAGTTAAGCAAATTAATTTTTACATTGTTTATATCTAAAAATAGATATCTCATTCTGCATCCTGAGTCTATCATTCATTCCTCTGTCAGGATGGCTGTATCATATTTCTTCATCAATGTTGATAATTGGTTGGCCATTGTGTTGATCAGAATTTTTTTTTAATGTGACATTCTCCATTATTTTATTTTAAATTTTATTTAATTGATTAATTAAGAAAAATTTTCCATGGTTACATGATTCATGTTTTTCCCTCCCCCCCCCCCCCCACTTCCCTCCTATAGTCAACACTCAATTCCCAGAGGTTTTTTTCTTAAGGGGTTTATTGATGGCTTATTCAGCTTCTTTTTTCTAAGATGGAAATACCTAAATAATAGTCTATTACCAACAGACTTTATTCTCAAGAAGCTCACATTCTAGTAAGGATGAAAGGTTTTGGCTGCATGTAAGACAGACAAGCCCCTTGGTCAGTAGGGGTCAACAAATAAGAATACTGGGTGGGGAGAGCTGGGATTTCCTAAAGCTCCCTGAATTCTGAAATCCTAATGAACCTTGTTAATTTCAAATCTGTTTTAATAAATATATTTTATCTATGCACTAGTGAATAATCTTTTTAGAGTCACATGTAGTTGATAAAGAGAGTAGAAGATCTATGTTTGGGGTACAAGCCATGAGAGATTTGTGAGTTATTATTTGATTTTTTAATATCCCTAGACAGAAAGCCAGAAAACACTGAAGAAAAAAACTCCAAAAGCTGGCAAAAACTGGTATTTCACAAGGATGCCAAGAGGGGAACCATAAAGCTCAAACATGAAGTGCCATCTAGTGGCTCATTCAAATGTAGCAACTTACAGGAAGCACACTCCCTCTGGTTTATTAAGATATAACCCTCATTAACCACTTTAAGTAATCAAATGTAAAATCCTGGTTAATGAAATACAGATCCTATCTTTGTTAAAGTGAAAATATGTTTTTTGGAATTGGGAAGTCTTGAGTTTGAAATCTGCATTGGAAATTTAGTAGCTGTGTGACCCTGGGCAAATAATTTAGCACCTCTCAACCTTAGTTGGTAAAAAACTGTAAAAACACACACACACACAGAACAAAAAAAAAGGTTAATAATAGCACCTACTTCACAGGGTTATTATGAGAATCAGGTGAGGTAAGAGCAGCACAATGGAGAGAGAGCTATACCTGGAGTTGGGAAGAACCCATAGGTTCAAATTTAGTCTCAGTCATTTCCTAGCAGTGTGACTCTGGACAAGTCACTTAACTTCAATTGCCTATCTCTTACCTGCTCTTCTGCCTGAGAATTGATATTTAAGATAAAAGGTAAGGATTTTAAGGGGGGGGGGGATAATCAAATGAATAGGCATATAGCACTTTGAAAACTTTAAAGTTATGTAAATATTTGCTGTTATTATTAACATTACTTCAGTGGACTGGCTGTCAGTTTTTTCCTGAATTATTTGTTGGACTAATTAATTTTTAATAATCTTGGATCTAACCAAAGCCCTGTGATATTCTGAAGTTTCATATAAATAGCACAATATCATTCATAAATGGGAGATAGTGATCTTTATTCAAAGACTGCCTTCCATCTATTATATTTTGCATGTGCTCATTTATTTATATTGTTACTCCCTTAGAGCATAAGCTCCTTGAAGGCAGGGATTTCTTTGGCTTCTCTTTGTATCCTGAACACTTAGCACAGTTCCTGGCACAGAGTAAGCACTTACTAGTAAATACTTCTAGTACTAGGAGGGCACACCTGGGCATAGACCCCAGGAACATGCAAATGTGATAAAGAGTGAATACTTTGCAACAAACTGAGCGGTGCATAAATCAGAGTGAGTGATTGACAGGAGAATGTGACTAAGAGTCACATGGGAGCCTAAGGCTGGAGATCTGGGATAAGATTCTATGCCCCAACAGACAGACTTCTCTCCTGAAGGACCTGAGTTGGAGGCTTGGAAAAAAACAGGTTTCTGGCTTTCTCCTGAGATCAGCAGAAGAGAGAAAAATCTTTTGAATCTGACTGCTGGCAATATCAGTAAAGAAGATTGAAGACAGACTTCATCTCTGCACCTGTTTGGATACAAATCAACTAAAGATCCTGGCCCATTTGATTGGACTCCTTGTGTGAGATTTGGCTATTGGGAAATTTACTGCTTAGCTTAATAAGTTAGTTTTAGATAGTTTATAGACATTAGATTGTAAGATAACTTGTAGACTTTTCCCTTACCCCTGTTTCTTCTTCTCCTTCCCAACCAATAAATCTGAATTATTTATATGTTTCCCTTTTGTTCATTCCTCATCAAAATTCCTATCCAGATTGCTGCTCATCATGCTGATGTCTTCCATTGTGCAGCCACATAATCCTTTGCACAGCACCTTGTTCTCGTTCAGTTACTCTCAGAACAAGGCGCCAAGCAAAGGATTATGTCACCGGAAGTACTACTGTACTTGATCGAGCTTTGTGGTGCTGCCACATACAGTGCTCCTCTCACTTACCACCAGTGAAAGAGGTGCCCTTTCCGGAAGTGTGGTGGGGGCTGGATAAATGGCCTCAGGGGGCTGCATGTGAGTCACAGGCCGTAGTTTGGGGACCCTTGGGTTAGGCAATTGGGGTTAAGTGACTTTCTCAAGGTCACTTAGAAGAAGTGAATCTTTATACCCCAGAGTCATCCAAAGATCTAAAGGTGGTTTCATTGACTACATCCTGCTTAGCAAATTTACAGTGTCCCTCTTCCAAGTGACATGTCCTTGAAAAATAGGTATAGTACTGTTAACTTGGAAATAACACAGAACTATTAAATAGTCAGAAAAACCAAGTCTTTAATCAGGATAAGGATAAGTCCAGTACTTAATTCTTTACTCAGAGTCTAGCACAACTTTTATAGGGTGTAAACCCTGGACTCTGGGGATGTTATCCCTGGGAGTGCCATCATGCTAGATGACAACTCCAGAGAACAAAAGAATTTGGGGAACCTATATACCATTTGGGGAGTCCAGGGGCAGGGAAAATAATTGACATCACTATAGCTACAAAGAAAATGGGAGTGTTCCAACTACACTGACAGGATACAATCAAGCTTGGGAAAGGAATCACAGCTAGAGGCTAGGGTGTAAGAGAAGAGGCTGCTTACTATGGATACTAAAGGGTCCTTCGCATATGCTTAGTCCCATTCAACTAGGATTGTCATTCCCCAGAGGGTCCCCCACTCAGGGATTCCCTTCAGGGTAGATTCCCATGGGAAAAAAGGGAACAAGTACAAACTTTGGGGTCTTCAACCTATAAGCTAGTCCTAAAACTTGGGGTTCACCAGATCCCACCTAGGTCACAAGTTTGGGGTTCTTAGTGTCAACGTGGAAATCTAGAAGTCCCCAGTTTATTTAGTAGGGAAGTAGAAACCCCAGATTTTGACCTTGTCAGAAGAGTTTCCCCCTGAGGGAAGGTCCCACTTCACTAGACAATAGACATTCTGGTAGTTTGGGTGGGAGTAGCTAATCCCATCCAATGTTAAGTATCTCTTTTGTCCCAATGGTTTTTCCTCCTAGGCTAAGGTCCATTACCAAGGTGGTCCAACCCTGGGCTGAACCTTTCCCTTTTGTGTCCATTGTAGGGCATCAGCCCCTCACTGTCACTCCTGTCTGGAACTCCTCATTTTCCTTTCTTACCATAGTAAAGTCAATCAACTGTCCCTCTCACTCCAAGCCCCCAGGTCATCTAGAAAGGTATTTAAGCTCCCCAACTTTAATAGTTCCTTGGAATTGTCCTTCTCCTACATTTGGCATTTCTCAGGGGTCAGTGACCAGAGCAGCCAGAGTTCAATCCTCGGACTCTGTGCAGTAGCATGTGGTGAGCAGTTCTGTTGTTGAGGCCTATTAGCGCTGAACCCCTTTTGCCCTTGATTAAAGAGTGATATTTGACATGGACACTGTACCCCAGAAACCTAGGCCAACTATTATCAGGGAAACTCCCTTGCCCTTGCATCCTTGTGACTCTTAACCTAGAAACACCCAATGACCCCACCCAGGGTCCTGAGATGTTTACCCTCTTTTGTCCTCTAGATTTAAGGTGGACAAAGAAATAAATCTTTGTGCCTCCAGGCAGGCCCCAGTCAGATGACCACCTCACCCCACCAAGTGCCTGAGGGACTAACACTCTCCAAGTCATGCCAACACCAAGACATAGCATCTAAAGAGTATATAAACCCCAGAACTGATGTTGTCTGGGGCACAGCCTCTCCATCCATGCTGTCCCCATGGTGGAACAGCCTTTCCTTTCATGCTGTCCTCCCAAGGAACTGCTCCCCATCTTGCTGTTCCACCTTGCTATCCTCCTGGCCACTCTCAAAATTACTTTCTAAATTTATAAATCTCTTGTTTTTAAGCCAAGTTTTGGAGTCTTGCATTCTTGCAAAAGGTATCCTTTCCAAACCCCAAAGGTTATCCTTCCTGCCAATAATAATATTGACTAATAGTTCTGTGTTTTTTCTAGTTAACACTAGGTTCCATGTTGACAGTACATACAATAACTGAAACATTGTGGGATGGTCAAGTGAAATAGACTGTGCTACTTACAGAACAATTTTGAGGGACTTATGAAAAAGAATGTTATCCACCTCCAGAGAAAGAACTGTGGGAGTAGAAATGCAAATAAAAACATTTCAATTGTTTATTTGAGTATGTGATTTGGGTTTTTGGTTTTATAAGATTATTCTCTTTGTCAACTGGGTTTTCTGCAAGTTTTGCCCCTGCCCCCTTGAGAACTCAAGTACCAGGCACACCTGTTTTGGACTCAACTATAGACCTCAAAGCAATTGGGGACCCCAGTTTGGGTGGGATTAGTAGACTAATCAAATGTTAAGTGCCTTTATTTGTTTTAGAAGCTTCACCCATTGTATTAAAGTCTTCTCTCTGGAAGCCCAGCTCTTGGCTTGACCCTTTCCTTTTGTATTCATTGTAGTTGACCTGCTCCCTGGCTCCCTGATACCTAGGCTAAGGCAACCTCTTTGAAGTTCATCTATGCCTGCTTGCTCTACCAAGTTCTCCAAAGGGTTCTGAAACTCTTCTGGGAGTCATCTAGCAGGGTGCATTCTCCCAGGGCTTTATCCCCAGAGCCCCAGGGTGTTGACTCTGTAGTTTTTGGTGCTTGGCTCTGTGTTAGCAGCCGATTCTGGCTACTTTAGTAGTTTGTGTTTTTCTCAGGTTAACACTCTTACAAATAATGAATAATATGGAAATAGGTTCTGAGTGATTATACATGTGTCACCCAGTGGAATTGCTTGTCAACTCTGGGCTGGGGGAGGAAAGAGGAAAGGAGTTTCCTGGGGTTTATACCCAAGTGTGCCCTCCTGATGCTAGAATTAGAAGGGGTTGGGAAGAATTACCTGGAAGTCTAAAGATAACAGGAATTGACAATGGGCATTGTAGCCTCAGAAACTCCGGCAAACTATTATCAGGGGAATTCCTTTGCTCCCTTACACCCTGGACTCCCAACCCAAAACACCTGACTTTGAAGATAATTTTGATTGCCTTTGATTGCCCCATTGAATTGAGATGGACAAAGAGATACACCTCATTCATTCATTCATTCATCTTCAGGCAAACCTCCCCCCAAACCCTTGCTCCAGAATCATGTCCTCACTGTTGTAAAGAATATAAAAACCCCAGAATTCAGGCATTCTGGGAGCAACCCCCCAGGTTGTTCCCCTCATGTAGTCTTGCTGGCCAAAAAATTTAACATTACTAATAAATCTCTCTCTTTATTTTTAAGCTAAGTTTCGGAGTCTTGCATTCTTGTGAAAGATATCCTTCCCGAACCCCAGGGGTACACCTGTAGCACCCCACAACAGAATCATTCAAAAGGTTGTTCATTGCTGAACTGAGTGATGAGGAAACACTCACATCTGTGAGATCCCAGATCCATTTGTGAATTTCTTTTTAGTATTTATTTTTGTACATGTATCTCTCCAGAACAAAGTACAAGCTACTTGAAGGCAGGGATGGCTTTATTTTTGGTTTTGTGGTCCAAGTACCTTGTATATAATCAAGGATTAATAAATGTTTGTGGAATTAAATTGAACCATTACAAACTTAGAGAAGCAACTGAGGAAGCTCCAAATTCTGATTAGCTGAAACATGGTAGCAGCAAAGCTGTCTGGGCCAGATCTGTTTCTCTAGTTCCAGGTATTGTGCAAGAAGCAGAACCTTTCCATCAGTGTTTCAGGGTGTTTGACTTGGGACTATGACATTCAAGGGGGCGGATGCCACCTAGTGTTCATAATGCAGCTCTGCATGTTTACTATGGGGCTGCGGAGGGGCAGAGCAAATGACTTCTAGCAGTGATAGTGAACCTTTTAGAGACCGTGTGCCCTGCTCCAGCCAGAGACTACACTTGCTCCCCACCCCACTTTACCCCAGACCAGGGAGGAAGTGCTCCCATTGGGCTGCTGGGCAAAGAGGCAGGTAAAGTGAAAAAATGTCTGTAGGTCGGTGGAGAGGAGGAAGGGCGCTGAGTCCCTCTGCCTTTCTAGGGACTAATTCTGGCAGGTGACAGTGTACATGCCCACAAAGAGGGTTCTGTGTGCCCCTTTGGGCACACATGCCATAGGTTCTTTACCATGCACTTATAGGGACATTCAGGGACACTGGCTCATACCGGCTCTTGAAAGTTGATTATTAAATTTTCAGTGTGAGCATTTATACCTCAGAAATCAGCAATTGCTACAAATCAGGGCTTGATTTATTTTTTTGTTAGTTGACCTGGTCTAGACCAGGAAGCAGCAAACTATGGGCCCCAGTATGGCCAGCTTCCTGTTTTTTCTACTGCCCACAGCCCAAGAATGGTTTTTCTGTTGAAAAAAAACACAGTAAAATTTTATCATTTACAAATGTTTATTTCATTATTTTTATTACAAAATGTTTATTATTTACAAACGTAAAAATCATTATTCTCTTGTGGACCATACACAAACTACCTAAACAGAAAGTAGATTTCCACACCTCAAATTCCCAAAAGTTTGTGGACTAATCTTAAGAAAGTGATATAGAGAAAATGTTAATAATGTATATTGAATTTAAAAGTGTATTGTGTGTTTTTATTTATTTATTCATTTATTTAGTTTTTAAAACCCTTACCTTCCATCTTGGAATCAGTACTGTGTATTGGTTCCAAGGCAGGAAAGTGGTAAGGGCTAGGCAATGGGGGTGAAGTGACTTGCCCAGGGTCACACAGCTGGGAAGTGTCTGAGGCTAGATTTGAACCTAGGACCTCCCATCTCTAGGCCTGGCACTTAATCCACTGCTGCTTCCCCCCCTTTTTTATGATGAGCCTGTTGTGAAACATTTATCAGTAAACCCTTGATATTTCTTATAATTGCCATAAAATCACTAAGGAAATTGGAATTACAGGGAATGTTCAGATTTATAAGGAATATAGTAACCTCCTTGATCTGCTAAATGAAGAAACCCTAAGGAGACTCAAAGACTACAAGTCCCCAGGTGATAGTGTGACCTGCTGTCACAGCTAAAAGTTCCCTTTTCTTGACAACAGCTAATTTGAATATAAACTAGCCACCAATTCCCCAGGCATCCTTCTCCAGGCTGTCAGTGAGTCAGCACCAGTTCTTAATTATGACCTTCCTCTACTTTGAAATTCTTGCCTCCCTGACTCCAACACCTGGATCTATTTCACATAATTAAGAGCCCACATTATCTGTGTTGGTTGCCTAACTGTCTAGGATTCCAGCAAACTGCCTTATTTCCATCATTCCTAACCATCCCTTTGTTTTATTTCCCCTCACTTCTGGTGTTAAGGCTTGCTGACTTTCTCTGGGCTGTTCATTCACCTTTGATGTCCATCTGGCACTCAATGTTCACCTGGGACTCCAAGAAGCTGTAGCATGAGCACTGGCCAAATCAGGGTAATTGAGAACAATTTGTTCCAACAATCCTGAAAGTGATTGAAGCTGTGAATCCAGGGGTCCCCAAACTTTTTACACAGGGGGCCAGTTCATTGTCCCTCAGACAGTTGGAGGGCTGGACTATAAAAAAATCTATGAATAAATCACTATACCAGGCAGCAGTATTCACAGTGCTGAATCCCCTCTCCCAGATCGCTGTTCACCATGCTAATGGGTCTTCCATTGTGCAGCCACATAATCCTTTGTGCAGCACCTCATTCTTGTTCAGTTACTCTCAGAACAAGACGCTATGCAAAGGAGTATATCACTGGAAGTAGTACTGTATGTGAGTGATGCTGAGCACCAATGAAAGAGGTGCCCCTTCTGGAGGTGCAGTGGGGGCCAGATAAATGGCCTCAGGGGGCCGCCTGTGGGCTGTAGTTTGGGAACCCCTGCCCTAGGGCTTGGTAGACATTGAAGATGTCAAGGTCATCCACTACATCCTGGGTCCATAGCCAGTCATCCTGACTTTTGTCTTGTCACTGGACTTCGATGATTCAGGAAGGCTGGCAACTTTGTGCAACTCTGCTTCACATAAATCCAATTCATGCACAAGTCAAGACATTGCCCCCTGATGTCACTGGTCCTCTTAGAAAATGAAGGACAAACAACAACAACAATTTCCCCTCAGTAAAGCTTGTTTGCTTTACTTTCGTTCTCTCTGTCCTCTCCAGCCCTTTGTTGCATTTTGTCTGGATCCCACTAATGCCAGTTGCCTCCTTAGAAAGATCAGCTATTGTCCAGAGTTGTGACTAAACATCTCAGCAACCACATCTGCACCTTTGACTTGAGGAATATGGAATACAACAGCTGGACCCGAACCTCTGCTTGGATGGCAGCTGCCTCCTTCTCTTGCTCATACCAGGACTATGACTAAGGCTCCTATCCCAAACTGTATGCCCTGGGTAACAGAAGTGGCAAATACAGGAGACTGCTACATTGCACTAGAACTTGATATCTCAAACTTTCCTAAATATGCCTTAAGACAAAATCGAATCAATTTTTTCATTTTTTAGGCTTACTTGGAGTTTCTCTAGTCCTCAGGTGATTTCCCAGGCCATTTATCCATGCAATGGCCATACTGTCTATCCTTCTTCCTCATCCTTGATCCTGTGGTAAACCAGTTCTCAACTCTCTATTATCTGCTATAGAAGAGTTGCCCCCTTGTCATATGCTCAATGACTCCTTGACAAATTCCAACCCTAGATTACTGAAATCAAGGGCTTCTTTTGCTCTTTTCAAAGTATTGCTGAACAGAGAGCTAGAGGAAGTCATGAAACTATGTTCCTGAGACATAATTAGGACAGTGAAGTTTACGGTTCCAGAGTTTCAAGTCACCACAAGCACATGGGGTTTTCTCATTCAAGTAACTGTCAAGTTTTTGTAAGTGCATGTAAGTGCCCACTCTTCCCCATAAATATTGAGTACATTGACAGCAAAATGAGAATGGTCTGTATAGACTGCATTTATGTGTGGACTTTTATTTCTACATTTGCCTTGTATAATTACCTGTAATAAGTAATAATAATAGTAATTATTATTATTATTATTGCTTTCATTTCATTGTTAAGTAAATAGAAATATTTCTGATTTAATGTGCCTTCATAGTGAATGGCCAGATTTGTGTAATGGAAGACCATGAGTTCAGATGTGAGAGCTGAAGAATTGAGTAAGGAAAGCATATTTCACCACAACAAGGTTAACACTGGGACACAGAGAGTTTGAGTGTAGCCCTATGATGGTAGTTCTTCTCTAAAAACCTAGACCCTGCCAGTGTGAGGGACACTTTGCTTAGGTTTTATTCTGAAAAGGGTGACTAGAGAAGCAGTACCATCAGGAGGGAACTAGGTGAATGACAGAAGATAAGATAAAGGAAGATTACTGATTAAAGAGCAAATATTCTAGGGGCATGAGGGAAGAGGAAAGAGATCTGCAGTTTGACATTGTGGATCTAAAGTTGAGGTAGATGAGAATTAGGGAGCAGACATTTGTTTGACAGGCTAGAGCTCAGGATCACTGTGATGGGGAGAGTAAAAGGGAGAAGTATGGTAACTAGTAAAGCATGAGTCCAGACAGAACATCAGTAGATGGGGAGAAAAGTCTCACATTTGGGCAAAAAGTCAATTTTAGGAGCTCAATACTTGTCGGGGACCAGCCCCTTACGACCCCTGAGAGGGGAGGGGGAGAGAGAGAAGGAAAGGGGAAGCGACAAAGAAGGTACCGACAGCTCTCACATGGTATGCAAAGAGGAGTCGTTTATTGAGGAGAAAGATTAAAGATGGAGCTTGGCCAGAGGCCAAGCTCCTGCAAGGACAGCCATCGCCTAGCCTGAAAGAGGAGAGAGGGGGAGAGAGCAGAGAGAGAGTGAAGGCGGAGCCTGCTGGGCTAGATATAGTTTTTGATATGCAAATATACACAGTACATAGGGATGACCCTCATTGGTCAATGACAAGGCATAGGTGTGGTTTCTCTTGACCAGGGGAGAACAAAGAAACCTGTTTTCCCGCCTAACCTGGGAGAAGCTGGGGTCAAGGGTCAGGGGCCTTCCCAGCCATGAGCACTACTGAGCATGCCCAAGACTGACTGTTCCCCTTGCCCCTGGGCTGCTACATCTCCCCCTTTTTGTTTTACACACAAATGAATAGTGTAATATCAAAATGTAGCAACATTACAGCATTAACAAATACAAACACTCTGGTGCATAATCATATTCTGATACAGAGATGAAAAACCTATCCTGATTGTATAACTTAGATATCCCAATCAAGAATGAACATCAGCATAAACTGATTCAGTGATCAATCTTAAAAATTCCCAAACTGATCTTTCTATCTGCCTGTCTGCATTTCAAGATCAATGCAACAGTCTTAGTAGATATAAAAATGTTAAGAAAATAATTTCCACGCTACTGATCCTGGTCTAATGAGGTAGAACTCTATGATTCACATGACAGGTGCAATAACCAAACATGCCACCATTCACAGTCTGGACTATCAGAAGTTGTCAGCCTTTTCAACAGTTAGCAAAATACTATCCCTGGAGATGAAGGATAAGTCCTTCCTTTCTCTTGTACTGATACTGCATCTTGGGGATCTTTCCGTGCTCACTGCCAGATGCCTGCCACATTAAGAGACTGGTTGGTAGCTCGATACCAGGACATTCAGCGACTGAGGGTGTCAGTACGCCACGTCTCTGCATTTCCCAACCTCCAACATCCATTTCACATGGAAAATGTAACCGTGGCTGAGGCTGTCTGGTCCATAATGAAAGATTCATTATGATTCCCCTTACATGCAATCAGACATCACTCTCCAGTATGGTCATCTGAAAATTAACAATTGCTGTCATGTTCTCATGTTCACCGACTGTTAGGTGACTGTAATTCTAGAAATCTTTGCACCTTCATAATTCTGGATCAGAGCATTAACAGTACTTTCTTTATACTCAAAAATTCTGGCCTTAATAGTGTAAAAGAAAAAAATCAAGGTTGATCAATCAAGAGTGACTTTAAAAAGTGTCCTCTAAAAATATAAATACTGATCTCTATAAGATTCCTCTCCCTTTTCTTTTTGTTTGTGTGTTGGGAGAGATCCCTTCAAAGAAAAACATCCTCTCTTAACAATTCTGGAGGATCATGTTATCACATGTCAAATGATCTCAGAAAATTGATCCTGGGAACCTGATCCCAAAATTAATACAAGATTCTCTTGGCTCACAGTCTATGTGGTATCTTTGAAACTGAGCCAATGTGAAATATCAGAACTTATATTCCCAATGATTTCCAATTCCTGATCTAAATAGATCAAAATTCGCCTTGTATATGAACATAATTTTGCACCATTACAGGCTGTGCAAAAACATCAATACATCAATCACAGTGCAATTTTTAACAAATACCAATATTCCCATCCATTTTACATTCTCAATTGTAACTTAAATAACCATGATGGTGATAATGAAGTAATATTTCAAGTTCTGACTGCATAGTCCTAATGTCTTCCTTATTTTAAATCTCTGCTTGTATAAATAAACCCATCAATATGATAACCAAGCCTATACCATTACCAATATTTGCAAAATTCATTCCACCAAACCAATGTTTGGGTAAATAGAAGCTTAAGTTGTTTCCCATGTAGAAACAATTTCTACAGTTTCTTGTACCTACAGCATTTGACATAGCTTTTTCATTCCTAGTTGTCAGTGTATAATATTCAATGTGCTTTTCCTACAAGCTTATCTGTGCCTATTGTGTCATGTTTTTAATCCATACTCCAAAACAGTGAAACTTAGATTATACTTTGCCTTTGCTCCATGTTTTTGTGCAATAATAATTTTTTCCACCTAGGAGAGATAATGACTGCGCGTCCACAGAAATTGTCAAACCTAGAGCCCTCAGTTTTTCTTGAGGTCTTACTTCCATATACCAGAACGTCTTCCAGTATATGAAAGGGAAGCCAATAGATCCCGAATCCAGCGGCCGTCTGAATTCTGGGACTGTTGGAGGAGAGCAAGACATTTTTCCTATTAAGATATTACGCACAAAGACAGGGTATCAGGAGTAATGGTTAACAATGGTATTAACACTCAACTACTGCTATGGTAGTCAGCCCTTAATGTAATGTCAGGAACATAATCTTTGCCTGGATGTCAATGATCTCTTACAATAACTCAAGTTCCTGATTAAAGATTTCCTAATGTCTTTTTCCTGATCTCTCATTCTTTCTTGAGAGTAACATCAGTGTCATCTGTCCATTAAACCTGTCTGTGCATCATTTTCTGCTTAGCACCTCATTTTTGATGTCAGAAATATCAGATCTATGCTATGAATGAAAGTTTTCTATCTCCTACTCTTTGGAGAGTCCTACCAAGGTCTATACCCTTGTTGATAACAGCATTTCTTACAATACAAGTGGTGGATTTACAATGCATACAATATACATTTCTTTTGACAGTATCATATACAAAATACAGGGTATACATTAGCAGCTAGACAATTTGTAGCTATTTCATCTCAATCCCATCGCAAAGTCTTTGGAATGTGGGATGTATCTGGTGTCTTGTACAGACACAAGTGTGATTTAGTCCTTCTGAATTAGCATACTTGATGTTGCCCTGGGTACCCCATCTCAATGGATGTCAGCATGACAAGTGTCCGTCAGTGGCCTAATAGCCAATGTCTCTAATAGTGTAATGTCATTGTTCTAGAGTGATATCAGTCGCCAAAGAAGTGTCCTTCCAGCGAGTCTGGATTGTGGCTGGCATGTAGGTAGCTGATGCCATCACCTTCCGTCTGCTTCTCTTCCTGGTCTGTATCAGCTGGCATGAAGCATGACGTGGGAGACCAGATGTTTTCATTATCTGTGAACATACAAACAAGACCTCGACCCAACATTATCATCCCCTTGGGTCCCTTACAGTCTTAATATCTTGATGATTTTTAACCCAATTCAGGTATCTCACACAATGTGATCTTTATCATTACCTTCAATATTGATTATTACAAAGCTTTAACTTATATTCCTTTCTGGGGTGTAGCAAAGATAGATGATTAGTGATACCATATCCACCTCTTTTTTCTTATGAAAGTGGAAATGTCACAGCTTAACAAAATTGACTTCTAGATAAGTCTGATTCTAGCAAAAACATGTTGTTTGCAAATATAATGTACCCTTTAAGACAATAATCATCATTACATTTTGGATAGCAATACCCTTTTGTGCTGCAAGTGGACAGCATTCCTTATACTGTCATAATATTCCCAATTATACCCTTTCGATATTTGATCAAATTTGGCTAACATGGAACAATTCCAATAAAATGATTTCAAGTTATACATTGTACCAGTACCATTCAAAATTGTCAGGCATGTAATAAAGTTAGATCTTTTACCAAATACCCATATATTCCTAGAACAGAATATCTGTTAGTGACTTAATGATACTCTTCTGCATGTACATTGTTTCTCATACAATTGCATGTGTGTGTGCATAGTGTGTTAAACCTGCCTATAGGGCAGCCTTTACAGTCCATGTGCTGCTTTTCTGGTGTCCTGTGCCAGACACCTCTGCCATCTGTCCTTCTTCTGGGCAGATTTTCTTGCCACCAGATGCTCTTGATCATCTTCCATGGACTCCATGTATCTGAGAAAATAGAACAGAAAACCTCGACCCCAAATGAAAGCCTCATTGGGTCTTAGAAAGTTAGAAAGTGACAGAACATATATACCTTCAGTTTTTGAACCTTGGGGCTCATGAATTCCTTTGAGCTCTTTGTACCATAGCTTGCATGTAAGCCATGAGCTATGCAATTTAGCCTTTGCATTGCTGTTAAAAGCCCTGCTATTCCAAGCTGTTTGGAATAGACAGTTGTGCACAGTTATTTATAAAATCTGCAATCACTTTGCTCACTTCTTCATTTGAGCTTGAACCCATAAACCAGGAGAGTAAGTATCTCCCATCACTTTTCACAGTTCAACCTTTGTGCCAGGAGCAAGCTGAAATGCACCTTTTGCTCCAAAATATGCATGGATGTCTATCAGGGGTGAAATTAATCCACAACAGTTTGCATTGATAAGCGATATCACCTGCTTGTTCAGGATATAGATGTACAACAGATCTGGCCCTCTGCTAGAGCAGAGAATGCCAGCAGCTGTGTGTTCAAAACAGCATGTATAGATGCTTAAATATTTGCTTTTTCAAATCCATAATCATAAAAATATCATTCTATAAATCACTTATGAATTGACCCATGTGTGCTGGGATCTTAAGCCTTTGTCTGCATGCACACAATTTTTGCTTTTTGAAAAATTTCCACCTTGTGCATGTATTAAAATTATAGCATTGTCTTATGCTGTAAAAATATGCACAGAATTATCAAACAATTGCACAGAAGTTGTTATTTCTGAACTACTGCCCTTAGCTTCATAACTGAAAAGATCTTAATACTGTGACTAAAATCATTACTTCCAACTGCTAAATCTGCAAATCTTCACTGCAGAAGTAAATCAAATTATGCCAGTAACCTTTGAATTTGCCTTATTATCATAGGTCTCTTTTCAATATCATGATCAGCTTCAATATCTGCAATTTCAATACATGATAGTATTGCCTCTTTCAAATCCTTAATAAATTACTGTACTGAGTAACAGAGTTCCTGATAACTTTAATAATTAACCACTGGTAAACAGATTAAATCCTTCTAACCATGCTTTTACCCTGCTGAGCATGTGTCTTAATTTTCCATAGTAAAAGCTATTCTAGTTATAAATCATTTGCTTTCTGGATACAGGTATAGTAATATGCCCAGTAAAAAGTTTCTGAACTGCATACAGGCTGTTTGAATAAGCTCTGCTCAAGATTCACCCTGTTGCTTTATGTCCTGCTTAGAAAAGTGTTAATAATTCCTCCATAGTTAAAATTAGAAAGCTTTAGAAATTCCTTTAAATCATATTCCAATTCATGCTTATTATATCTTAGTATTAAATTTCTTCTTCTAGCCAATTACAGCCTTAGTGATAAAACTTGCAACCTCAGTTGCTCTGATGCTATCTTCCACGTGGCTCAAGCCACGTGGCCAGTAGAGAAAAAAATTCAAGCTGCTTCAGATTTAAACCCAAACCTTAAAAGTTTTCTGTTTGCACTTTAATTACCTTGTGATTTATACCAAAATTTCTCTACAGATAAAACATTTCTAGTCCTGATATTCTGTGGCATATAACAAAAGTCAGAGAAAGATATTTAATTCTCCTTTTTTAACTTCCTTTATCAAAAAATATAAGCAGACATTCCTTTATAATGTTGCCTACATCCAACCTAAATTAAAATTCAAATTCCCAAATCTTACTTTACTGTATTTGCAATCACCCAGGTAAAGCCTGCCTTTACCTGGCTGGACCTCAAACAAAAGAATTCCTAGGACCTTTTTTCAAATGCTAAATGAGTGTAGAGGCTTGCCCTTTTTTAAAAAAAAATCTTCTGCCTTTGGTTACAGAATGGCAATATCTTTTTACAACCTAGGCTGTTCTGAATTTAACCTAATTCAGGCCTTTAAGTGTCCTGCTTTGAGTCAAAGCAGTTACTTCCTGATAAGCCTTTTAAAAGCATCCCAGGAATTTGCCTGTGAAGATTAGCTTGCTCCTTGCTTCTGGTCTGCTTGCGTTTCCTGCTTTTGCATATGAATAGCAGCCTGGCTCTAGGAGCCTTTGTTTTAGGAGGCCATAAATTTGACTTTGCACTTTCCTGATGAAATCTTAACTCCTGCTTTTTCTTTTCCCAGTTGCTCCTTTTGAAATTCACTAGGCTCTAGCAACTGTTTGTTTCAGAGTGAGATTTTTCGAATTCTCAATCGCCCCTAGTGAGGGTTTCCCTGGGTCAAATTTTCTTTTTCCTTCCCCTCCCCCTCAGACCGCTCCTCAGGTGTTTCTTAACCTCCGGAGATCCAGGTCCGAGAGAGGAGGCCTCCGACTAGCAGACCCAGGTGGGGGAGGGAAACTGCACTTCATATATATAAGGGGACTGTTATTCCGTTGCCATCAAAACACACATACATTCAACCATTCACACAATGGGGTTTGAGAGGGAGATATGAATGGGACAACTTACCATTCCTCGGGATCGTCCGATCCTTACCCGTTACTGTAGCCTCGGTTTCGGCGCCGAACTTTTCCTCAGTTGTCCGGTGGTCGCTCGGGCCCCACGTTGGAGCGCCAGATATGTCGGGGACCAGCCCCTTACGACCCCTGAGAGGGGAGGGGGAGAGAGAGAAGGAAAGGGGAAGCGACAAAGAAGGTACCGACAGCTCTCACATGGTATGCAAAGAGGAGTCGTTTATTGAGGAGAAAGATTAAAGATGGAGCTTGGCCAGAGGCCAAGCTCCTGCAAGGACAGCCATCGCCTAGCCTGAAAGAGGAGAGAGGGGGAGAGAGCAGAGAGAGAGTGAAGGCGGAGCCTGCTGGGCTAGATATAGTTTTTGATATGCAAATATACACAGTACATAGGGATGACCCTCATTGGTCAATGACAAGGCATAGGTGTGGTTTCTCTTGACCAGGAGAGAACAAAGAAACCTGTTTTCCCGCCTAACCTGGGAGAAGCTGGGGTCAAGGGTCAGGGGCCTTCCCAGCCATGAGCACTACTGAGCATGCCCAAGACTGACTGTTCCCCTTGCCCCTGGGCTGCTACAAATACTGGATAGGGGAGGCATGGGTAGAAAGCAGTATATCCGTGAATGCTACGTAGGTACCTCCAGAGAAAGAACTGTTGGAATCAGAATGTAGATGAAAGCATTTTTTCACTTGTTTATTTGGGTATATGTTTGAGGGTTTGTTTTATAAGATTATTCACTTACAAAATGAATAATATGGAAATATGTTTTACATGATAATACATACATAGCCCAGTTTGAATTGCTTGTCAGCTTTAGGAGGGGGAGAGAAGAAGGGAAGGAGATAATTTGGATCCTATAACTTTGGAAAACTTGTGGGGAAACTTATTACATGTAATTTGTAATGAATAAGTAAAAACAATTTTTTAAAAGGATAAAAGAAAGCAGTGTGTTTGAAAAAGTAATTGAAGTTTTAGTGTTCTGTTAACTAAAGAATTAGTAGTGTGATGTGGCAGTGGAAAAGATGAATGTGAATACATTAAGAAGGGCAAGCTTCCAGGAGTAAGGAAGTGGTGGTCCCTTTGTTCTCTGTCTATATCTAGCTCATTTTGTTCACTTTTGGTGTCCACAATTTAAGAGGGACCTTTAAATACTGAAGAATGTTCAGAAGAGGATAAGCAGGATATGGATGAAGGACACTGAATCCATAATTTTTTGGGTTTATTTCAGCCTGTGAATAAAAGTAAAGGCAATGGATGGTGGGAATGATCCAAGGCTAAAGATTAGTACTAAGGTGAAAATGAGACAAAGAGGAGAGGGTACTCAGTTCAGGAGGGATATCTTGGAAAAGAATTGAGTGGTAGAGGGACTGGAGGCCATGGTGAGGATGATGAACAGGGTTCACATTTGTAAGGAAGACGGAAAAATGGAATGACAAAAAATCATGATTATTCAAAAGAATGTCAGAGTTCATGAATATGGAAGTGAAACATTTGTGGGTGATAGAAATATCAAAGGTATGACTATAGTTGAGGTGGGGTGGAGGAGTAGGTGATGAGAAATTAAATTGAAGAACTATGCTCTTCAATATGTATCAATATGTATGTTGAAGTACCATAGTATTAGGACAGGAGTTGGGTTGGAGAGAAAGAGCCAGAAAGAGCCATGAATCAGAAAGAAAGAAACATATTTAATTTCCAATTAATTTTTTATTTTGCTCTCCATGTAGCATTACTAATTATTATTTTTATTGCATTATGATCTGAAAAGTTTGCATTTATTAT
Organism: Monodelphis domestica; assembly: GCF_027887165.1. Lineage (NCBI taxonomy): Eukaryota > Metazoa > Chordata > Mammalia > Didelphimorphia > Didelphidae > Monodelphis > Monodelphis domestica. The sequence continues at coordinate 321,681,924 of NC_077227.1, read as the reverse complement.
TTCTGCTTTTTTAAAACTTCTTTGCCATGTTTTTATGTCCTACTATATGGTCAATCTTTGTGAATGTACCATATGCTGCTGAAAAGAAGGTGTATTCCTTTTTGTCCCTCTTTATTTTTCTCCATATATCCATTAAGTCTAATTTTTCTAAGATTTCATTCACATCTCTTGTCTCTTTCTTATTTGTTTTTTGGTTTGATTTATCTAGATTTGATAGAGGAAAGTTCAGGTCTCCCACTAATATAATTTAACTATCTATTTCCTCCTTCAACTCCACTAGTTTCTCCTTTAGAAATTTGGATGCTATACATTTGGTGCATATGTGTTGAGTACTGATATTTCCTCATTGTCTATACTGCCTTTTATCAGGATGTAATTACCTTATCTATCTCCTTTAGTCAGATTTATTTTTACTTTGGCTTTGTCAGATATCATGATTGCAATTCCTGCCTTCTTTTTCTCAGTTGAGGCCCAATAAATTTTGCTCCAATCTTTAATTCTAACCCTGTGAATGTCTACCCGCCTCATGTGTGTTTCTTGTAGACAACATATGTTAGAATTTTGGTTTCTAATCCATTCTGCTATTTGCTTTAATTTTATGGGAGAATTCATCCCATTCACATTCAAAGTTATGATTGCCACCTATGTATTCCTGAACATTTTGATATCCTCTCCTAGTTCTGCCCTTTCTTCTTTTGATATATCCTTTTCAATCAGTGGTTTGCTTTTAATCAGTCCCCCTAATCTACATTTATTATGCTTCCCTTTCCACCCCCTCCCTTTTTGTTCCCTTCTTATTTTTTTAGGGTCTGTTAAATTCCTCCCCCCTCTCTTTCCCTCTCTTTTTGTACTCCCCACCTTGGTTTTTCCTTCTCACTTTCCCTATAGGGTAAAATATAATTTGATACCCCAATGGAACTAGATGCTCTTCCCTCTCAGAATTGATTTCATTGAAAGTAAGGTTTAAGTATTACCTATTAGCACTCTCTTATGCTATTCTTATAATAGTATTCTTCCCCTCCCCTTCCCATGTATCTCTTTGTGTGATGTAGATTATCCTATTTATCTAATTCCTTCAAGTTTCTCTTGCTGCCATCTTTGATTCCCCCCTCCCTTTTTCTTTTTTGCATATCATCTTATACTACTTATTCTCCAAAATCATTTGGTTAAAGAAAAAATCATAGAAACAATTAATAATTTCACTGAAGAAAATGACAATGATGAGACATTCTTTCAAAATCTATGGGATGCAGTCAAGGCAGTACTCAGGGGGAAATTTATATCCTTGAGTTAATATATTAACAAATTAGGGAGGGCAGAGGTCAATGAATTGGATATGCAAATCAAAAAACTTGAAAGTGAACAAATTAAAAATCCCCAGATGAAAACTAAAGATCCTAAAAATTAAAAGAGAAATTAATAAAATTGAAAGTGAAAGAACTATTGAAATAATAAATAAGACTAGAAGCTGGTATTTTGAAAAAACAAATAAAATAGACAAAGTACTGGTCAATCTAATTTAAAAAAAGGAAAGAAGAAAGCCAAATTAACAGTATCAAAGATGAAAAGGAAGACCTCACCTCTAATGAAGAGGAAATTAAGGCAATGGTTAAAAACTATTTTGCCCAATTATATGGCAATAAATATGGCAATCTAAGTGATATGGATGAATGTTTACAAAAATATAAATTGCCAAATTAACAGAAGAAGAAATAGAATACTTAAATAATCCTGTATCAGAAAAAATAAATTGAACAAGCCATCAAAGAATTCCCTAAGAAAAAATCCCCAGGGCCTGATGGATTCACAAGTGGATTCTATCAAACATTCAAATAACAACTAATCCCAATACTTTACAAACTATTTGACATACTAAGCAAAGAAGGAGTTCTACCAAATTCCTTTTATGACACAAATAGATACTGATTCCAAAGCCAGGCAGGTCAAAAACAGAGAAAGAAAACTATAGACCAATCTCCTTAATGAATATAGATGCAAAAATCTTAAATAAAATACTGGCAAAAAACTTCAGCAAATGATCACAAGGGTTATTCACTATGATCAGGTGGGATTTATACTGAGAATGCAAGGATGGTTCAATATTAGGAAAACCATCCACATAATTGATCATATCAACAAGCAAACCAACAAAAATCACATGATTATCTCAATAGATGCAGAAAAAGCCTTTGATAAAATACAACACTCATTCCTATTAAAAATACTAGAAAGTATAGGAATAGAAGGGCCTTTCCTAAAAATAATAAATAGTATATATCTAAAGCCATCAGCAAACATCACCTGCAATGGGAATAAATTAGTAGCATTCCCAATAAGATCATGAATGAAACAAGGATACCCATTATCACCTCTATTATTTAACATTGTACTAGAAACACTAGTAGTAGCAATTAGAGAAGAAAAAGATATTAAAGGTATTAAAATAGGCAATGAGGAGACCAAGCTATATCACTCTTTGCGGATGACATGATGGTCTACTTAAAGAATCCACTAAAAAGATAGTGGAAATAATTAACAATTTTAGTTAAGTTGCAGGCAACAAAATAAACCCACATAAGTCATCAGCATTTCTATGTATTTCCAACACATTTCAGCAGCAAGAGTTAGAAAGAGAAATTCCCTTTAAAATCACCGTAGACAATATAAAATACTTAGGAATCTGCTGAGATAAACACAGGAATTATATGAACACAACTACAAAACATTTTCCACACAGTTAAAACTAGACCTAAACAATTAGAAAAACATTAATTGCTCATGGGTAGGACAAACTAACATAATAAAAATGACAATCCTACCCAAACTTATTTATTTATTTAGTGCCATTCCCATGGAACTACCAAGAAACTTTTTTACTGAATTAGGAAAAAACCATAACAAAGTTCATTTGGAAGAACAAAAGATCAAGGATATCCAGGGAAATAATGAAAAAAAAAATGTTAAGGAAGGTGACCTAGCAATGCCAGATCTCAAACTATACTACCAAGCAGTGGTCATCAAAACAATATGGTATTGGCTAAGAGAAAGGAGGATCAGTGGAATAGACTTGGGGTAAGTGACTCAGCAAGACTGTCTATGATAAATCCAAAGATCACAGCTTTTGGGACAAAAATCCACAATTTGACAAAACTGCTGGGAAAATTGGAAGACAACATGGGAGAGATTAGGTTTGGATCAACATCTCACACTCTACACCAAGATAAATTCAGGATGAATGACTTGAATATAAAGAAAGAAATTATAAGTAAATTAGGTGAACACATAGTATACTTGTCAGATCCATAGGAAAGGAAAGATTTTAAGACCAAGGAAGAGTTAGAAAAAATTACAAAATGAAAAATAAATAATTTTGATTACATCAAATTAAAAAATTTTTGTTCAAACAAAACCAATGCAACCAAAATAAGAAGGGAAGCAACAAATTGGGAAAAAAATCTTCATAACAAAAACCTCCGACAAGGGTCTAATTACTCACATTTATAAAGACTAAATAAATTGTACAAAAAATCAAGGCATTCCCCAACAATGGGCAAGAGACATGAATAGGCAATTTTCAGATAAAGAAAACAAAACTATTACTAAGCACATGAAAAAGTGTTGTAAATATCTTATAATCAGAGAAATGCAAATCAAAATAACTCTGAGGTACCACCTCACACCCAGCAGATTGGCTAACATGACAGGAAAGGAAAGTAATGAATGTTGGAGGGGATGTGGGAAAATTGGGACATTGATGCATTGCTGGTGGAGTTGTGAATTGATTCAGCCATTCTGGAGGGCAATTTGGAACTATGCCCAAAGGGTGCTAAAAGTCTGTCTTCCCTTTGATCCAGCCATAGCACTGCTGGGTTTATACCCCAAAGAGATAATAAGGAAAAAGACTTGTACAAGAATATTCATACGGGGCAGGTGCGTAGCTCAGTAGACTGAGAACCAGGCCTAGAGATGGGAAGTCCTAGGTTCAAATCTGGACTCAGACACTTCCTAGCTGTGTGACCCTGGGCAAGTCACTTGACCCACATTGCCTAGCCCTTATCACTCTTCTGCCTTGGAACCAATAGATAGTATTGATTCCAAGACAGGAAGTAAGGGTTATGAAAAAAAAAAATATTCAAAGCTGCGCTCTTTGTGGTGGCAAAAAATTGGAAAATGAGAGGATGCCCTTCAATTGAGGAATGGCTGAACAAATTGTGGTATCTGTTGGTGATGGAATACTATTGTGCTCAAGGGAATAATGAACTGTAGGAATTCCATGTGAACTGGAATGACCTCCAGGAATTGATACAGAGTGAAAGGAGCAGAACCAGGAGAACATTGTACACAGAGACTGATACACTGTAGTATAATTGAATGTAATAAACTTCTCTACTAGCAGCAATGCAATGATCCAGAACAATTCGGAGGGATTTATGAGAAAGAACACTATCTACATCCAAAGGAAGAACTGTGGGAGCAGAAACACAGAAGAAAAACAACTACTTGATTACATGGATCAAGGGGTATATGATTGGGGATGTAGACTCTAAATGATCATCCTAGTGCAAACATCAACAATATGGAAATAGGTTTTGATTAAGGACACAAGTAAAACCCCAGTGGAATTGCGTGTTGGCTACAGGAGGGGGTGGGGGTAGGTGAGGAGAAGAACATGATTCTTGTAATTAAGAAAAAATATTCTAAATTGACTAATTAAATAAAATTTTCAAAAAAAAAAAGAAAGGAAGGAAGGAAGGAAGGAAGGAAGGAAGAAAGAAAGAAAGAAAGAAAGAAAGAAAGAAAGAAAGAAAGAAAGAAAGAAAGAAAGAAAGAAAGAAAGAAAGAAAGAAAGAAAGAAAGAAAGAAAGAAAGAAAGAAAGAAAGAAAGAAAGAAAGAAAGAAAGAAAGAAAGGAACAATAGCCAAAGAAAATGACTAGGGCTCAGTGTAAACAAGAGGAACCACTAGGTGGTGCAGTGGATAGAGTGCTAAACCTGGAGTTAGGAAGACTCATCTTCCTGAGTTAAAATTTGTCCTTAGAAATACTTACTAGCTATGTAACCCTGGCCAAGTTACTTAACTCTGTTTGCCTCAGTTTCCTCATCTGTAAAATGAACTGGAGGAAAAAAATGGCAAGCCACTCTAGTATCTTTGACAAGAAAACCCCAAATGGGGTCATGAAGAGTTTGACAAGATTAAAAAACAATACAGAAGAAAGGTGAATGTAGAGTCAAGTCAGAGAGAAAAATGAGAGGAAGATCTGGAAGCAGAAAGAGAGATGTGGAAGAAAGCACATGAACCCACTGTTAAAAAGGAGATCCTATAATTTATTGAAGTGGGGAAATTCCCTAAAAGAACTGAATGTTGCCCACAAACTATAATGTGCATTATAGATAGATGGAAAAGGGAGGTAGTTATCTTTCTGGGGCTCTGAAAGATGAGCCCACCAGTGGGGAACTGGGGGAAGAGGAGCAGAGGAATGATGTCCCCAGGGACTAAGAGAACTAAGAGTATTTGTCTTCTGTCCACAGTTGTTAATTATCTTCCAAGGTTTTAATAAATCAAGATGTTTTCTTGACTCTTGTGATTGTGGTTTGGCATAATGATGTGAGGTGTGTTTATAAGTGAAGAGAGAGTGCCAAAAAGCACAAAGCCTAGTATACATCATTAATAAATGTTTGTTGAAATTATTTTTTTTTGAGATTTAAATTGTGGAGACTGTAAAAGATAATCTAATTAAACAACTTCATTGTATAATCATTATTTTAAGACTCTGCATAACTATATTCCCTGCATGTATCCCTATTAGATAATCAATATTTTAGTGATAAGTTGTAAGGAATAATTCTAATTATGAATTGATTGAATAATTGCATACAAGAATCAGTAATCAATAATCATATGGTGAGTAAAATAACAAAGAAAATCCTCTGAAATGCTTTGGCAAGATATCCTTGTCAAGAGGACTTGTGTGCATGCCTCCAGCATCCTGGAATGTGTCCAGACATGGTGATATCTCAGGTGGCTTTGAAGCCACAAGAATGACCTTGGCTTTTACCATATATGGAATGGATGATTATTTCATAGAAGAGACAAGAAAAAGACCTGACCTTCTTGAAGGAGGAGACCTTCTAAAAGATGAAAACTTTGGTTGTCCCTTTGGAGAAATAATATTTAGATCCCTTCCCTTTTAAAGTCCTCCCCTTTTAAGGCTGTGCAAACTGACTACATATACCAGTTGACACATGAGCTCTGGGTCTTTGAGCTGGGATGGGCCTGGACACTGACATTTTGTAATTTGCAACTTTCTACATTAAAATGTCAGTGTGGTGCAGATAATTCTTTCCAATATTTATTTATTTTTCATTTTTACAAAATATAATGAAGTGGGTAAAGCAGGATGGAAGGGTATGTGAGACAGGGGAACCTCACTTCTTGAATAAATAGAGAATTGACTCAAATCTTTAGTAATACAAATCATTTCCCAATTGATATATGGTCAAAGGATATGGACAGGTAGTGCTCAGATGAAGAAATCAAAAGTATCCATAATCATATGAAAAATTTCACCAAATTACTATTGATTAGAGAAATGCAAATTAAAACAATTTTGAGATATCACCTCGTACTGTATTAGATCAACTAATATGATCAAAAAGGAAAATGACAAATGTTGGAGGTGATATGAGAAAACTGGAGCCACTAATATAATTTTGGTGGAGCCATGAATTAATATAATCATTCTGGAGAGCAATCTGGAACTATGCCCAAAGGGTCAAAGAAACATGTATACCCTTTAAACAAGCAATACCACTAATAGGTCTGTGTCCCAAAGGAAAAAGAAGTTTTTAAGGGAAAAGGTTCTCTATAAACAAAAATATTTATAGCAATAGTGGCAAAGAATTGGAAACTGAGGGATTGTCCATCAATTAGGGAATGGCTGAACAAGTTGTAGTATATAGTTGAAATTGTAAAGGGTTAAATTTTGGAGGCAGGAGTTTGATCAAAAACCAGTGCAAAGTTTATTAAATGCAAAAAACACTTAGTTAGTTTATTATTAGGAAATATGGATAGGAAATAGGAAGGAGGAAAGTAAAAGTAATTTTAGAATAGATTATAACTATACCCAAGATCCCAATCCTAACTAAATTTTTCTAGAAAACCCTACAGCTATCTGCCTCAGAGGGCAGTATCTTCTGCTAGATCAAAACCCTCATCTATTCTCCTATTCTCTCTCTGTCTCTCTGTCTCTCTCTGTCTCTCTCTGTCTCTGTCTCTCCATATATATATATAATATAACCACTATCTAGCTACCTTTCTACCTAATGAGGTTATTTAGTCCTTAATTCTGTTTCTCTGTCTCCAACTTGAGAGAGCAAGTCACACACAACCTCTCCCCAGGAAACTCAGAGTCGGAAAGCCCCTTGCAGCTGTCTCCAACTCACTAACTCCCCTCAGCCAAGCCCTTCTAACTGTCATTAACTGACAAGTGGCACAGCAGGGGATCTCTAACTGCCAACCTGCACAGTCTCCCCAATGGATCTTTCAAATAAAACTGTCTTATACACTATATTATAAACAAGGAGAAATACAGAGAGAAAGTAAAAAAGCAAAACAATTTTTTTTTAAACCCTTACCTTCTGTCTTGGAGCCAATACTATGTATTGGCTCCAAGGCAGAAGAGTGGTAAGGGCTAGGCAATGGGGGTCAAGTGACTTGCCCAAGGTCACACAGCTGGGAAGTGTCTGAGGTCACATTTGAACCTAGGACCTCCCGACTCTAGGCCTGGCTCTTAATCCACCGAGCCACCCAGCTGCCCCCAAAACAATTCTTGTAACATGCAAGACTCAAATAATATACAATTCCAAATATTTACAGCTACAGAAATTACAATCATAAAATTAATACTGTACTCTACATAAATAAAACCTATTTTTATACTTTTCAGAAATAATAACCTAAAGATTTAATTCAAATACACCTTACAATTACTATACATGCAAAAAATTAAGTGAGAAGATAAATAAGAAACGTATATATATAATATACTTCTAGAGGGGGCAGCTGGGTGGCTCAGTGGATTGAGAGTCAGGCCTAGAGATGGGAGATCCTAGGTTAAATCTGGCATCAGACACTTCCTAGCTGTGTGACCCTGGGCAAGTCACTTGACCCCCATTGCCTAGCCCTTACCACTCTTCTGCCTTGGAGCCAATACACAATATTGACTCCAAGACAGAAGGTAAGGGTTTAAAAAAAAAATATATATATATATATACTTCTGGAAATAAAACAAGAATCTTATATATGCAATTAATATACATCTAATATTTCCCTTATAATCATAATTTATACATCTAACATATATACATCTAACATTATACATCTAATATATATACACCTAATATATCCCCCCCCAGGGGGATCTAATCTCAATATATACATTTATACTATATGATTGAAAATCTGTTACCCTAAAAAAGAACTACATTTCCCAGGAGCCCACTGACTTCCTGTCATTATGTACTTCCTGCAGATAGGGGATATTAGGTGGGGTCGTGGAAGGTCCCACATTTTTACTTCTGATACTGAGCTGTAGTAAGGTGGTAAGGCAGGTGTTTGAACTGGCTAATCAGCCCTGGGCATATGGTCTTTATTTTGTATCCTCTTTATTCCTTGATTTCTAATGATCATTTAATAAACCTCCTAAACTATAATATTTTTATTATTAGAGATTAAATTTTACAGATGGCAATCATGAAGGGACAAGAAACTCTCTTAATTTTTTTTTAAGATTGCCTAGATAATTTTTTTAAAGCCACATTTCTCCTGCTAAGGCTTTTTGCTCACCCCACCCACCCACCCACCCTAGCAAACTCCAACTCTGGAGCTTCTGTGTTTTTCTTTTCCTTCTTTTTGCCTAGTTGCTTGCTCTCCCCACTGACAGGGGCTATTTTTAGCCAGGGGCATCTTGGTGAAGAAGAGATAAACCCTTTCTCTCCTCCAACTGCTTGAGTCCTTTGTTTCTTGTTCCTTGCTGCTGACTCTGGAGTTGCTGAGCCTTCAGAAACCCTTCTCCTGATCTCTAGTTCTGCTCCTAAAACTGCCTCTGACTGAACCTCGACCCCTATTGCTGTTGCCAATTGCTGCCACCGGAGAAGCTAGGAATCCTTGGAGCAGCTCCTCAGGGCAGATGTTAAAAAAAGAAAACCTGGGTGTCTTTTTCCTTAGGCAACGATTAGCTTCCCAACTCCCTCTGTGGATACTAGCATTTTACTTAGGAGGGGAAGGGAAGAAGAAAGTTACTCTTCTAAACAGGAAGTTGATTACAAGCATGGTGTATTCTATGAAAGAGCAGTTCATAACCTATTTCAAAGTTTTCAGCTTTGGGATGTTTTTTTCTTTCTACCACTGATCCTTTCAATTATCTTACCTGAGATTCAAGGGAGAAATTCATCCCCCTACAATCCTTTGCCATTTGAGCCTGCTCAGTCTCTAAGATTCATCCAGTTTGAGATTCCTCAAACCCATGTTCTCCCTTGATATGGGAAATCCCACAATATTGACAATAGGGATCTGAATTTTAGAAAAAGGAACTTTAAAGGGTCTGGAGGTGAAATTTTAAGCCTTTTCAGACTCCATTTTTAAAAAAATGAGTCTCTATATCTTATTGTATTTTGCTGATTGTTTTGTATAAGTTTCAATTTGTAGTCTTCTTGAATTTCAATGTCCTTAAAAACAGTGTCCAGTTGTATCTCTAGACTTGTCCTTGATGTATGCAGCTAATCATTTCCGATGTCAGGTATCTGGAATGGACCTTCCCAGGCTGCCTGAGTTGCTTCTGTTTGCTGAAAGTTCTTGTATAAATTGTATCACCTGTAAGAGTCTTTACATTTCACCTGTAGTTCCTAGACCATAAAATAAAACTCTGGAAATTAGTGTTAAATACAAACATTAATAAAGTCAACATTTTTTACATCATTTGGAGCAAAGAAACATGTTACAATGTGGTTCATAGCTATCTAGGGAAGAATGGATTGGAATAACTGGCGATATTATATAATATATATTATATTACATCTGGGTCTGGAAAATCAAATGTTTCACTAAGCTATCTTAACAAAATGGAATATTATTATAAGAAATCATAAACAGGATAATTTCAGAGAAACGTGGGAAAGACTTTCATGAATTGATGCAAAATGAACAGAATCAGAAAAATATTGTAAATGGCAATTTAGTGTGGAAAGCATTTAAAAACATAGCATATATTTATCAGATAGGGCAAAAGTTGAGAGGTATGGGTCAAACAGCTGTGTATCAAACTTGAGGCAGCCCCAGCCTCTGTAAATTCTTTCCTATTAAGTGTCATTTTATTTTATTTATTTTTTAAACCCTTACCTTCCGTCTTGGAATCCATACTGTGTATTGGTTCCAAGGCAGAAGAGTGGTAAGAGCTAGGCAATGAGGGTCAAGTGACTTGCCCAGGGTCACACAGCTAGGAAGTGTCTGATGCCAGATTTGAACCTAGGACCTCCCATCTCTAGGCCTGGCTCTCACTCCACTGAGCTACCCAGCTGCCTGCTTAAATATCATTTTAATTGTGCATTGAGATGAAGTTTTGTCACTATGATAGTTACAGCAACAGAGAAAGGCACACTATGTAGCAAACAGCAAGGTATTGTAGCAAAATTATGACTTGGTGCTACAGCTCACAAACAAGTAACAGTTCAGGAACAAGACTTTGTCCAGTGAATGCTTCAGTTTTGCTTGTACACTTATCAATGATTTAAAGGTTTTATTATACTTTATACTAGAATTATCTCAAACATACAATATAAAATATTTCAGCAGAAAAATCCTGAAATTACAGATTATTTAAAACAGTTATCAGTTTACTATTTCTTCTTGTATATGCATATTCTTAACTGTCTCCTTTAATGCAGAGAAGTAACATGTGGGTGTTAGCAAGTGATGCCGGGACACAGACGATTTCATCCGCAAAGTTGTTACAGCTGCTAGAATAATACACTATCAGTTTTATAAAGGTTAGAGTCAGGACTCAGCATAACCACCATTAAGAAAATGGAAGTGAATGTTTCAGAAAATCAGTACATCTGTCTCTGATATGCACACTAAATTCTGTTTTGAAAGCACTGCTGCCTTGCATATCAATAGCACTAAAGGAGGGAAGGTTATTTCCAAGATAATGAAATAGAAATTGTCTAAATATTAACATCTAATCTATATTAAGTTAATTTTTTAAAAAATCACAATCTTTCCTCTCATAAAAGAAAGTTGCCCGATATGCCTCATAACTTTTGTAACCTGAAAGAATTTTTTTTCAGAAATTCCCTATAAATAAAAAATATATATTTTCAATCACATTGAGGAACATTAGGTCCAGAGAGTAATATATTGGTTCTCAGCTTGCAGGAATTTCACTGAAAAGGTAAGAGAAATACAGGATATGGAGACGGGAGTTCATCTTCCCCCCCAAAAAACTAATCTGCTTCTCTGTCTTTCTCACACTTGTCAGTACTATATTTGATGGTGATTGTATCACTGGCTGGCAAGGGCTGGGCACAACTGGATGCTGGAGTGCTCTGGTTGCTTATGGATATTTTGCATTTGTCCAAGAGATAGTGAAATCTGGATCTACGAATTCATTTCCTCATCATCTTTGGCTTGGAAGAGGTACTCTTTGCTATCATTTAGTCTTAGTTTGAATACAATTTTTTTCTTTTTGTAGTCAACTGATACTTCACTGGATGCTAAACTATTATCAGCAATGCAAAGATCCAAGGCAACCTCAAAGGACTCATGATTAAAAATGCTTTTCACAGGGCAGCTGGGTAGCTCAGCCGTGAGAGCCAGGCCTAGAGACAGGAGGTCCTAGGTTCAAATCTGGCCTCAGAAACTTCCTAGCTGTGTGACCCTGGGCAAGTCACTTGACCCCTATTGCCTAACCCTTACCACTCTTCTGCCTTAGAACCAATACACAGTATTGATTCTAAGACAGAAGGTAAGGGTTAAAAAAAATGCTATTCACAGCCATAAAAGGAACTGTTGGGGTTTAAATGCAGGCCAAAGTGTACCATGTTTCACTTTATTTCTTTCATGAATTTTTTTCTTGCATGTATGATATGTGACTTCTTTCAAGACATTGGGAACATGGAAATATGTATTGCATGACAGCACTATTATAACCTATGTCGGATTCTTTATTGTCTCAGGGAGGGAAGAGGAGAGGGAGGCAGAGAAATCAGATTGCAAAATGTCAGAAAACAATTGAGGAAAATTATTTTTACATGTAATTGAAAACATAAAATAAAAAGAATAGACACAGAGACAACCAAATGGATAGACGCAATGAGAGAACCTTGAGGAATTGGGTTTTAGGTTTTGGGGTTTTCTTAGTCAAGATACCATTTCCTTCTCCAGATTTTTGCAGATTAGAGGAACTGAGGCAAACAGGGTTAAGTGACTTGCTCAGAGTTATACCACTAGTAAGAATCGGAGGTCAGATTTGAACTCAGGATGATGTCTTCCTAACTCCAAGCCCAGTACTCTCTCCACTGTGTCCCCTAGCTGCCCTGCCTTGAGGAATTACCCTACAAGTTTTATTCTTTATAAACTATGGTATTACTTGGTTAACAACCATATGAGATCACTGGAAGAATGTTGGTTTTAAGAGATGGGATTCTGGACATCTTGTTAAGACAGCACCAAGAAGAGTCACCAGGGAGCACTGCTCTCCTATATATACCCCAACAATTATGTGGAAAGGATCCCAGAGAGATCATAATGTGGAAAACTAAAGGAAAACAAAATCAATCTCCCCAATCTAGTCTAGAACTGCATTAAAGATGCCCAGAAATTAGTGAAGGCTGGTAGAGAGAAGCCAATAGGTAAGACTTTTATGAAACCTAAGAATTTAGAGTAAGGAATTGTGATAGGGTAGACAATCCAAACTCTGGTAAATAGGCCTGGAAGGCAGTAGGTACTACAAATTAGGATTCCCCAGGCAGTACAAGTGTCTATTGGGGTCAAAAGCTTGAGCCCAGTCCTGGCTAGTCAAAATAGCAATAGAAGAAAGAACATGTGCCTATAGATCGCTGCACAGGGTGACAAGGTCTGCTTATAATACTCACTGGAGCACTGAGAACTCTAGCATAAAGAAGAGACAACTTTGCCTGATCTCCTGTGAAAGACAATCTTGAAAGAGGTCTACATTGGCATGGTTCCCATCATTCTACTAGAGCTAACAGAGCTACAACAGGTGAAATGAGGAAGCATGATGGGATACTGATAATGACTACAAAAAAGTAGAAATGACAGAAAAGAGTGTCAATGAGGCCTTAAAAAAAAACAGAGAACAGAAGGGAGTTGAGGAGACAGACAAGTAGACTAATGTTGGAACTAACATGCTAAATTTAAAATATTTTTCAAAGTTAACATTCAGAAAATAGTCATAGTATCACACAATCCTATTTTTTCTGTACTTCTTTGTGTAAGGAAATATTCATATTTGTGGATAACATTTTACCAAGTTCTTAGTAACAAAAAAGAAAAAAAAATTAAAATATAGATTTTATCTTAAGAAGCATCTAGGGTTTATTGAAAACAAGGCAGAGGTTCCAAAATACTCATCTTCTTATACTCTTATGGACCCAGTTCATTGTCCATCAGCAATGTGCCTAATATATAGGGACTAATGGACCACTTCTATGGTCTGTCTGATAATATGTATAGTAGAGAGTAGTCTTCTGCTATTGTTGTTTTTAACATTTCTCTTTTTAGTCTGAATTTAATTATCAATATGAATATTCAAATACATAAGAAACAAAAATACTATAATAAATTAAACTGTGAACTGTTTGTTTTATTTTATTTAAAAATCTTTACCTTCCATCTTAGAATCAATACTGTGTATTGGTTCCAAGGCAGAAGAGTGGTAAGGACTAGACAATGGGGGTTAAATGACTTGACCAGGGTGATGAAGCTAGGGAGTGTCTGAGGCCATATTTGAACAAAGGACCTCCCATCTCTAGGCCTGTCAACCCACTGATCATCTAACTGCCCCCAAATTGTTTGTTTTAAAAGAAGTAGGTATTTAAATTTAATAAGCTAGTAACAAAATGTTCAATATATTTCTATCACATTCTGAACATTTTTGTTTTCTCTTTTGTATTATGTTATGCTGATATACTTGTATTTTTTATTTTTTTTATGTCACTGTCATTTCACATGAACTATTCTAGGCCCTCTAACCTGCCCTGGCCTCCCCCCCCCCCCCCAGCTGCCTTAGAATCAAGCAAAATAAATCATCAAGTTGGCAGGGTCTGAAAATGGCTATCTCATTCCACATCATCAGTTCATCATTTCTCTGCCAAGAAGTGGGAAGCATTTCAGCATTAGTCAGTTGAAATCATGATTGGCCCTTGCACTAATCAGGATTGTGAAACTTTGCAAAGTTGTTTTCCTTTTACATTATTGTGATAATGATATAAATTATTCTCCCGTTTCTACTTATTTTGCTCTATATCAGCTCATACAGGTTTTCTCTATCTTCTTTGAATTCCTTACATCTGTCATTTCTCACAGCAGAGTAATATTCCATCATATTCATATATTATTAACTGTTCCTTGATCATTGGCCCTCACTTTTTCCCCTCTTTTTCACTACAAGGAACAGTACTACTATTGAAAGATATGCCTATCTTGGAATGAAGGTAGATTGTTTGGGAAAGGCCTAGATGGATGGGAGATGAGAAACACCCACTTAGGGACCTTCCCAGGGCCAGTAAAGCACTTGGGCCATAGAAAAACAAGTTAATCTGATAGTTGAAGTCAGGGAAACTGGTAGCACTTCTAAAATCTAGACTCCACTTTGCTTCTATGCTTCCTGCAAAGGAGAGCCCTTCTTTTTCTTCTATAGGCCCTGCTTATCAGCTCTCTGATCTTATCTAGAACCCAAAAGCTATCTATCCTACCTATGTACTATCTATCTCTCTATCTACTTCTCTATCCAAAAGACTGTCCTAGGATTATCTCTAAAAGGGTTAAAGAGAGAGGACTCACAGATATCCTGAGTCCTTACCTAAAGCCTGGGGTGGTTTCCTAGATAAATGCAGAGTCCCAGGTGGCCAAACCCAAACCCTCGGGTTTACCTTAATCAAGTGGATCTCTGACTGGATCTCAGACTGGTGGTCTCTGTACGCCAGGGAAAAGGCAATCTTCTCCAAGGGCAACCCTCCAACCCAGGAATCCCTAACCTTTCTACAAGTTTAAGATTTCCCAGGAGATGCCAGAGCAAAAATCCTCCTTATCAGCTCAGAGGAAAGCCAGATCAGGAGTGACAGTTAATGCCAGCAAAAACTTCCAAGATTCTTTTCTCCTTTCAGAATCTTCTCCCAGAATTTGTATCTAAAATCTCCTCCTTTCCTTTTAAAGCCAATCCATACTTTTTCTCTATCCTTTATCCCTTACATTCCTACACTATAAGCATTTTTATACATAGATCCTTGCCCTCGGCCTTTGATTAGAGGAAAAGGAAGTATATTCCTAATAGTGATATTTCTTGGTCAAAGGATATATGTAGTTTAGTGACTTTTAGGGTATAATTTCAATTTTTTTTTTCAGAATCCTTGGTTTCATTCACAACTCCATGAATAGTACTTAGTCTGCCTGTCCTTGCACAGCCCCTCCAATATGATAGTGGGCATCCTTCATCCATTTGCTTTTTCCTGCAATATATAGTTAGGCTAAACTATTTTGATTAATTATGGATCTCATTCAGAAGACTCTGCAATGGTCTGGAGTTTTATGTAAGCAGCACAATGTCAGCTATGAACAGGCGAACCTGGAGGAAGTCACCACGTACAAGGATTTCTATAAAATTTGACTGGGGCTCTGTAGATTAGGGGAGAAAGGGAGAGGAGATGGGGAGTTAGATTGGGAATGTTTTGCAATAATCCATAGGGAAGGTAATGAAGACCTGGACTTGGGTTGGGGGCCAAGTAAATGGAAAGCAGACATGTATGTTTTGAACATTAGATAGTTCAGATCAGGTAGTTCCAGCTCAATCTTGATGTTTTTGCAGAGGTCTGGAGATGAGGAGACCTTGCTAATCCTATTCTTCCAACCAAAGGAAGATAGGAAGAAGGCAGAGATAACAAGTTGTGGGGTGGTTAGAGGCATCTGGGTCAGAGCAGAGAAATGACAACTGAATAGCTCTCCTCTCTTCCCATGTCAGCCAGTGGCAGGCAAGAAGCCAGATGCTATTTTAATCTAATCCTTTGTTTTCTCTAGCAAGGACAAAGAGCATTGTGCCCAGAGAAACCTCTGTTGGTACTATTGTTACTGTTTCAATGGAGGAAAAATAGTAGTGGGGGGAAATTCTATGAGGGAAACATTTTTCCTAATTTTCTTCTTTTTTTTTAAACATTATTTTATTTGGTCATTTCTGAGCATTATTCATTGGAGACAAAGATCATTTTCTCCCCCCCATCCCCCACGTATCCCATAGCCCACACGCAATTCCACTGGGTATCACAAGTGTTCTTGATTCAAACCCATTTCCATGTTGTTGGTGTTTGCACCAGAGTGTTCATTTAGAGTCTCTCCTCAGTCATATCCCCTCAACCCCTGTAGTCTAGCAGTTGGTTTTCATCGGTGTTTTTACTTCCGCAGTTTGTCCTCTGCTTCTGGATAGTGTTTTTTCTCCTACATCCCTGCTGATTGTTCAGGGACATTGCATTGACACTAATGCAGAAGTCCATTACGTTCGATTGTACCACAGTGTATCAGTCTCTGTGTACAATGTTCTCCTGGTTCTGCTCCTTTCGCTCTGCATCACTTTCTGGAGGTTGTTCCAGCCCCCATGGAATTCCTCCACTTTATTATTCCTTTTAGCACAATAGTATTCCATCACCAACATATACCACAATTTGTTCAGCCATTCCCCAATCGAAGGGCATCCCTTCATTTTCCAATTTTTTGCTACCACAAAGAGCGCAGCTATGAATATTCTTGTACGAGTCTTTTTCCTTATTTTCTCTTTGGGGTACAAGCCCAGCAGTGCTATGGCTGGATCAAAGGGCAGACAGTCTTTTATTGCCCTTTGGGCATAGTTCCAAATTGCCCTTCAGATTGGTTGGATCAATTCACAACTCCACTAGCAGTGAATTAGTGTCCCTACTTTGCCACATCCCCTCCAGCATTCATTACTTTCCTTTGCTGTTATGTTAGCCAATCTGCTAGGTGTGAGGTGATACCTCAGAGTTGTTTTAATTTGCATCTCTCTGATTATAAGAGATTGAGAACACTTTCTCATGTGCTTATTAATAGTTTTGATTTCTTTATCTGAAAACTGCCTATTCATGTCCCTTGCCCATTTATCAATTGGAGAATGGCTTTATTTTTTGTACAATTGATTTAGCTCTTTGTAAATTTGAGTAATTAAACCTTTGTCTGAGGTTTTTATGAGGATTGTTTCCCAATTTGTTGCTTTCCTTCTGATTTTGGTTACATTGGTTTTATTTGTACAAAAGCTTTTTAATTTGATGTAGTCCAAATTATTTATTTTGCATTTTGTGACTCTTTCTAAGTCTTGCTTGGTTTTAAAATATTTCCCTTCCCAAAGTTCTGACAAGTATACTATTCTGTGTTCGCCCAATTTTCTTATAGTTTCCTTCTTTATGTTCAAGTCATTCACTCATTTTGAATTTATCTTGGTGTAGGGTGTGAGGCGTTGATCTAAACCTAATCTTTCCCACACTGTCCTCCAATTTTCCCAGCAGTTTTTATGAAATAGTGGATTTTTGTTCCAAAAGCTGGGATCTTTGGGTTTGTCATAGAAAGGAAAATGGGAATTGGAAAACAGGTTTGTAGCAGGGTATGGAGGAGAGAGAGGGGAGAGAGGGAATATTGCTAGGTGAGGCAAGGGAGGGAGATGCCCCCTGCTGAGAGGAAGCAGGAGGGGTCTGATAAGGCCTGTTTGTTCTGGAATGACTGAACTGAAGTTCGGCTCCCTCTATGACCAGAAAATACAGTCCACTTATCTGACTGCGAATTAAAAATATATAAAGTTTAATAACCAGTTGGGATTAGAGTTTTTTCTGAGCTTCAGACCTGAGGCCAGGCCAGAGGCTGGTGGAGGGTTTGTCCCACTCCCATCTACTGTATATCAGTCCTCTTTTGTTTTTTAGAATCTTAGCAGTAGACAGAAAGCAAACAAGAACAAATCTGACCTTCAGAAGCCTGTGTCTTCCAGCTGAACCAAGAAGAGCATGCCACTCCAGACTGGGCTGACCAAGTTCCTCTCTCCTCCAACACCAGGAAGTAAGTCCCACACAGCAGGAAGGAAGTGCTAGTCACAAGACCCAACTGCCACTCGCAGTTGGCCCCTTCCCCCACAAACTGTCAGTCTTGTTTCCTTTCCACAACTGTCTTGCTGAGGTCACTTACCTCGAGTCTATTCCACTGATCCTCCTTTCTGTCTCTTAGCCAGTACCAGATTGTTTTGGTGACCACTGCTTTATAATATAGTCTGAGATCTGGGACTGAAAGGCCCCCTTCCTTTGTATTTTTTTTTCATTATTTCCCTGGATATCCTTGATCCTTTGTTCTTCCAAATGAACTTTGTTATGGATTTTTCTAAATCAGTAAAAACATTTTTTGGAAGTTCAATGGGTATGGCACTAAATAGATAAATAAGTTTGGGTAGGATGGTCATTTTTATTATATTGGCTCATACTATCCATGAGCAGTTAATGTTTTTCCAATTGTTCAAGTCTAGTTTTAGTTGTGTGGAGAGTGTTTTGTAGTTGTATTCATATAATTCCTGTGTTTGTCTCGGCAGATAGATTCCTAAGTATTTTATATTGTCTATGATGATTTTGAATGGGATTTCTCTTTCTAGTTCTTGCTGCTGAGCTGTGTTGGAAATATATAGAAATGCTGATGACTTATGTGGGTTTATTTTGTATTCTGCAACTTTGCTAAAGTTGTTGATTATTTTGATTAGCTTTTTGGTTGAATCTCTAAGATTCTTTAAGTAGACCATCATGTCATCCGCAGAGAGTGATAACTTGGTCTCTTCTTTGCCTATTTTAATGCCTTCAATTTCTTTTTCTTCTCTAATTGCTACTGCTAGTGTTTCTAGTACAATGTCAAATAATAGAGGTGATAATGGGCATCCTTGTTTCACTTCTGATCTTATTGGGAATGCATCTAGATTATCCCCATTGCAGATGATATTAGTTGATGGTTTTAGATATATACTGTTTATTATTTTTAGGAACGACCCTTCTATTCCTATGCTTTCCAGTGTTTTTAATAGGAATGGGTGTTGTATTTTATCAAAGGCTTTTTCTGCATCTATTGAAATAATCATGTGATTCTTGTTGGTTTGCTTGTTGATGTGGTCAATTATGTGGATGGTTTTCCTAATATTGAACCAGCCCTGCATCCCTGGTATAAATCCTACTTGATCATGGTGGATGACCCTTCTGATCACTTGCTGGAGTCTTTTTGCTAGTATCCTATTTAAGACTTTTGCATCTATATTCATTAGGGAGATTGGTCTATAGTTTTCTTTTTCTGTTTTTGGCCTGCCTGGCTTTGGAATCAGTACCATGTTTGTGTCATAAAAGGAATTTGGTAGAACTCCCTCTTTGCTTATTATGTCAAATAGTTTGTATAGTATTGGGATTAACTGTTTTCTGAATGTTTGATAGAATTCACTGGTGAATCCATCAGGCCCTGGGGATTTTTTCTTAGGAAGTTCTTTGATGGCCTGTTGGATTTCTTTTTTCTGATATGGGATTATTTAAGAAATCTATTTCTTCTTCTGTTAGTCTAGGCAATTTATATTTTTGTAAATATTCATCCATATCTCCTAGGTTGGTATATTTATTGCCATATAGTTGGGCAAAGTAGTTTTTAATGATTGCCTTAATTTCCTCTTCATTGGAGGTGAGGTCCCCCTTTTCATCCTTGATGCTATTAATTTGCCTTTCTTCTTTCCTTTTTTAAATTAGATTGATCAGTACTTTGTTTATTTTGTCTGTTTTTTCAAAGTACCAGCTTCTAGTCTTGTTTATTAGCTCAATAGTTCTATCACTTTTGATTTTATTAATCTCTCCCTTAATTTTTAGGATCTCTAGTTTGGTTTTCTTCTGGGGGTTTTTAATTTGTTCACTCTCAAGTTTTTTTATTTGCATTTCCAATTCATTGATCTCTGCCCTCTCTAATTTGTTAATATATGCACTCAAGGATATGAATTTTCCTCTAAGTACTGCCTTGGCTGCATCCCATAAGGTTTGAAAAGATGTCTCACCATGTCATTTTACTCAATTAAATTATTAATTGTTCTTATGATTTCTTCTCTAACTAACCAATTTTGGAGTATCATATTTAATTTCCAATTAATTTTTGATTTGGCTCTCCATGTACCCTTACTGATTGTTATTTTTATTGCCTTGTGATCTGAAAAGGCTGCATTTATTATTTCTGCTTTTCTGCATTTGAGTGCCATGTTTCTGTGACCTAGTGTATGATCTATTTTTGTGAATGTGCCATGTGGTGCTGAAAAGAAGGTGTATTCCTTTTTGTCCCTATTTATTTTTCTCCATATGTCTATTAACTCTAATTTTTTCTAAGGTTTCATTCACCTCTTTTACCTCTTTCTTATTTATTTTTTGGTTTGATTTATCTAAATTTGATAGTGGTTGGTTCAAGTCTCCCACTAATATGGTTTTACTGTCTATTTCCTCCTTCAATTCTCCTAGTTTCTCCATTAAAAAATTGGATGCTATACCATTTGGTGCATACATGTTGATTAATGATATTTCCTCATTGTCTATAATCCCTTTTAACAGAATATATTTACCT
The DNA here is from genome assembly GCF_027887165.1 of Monodelphis domestica. Taxonomy (NCBI): domain Eukaryota; kingdom Metazoa; phylum Chordata; class Mammalia; order Didelphimorphia; family Didelphidae; genus Monodelphis; species Monodelphis domestica. The sequence continues at coordinate 321,661,033 of NC_077227.1, read as the reverse complement.
TCCCTATCCCTTTTGATCAGGTCTATTTTTGCATTGGCTTTGTCAGATATCATGATTGCAACTCCTGCCTTCTATCAGTTGATGCCCAAAAGGTCTTACTCCATCCTTTAATTCTAACCTTGTGAGTATCAACTCGCCTCATATGTGTTTCTTGAAGACAACAGATGGTAGGGTTTGGGGTTCTAATCTACTCTGCTATTTGTCTACGTTTTATGGGTGAGTTCATCCCATTCACGTTCAAAGTTATGATTGTCACTTGTGGATTCGCTGGCATTTTGATATCTTCCCCTAGTTCTGACCTTTCTTCTTTAGCTATAACCTTTTGAACCAGTGACTTACTTTAGGTCAGTCCCCCTAGTCCCCTCCCTTGAGATGCTTCCCTTTCTAGCCCCTCCATTTTTATGCTCTCTCTCCCTCCCCCCTCTCCTTCCCTCCCTTTTTATACTTCCTCCTCCTTCCCCCTCCTTAATTTTCCTTTCTCTCTTACCCTGTTGGATAGGATAGAATTCCGGATCCCAATGGATCTAGATGTTCTTCCCTCTCAGAGTTGATTTCACTGAGAGTAAGGTTTAAGTAATATCACTTCGTGCTCTTTTCCTCTCCTTCTCGTATGAGAGTTCTTCCCCTCCCCTTCCCATGTGTATGTGTATCTTTGTATGGGAAGATTATTCTATTTAGTCCCCCCCCATTCCTTGAAGTAAATCTTAGCATCATTGACGATTCCCCCCTCCTTTTTTCTTTCTTTGCCCCCCCCTTTCATCAAATCTTCTTGATTCCCCAATCTTTCCCTATGCATGATTCTTCTAACTACTCTTATGATGCATACAATTTTTGAGAGTTACACAATACATTTTCCCCACATATTAATATATATAACTTGATGTAAATGTAGTCCTTATAGAAGAGAGTTTGACTTAAAGAAAAAGATAAAATTTTTCTCCTTTTCCCTTTCTTTCATATTTACCTTTTCATGTTTCTCTTGTTTTCTGTGATTGGATATCAAATTTTCCACTAAGTTCTGGTCTTTTCTTAGCAAATACTTGAAAATCTTCTATTTTGTTGAATGCCCATACTTTCCCCTGGAAGTATAGAGTCAGTTTTGCTGGGTAGTTGATTCTTGGTTGGAGACCCAGCTCTCTTGCCTTTCTAAATATCGTGTTCCATGCTTTGCAGTCTCTTAGCATGTTAGCCACTAAGTCATGTGTGTTCCTTTTTGGGGCCCCTCTATATCTGAAGCTCCTCTTCTTGACTTCTTGTAGGATTTTCTCCTTTTCTTGGAAGCTCTTGAATTTGGGAATTACATTCCTGGGGGTTGTCTTTTGGGGATTTAGTATAGAATGTGTTCTATGAACCCTTTCTATTTTTATTTTGCTCCCTTGCTTCAGAACATGTGGGCAATTTTCTTCTATAATCTCCTATAGTATAGCATCGAGATTTTTGTTTATCTCTTGTTTTTCAGGCAAACCAATAATTCTTAAGTTGTCTCTTCTTCCTCTGTTTTCCTGGTCTGTGACCTTGTCAGTGAGATATTTTATGTTTTATTCTAATTCATTAATTTTTTGGCTTTGCTTTATTAATTCTTGCTGTTTTGCAAGCTCACTGTCTTCCAGTTGCTTAATTCTGGTCTTTAGGGACTGGTTTTGCTTTTCAGCTTGGTCTGCCCTTTTGTTAGATGCTTCCAGCTCTTTCTCCAATTGTGAAGTCTTGTCCATCAGACTGCTGATCTCTTTCTCCCATTTTTCTTTCCAGAAGGTTTCCATCTATTGGATAAGCTCCAATTTGAGTTCTTCCAGAGCTTGTGGATAATTTCCATTTTGGGAGGCATGTTTTGATTTTGTTTGGATTTCATCCTCTTTCTCTTCTTTTCCTTGGGTACTCCTGCCATAAAAGTTTTTAATAGTCACTTTTCCCCCTTTTTTCTTTGAGGCTTGATTTTGGGCCGTGTGAGCCATTTCTTTGGTGGTTTTATTTCCCTTTCTTTTTTGGTCTGAGGTCTGGGTGATATGGGTGGGTTTTCTGTGAATTTAGGTTGCCTCAGACTTGTTCTTCCCAGCCTCCGAGGTTTCTTAGTGAGCCCGCCCCTGTGCTCTGTGACCTCTTCTCATCGGTGGGCAGGAATCTCCTGTAAAACTGCTCTGAGGGGTGGAACTCTGGTATTCCCTGTCAGTTTCCAGGGAGCCTGGCTTGCCCCCCCCCCACTACAGCGAGGGGCAACACTTTGGCCTTAGGCAGTTTTTACAGACTCTCGAGATTCCTCACTGTTCCCAGTTTGCAGGGGACCTGCCATCTGTGCTCTCTCCAGTTCCCAGGGTTCTCCCATGAAACCGCCCTGAGAGGTCGTTTCCTAGCAATCTTTATATCCAAAGGACCCTGGTGTTCCCCCACAGACAGAGATGTTCCTCACTCATTTGCTGTCCCAGTAAGTGCTCTGATACCGTACTCTGGTTTGGTGGGGGAGGGGGGGGAAGGGAGGCTCAGTTCACGTTTTTGTGCAAGCTTTTCCTCCTTCTTATAGTGTGGAAATGTTTAAATTCCACGTACCTTCGTTTCTGTGGGGTATTGGAGAGTCCCTGCGTTCTTCCAAAGGTGATTTTAATGCTCTTTTGAGGTAGTCTATTTTGCTCAGTGCCAGGGAGAGGAAGTGATTCGCGTCTAGATTGCAGCCATGTTTACCCGGAAGTCCCCAACAGACCCTAATTTTCTTCTTAAAATAGGAGAGGGTAGTAAATAGGCAAACCCATACAATCCAAGCTCTATCATGATTAACTGACTGATGTCCAAAACTATTTAGTAAGAATGTTTAAGAATTTGAGCCTTAGCCATAGGGGGAAAGACACGTCCTGATATGGTTTTAGAAAAGGTGGATAGTAGAGATGCCCTAAAAGTGAAGAACTTACCTATTTCTACTAAAGTATGCATAAACTTCTTTTCTTCTTCTTAAAAAAAAAAAAACCCCACAAACAGTGTATATCCTTGACCTCTAGTACAGAATCCATGATGGATTGTGGTTTGAGAGTTTCTAAAGAAAACAAGCTAGAGGCACTAGGTGGCTCAGTAGATAGAGAGCCAGGCCTGGACATGTCAGATCCTGGGTTCAAATCCAGCCTCAGATACTTCCTAGCTGTGTGACCCTGGGTAAGTAACTTAGTTGCCTACCCCTCTCTAGTCTTCTGTTTTAGAACCAATACTTAGTATCAATTCTAAGTCAGAGGGTAAGAGCTTTTTTAAAAAAGAAGTAAGAAAAGAAAAGAAAATTAGCTGGTACTCCTCCAACTCAGTTTTGCTCAGTTTAGATTCTGGTTGGCTTCCCTGACAAAAATATTTTCCTCCTCTAGTCCATCCTCCACTCAACTGTCAAACCGATTGTAAAACCCAGGTTTGATACCCCCTATTTAATAAACTCAAGTGGTTTCCTATTGCTCCCAGGATCCATGATGATATCTAACTTTTAAAGTTTATCATAATATGTCCTCACCCTACATTTCCAGTCTATTTATACCATTTATACTTTATACTTGGGTATAACAAAGAAGTGATACTGACTTCTTTACTATTTTTCACACTACACATTCCATTTCCCAATGCTGGACAACCCTACCTCTTTTCCTCCCTTCCTTCCTCCCTTCCTTCCTCCTTCCCTCCCTCTCTCCTTCCCTTCCTTTCTCCCTCCCTCCCTTTCTCCCTCCCTCTCTTCCTTTCTTCTTCCCTTCCTTTCTCTTTCCCTTTCTTCCTCCTTCCCTCCCTCTCTCCTTCCCTCCCTTTCTCTCTCCCTCTCTTTCTTCTTTCTTTCTTTCTTTCTTTCTTTCTTTCTTTCTTTCTTTCTTTCTTTCTTTCTTTCTTTCTTTCTTTCTTTCTTTCTTTCTTTCTTTCTTTCTTTCTTTCTTTCTTTCTTCCTTCCTTCCTTCCTTCCTTCCTTCCTTCCTTCCTTCCTTCCTTCCTTCCTTCCTTCCTTCCTTCCTTCCTTCCTTCCTTCCTTCTCCCTTACCTTCTGTCTTAGAATTGATACCAAGTATCAGTTCTAAGGCCAAGGTTAAATGACTTGCCCAGAGTCACACAGATAGGGAGTACCTAAGGCCTAATTTGAACTTCAGGTCCTTTCATTTTGGCTTTCTATTCACTAGCTGCTCCTAACTTTGGCCATTTTCACACAAGCCATCCCTTCCAGACAGGAATCCTCTCCCTTCTTGTCTCTCTTTTCTGGCCTCTATGGTTTCCTTCAGGTCCTATTTAAAATCCCTTCTTTTTCAGAAACCCTTTCCATTTCTCTTTAATGCTTGTGTCTTCTCTCTGAGATCACCTCCAGTTTGCCCTGTACATATCTTATTGTGCATAATTGCATATTGCCTTCCCCTATCAAATTGTGAGCTCTTTGAGGGCAGGAACTGTTTTTGCCTTTCCTTTGATCTCCAGAGCTTAGCCCAGAGCTGAAGCATAAAGGAAATGAGGTGACACATTAGATTGAGCTCTGGATTTGAAGCTAAGCAAACCTGACTTCTGCTTGGATACCAATTAGTTGGTTGGTCTGTCTGCCTTAGTTTCCTTATTTGTAAAATGAGGATAATAATAGCTACTGCCTCACAGGGATATTTTGAGGATAAAGTGGGATGACATTTGAAAAAGCTCTGCAAAATTTTAAAGTGCTGCATGATAGCCATTATTTGTGGTGCTTAATAAATGCTTGTTGACTGGTTGATTCATTTTCAGCCTCTTAACCAAATGATATTTGACATTTTACCTCTTATAAGAACAAAAATAAGGCTGAAAGCCTCATGTAATGGAAAGAACATTGAATTAGGAATCAAGAAAGCCTGGGTATTAATTAATTCTGGTTCTTTCACTGATCAGATTAGACTAGTTGAGCTTGTTTTATAGGAAAAAAAGTTTTATTCATGCATGTTGTTTTTATATCAGGATCATTTCTCTTTCAAATGATCCTCCCTGCCCCCTATGCACATGCAGACACACACAGTTAACCCTTCCTTTTAGCAACAACAATAAAACCCATTTAAGCCAAACCCAACCAACATTTTCAGGGACTATATATCAAGATTCAGGAATATATGTGAAAGCTGGACCTTGGCTGATCTCTGTCTTTGGCTGGCTCTAGCATTCTATGCTTACCAGATCTTAGGGAAATTACTCCACCTTGCTGAGCCCTAGTTTCCTCATCTGTAAAATAAGAATAATATTTGCACAACCTAGCTTATAAGAGGCAATATGGCATAATGGATAGAGAACTCATCTTAGGATCAAGAAGACCTGAGTTCAGTTCTACCTCCGTCTTTGTGACCCTGGACCATAAGCTTCGGGACCCCAAGAACTACACAGTAATCTGCCCTGCCAAGGAATGCCCTCTCTCTTTCTCTCAGTCTCCTATTCTTCAAAGCATGCCTCAAGCCCTACCTTTTCATCACAGCCTTCCCTTATAAAGGCTTCAACATACCATGACTTCTCTTCATAGACCTCATGCTCATAGAAGGGATCCAATAGGTATATCTAGCCCAACTGTGATACTTGGTAACTATTATAGCAATGACAGGAAGTGCTCATTCAGTAGAGGAAGAAAAATCTGATCAGTGAAATGAAAAGCTTCCGTTTCCTTCCCCCCCACCCCATCTTCACCTGGGTTTTGTTAGTTGGGCCCTGGCCTTAAAATCCAAGTGAAGAGTAGGGTTTGGAGAACTGGGTTCCTGGTGAGAGAGTAAATCTAAAAGGTACAGAGCTTCTGTCCATAAAATATTTCCAATTGCCACCTGGTGTTGGAATTTTTAGGGTAACAAAAAGTCAATTTCCTCATCCTTTTTTTAAATTTTGATGTTGCTCAGCTATTTAACATGAGAGAAAACAAACAAACAAAAAATCCAACTGAATTTTCTCTCAGGCTCTTAGACTTGATCTCCTCCCAACAGAAGAGGCCTGCAAGCATGCTTCTCCCTTTGTCTTAATTGGGTGGGCTAGTCCCTATCTGGCTTGACCTCAGGCTGGGAAAAAAAAAGGATTTGCCATGGATAGTGCCTCTTGCTTATCAAAAATATAAGGTGGCCAGTCAACATTACAAAAAGATTTTGGTTGCTTTTTCTTTAGTGCCAATTTTTTCTAATTTTTAAGTATACGCCCCAAAGGGGAATCTCTGGGTACTCTCTTTCTCTGTCCCATTTAGATGCAGAATTGGCCAATTCTACATCGAGGGTCAACGCTGCACGTCCACAGGTTTCCTGACCAAAAGCGCTCAGTTGAAAACTGAGGTGGCAAGACTTCCCACACAACTTGGAACCGTCTTCCAGTATAACGGGGAGCCGACAGATAG